>NC_044033.1:251644438-251946677 GCF_901765095.1 Microcaecilia unicolor
ATAAAATGTTTTGTACTTTTTTGGGATTTTGCCAGGTATTTGTGACCTGAATTGGCCACTGTTGGAAACAGGATGCTGGGCTTGATGGACCTTTGGTTTTTCCCAGTATGGCAATACTTATGTACTTATATATATTGTATACTTGGATCCGTGCGGTGTGTGGACACTGATCCAAACTCTCCTTCATCTTTCTGTATTATCCAGGAATCTCCGGCGACTGGAAGAACCATTTTACTGTGGAGCAGAGCGAACGTTTTGACCTGGTGTTCAAAGAGAAGATGAAGGACCTCTGTGTGAAGTTCAGCTGGGAGGACCTGAAGTTGTAGCGTTAACAGGAGCTGGTCTATTACCGGCATAGCTTAGAGATCAAATGTCCTTGGGAATTTTATGCTGATACCAGAACTCAAAACAGAACCGTGAATCTATTTCCTGCCAAGTGTGCATAACACCTTCTGGCGCACTTCCTCTCTCAGACCTGACGCCTGCTCTTGCCCTGCTTCTTGCTCCTGTTACTCTCAGACCTGATGCCTGCTCTTGCCCTGCTTCTTCCTCTGTTACTTACTTGTCTCTCGAAAGGGATCCAATTTTAACATCTCAGTCTTATCCCGTTCTTTTTGTTTATATGCTAATTATCAGTTACCTCCATCTTTCCTGTGGGTTGATAGAATATTGACAAGACAGTATTCAAAGCAATATCCGCAGAGGGTACCCGGTCAAAATAGCCCCGACAACAAAGCCGCAAACAAAAAAGTTCCCAACATAATAGCCCCTGACAGAACAGCCACTGTCAAAATGGCCTGCCCACAATATAACCCTTGACAAGTTAGCCCCCCCTCCCCCCCCACCGACAAAAGGGCCCGATTAGGCTGCCCCGAATATGGGACTACATTTTTTGTCCTAAAATCTTACCTTGCCAAACAGGATAAGGTTGGTAGGACTATGAAAATGATGACAATATTGTTTGGGTTTTTTTAATTAGCATGTTGATGGAAGAATAGTTTCTTTAAATAGCAGAACAGATCATGAGTACCAGTTATAGAATTTTGTTTATGTATATTTTGCTTTATATAATTGAATGCTGGTAGGAGCCTTTATCAGTGAAGACTTCCCATAGTTTATCATCTTTTTTGTGATGAGTTATTTTTTTCCTAGGGGGCTGTTTTGTTAAGGAGGCTATTTTGTCTACGGTTGGATTGTGGAAGGGACCATTTTGTCAGGGCTATTTTGTTAGGGGGTGAAATGTCCAGGGTTATTTTGTTACAAGGCTGTTTTGTCGGGGCTATTTTGTCAGGGCTGTTATGACTGGGTGCCTATGCTGAGGTCTCTCAATGTCAATCTCTACAAAGGCTTCTGAGGTCTTGTTCTCCCATCCACCTTTATGTCAACTAAAACGTAGCTGCAATTTCAGATTGTGTTTTGGAGGTTTGACCGCGGCACCAAGCACCCACCATGCACGTTATTTATTTATTTTTTGGCTTATAAATTTGAGATGGATGGATAAACCTGACTGTTTTATTTGCATAAGAGTCAGATATTGCAACAGGATAAGTGCTGGCAAGAGAGAGAGAGTCATGACATTACATTACACTAAGATTTTATGTCTATCTTAAGAGCAGATTATGGACTTTTCTTCCAGGAACTTGTTCAGACCCAGCTATACTGTTTTACTGCATCCTCTGGCAACAAATTCCAGAGTTTTCCTGTACGTCTGGTGAAAAAAGTATTTTCTCGGAATTGTTTCAAATGATGTGTCCCCTATTCTCTGCACTTTCTGAAACAATCGATTTACATTTCCCCGTTCTACTCCGCTCGGTATTTTATAGGCCTCTATCATATCTCCCCTCAGCCTTCTTTTCTCCAAGCTGAAGTATCTTGGGGGCCCTTTTACTAAGCCCCATAGGCGTCTACATGCAGCCAACGCGCACCAATTTGGAACTACCGTCCGGCTACCGCGTGGCCCAGGTAGTAATTTCATTTTGTACACACGGCAGAAATTTTCCAGTGGGTGGCGCTAACCGAGCAGTAATCAGCATTGTATGGGTGCTGACGATTACCGTCCGGTTAACGCATGACATCTTACCGCTAACTCAGTGGGTGGCGGTAAGGTCTCATGGCCAAAATGGATGCGCGCCAATTTTCATTTTGCTGCATGCCTATTTTCAGACACCCCCCCCCCCAAAAAAAAGGCCTTGTTTGCAGGTATGCTGAAAAATGAACCTATGCGCATCCAATGCACGCGTCTAGACCAGCGCAGGCCACTTTTCGACCCATCTTAGTAAAAGGACCCCTTAGCCTCTTTAGCGTTTTCTCATGAGAGTTGTTCCATCCTCGTAATTCATTTTGGTCACTATTCTTTCTATCTTTTCTATGTCCTCTAGGGGGAATGCATTGAAGCTACTAGCCAGTAAATTTAAAGCAAATCAGAGAAAATATTTCTTCAATCAAGAGGAAATTCTATATATGACACCTTAAAAATTGGCGCCATAAAACCACTTGGTTAGAGTGATTCTGTAAATTACGCCTAAAGTTAGTTTATATGGAGGGGCATTTTTGATCGGGGACGCCCATCTCCGAGGACGGCGCCGCGAAGGGGCGGGGCTGACCGTATTTTCAAAACGAGATGGACGCCCATCTTTCGTTTCAATAATACGGTTGGTGCTGCCCAAATCCTTGAATTTGTGTCGACTAAGAGATGTTTTCCCCGAGGACTTGTTCATTTCTGAGTTTTGGCCATAATGGAAACTGCAGGCGCCCATCTCAGAAACAAACAAATCCAAGGCATTTGGTCATGGGAGGGGCCAGCATTTGTAGTGCACTGGTCCCCCTGAATTGCCAGGACACCAACCGGGCACCCTAGGGGGCACTGCAGTGGACTTCACAAAATGCTTCCAAGTCCATAGCTCCCTTACCTTCGGAGCTGAGCCCCCCCCCCCCAATCCACTCCCCCACAACTGTACACCACAACCATAGCCCTTACAGGTGAAAGGGGGCACCAACATGTAGGTACAGTGGGTTTTGGAGGGCTCAACATTTACCACCACAAGTGTAACAGGTGGGGGGGGGGGGGGCCTGGGTCCGCCTGCCTGAAGTGCACTGCACCCACTAAAACTGCTCCAGGGACCTGCATACTGCTGTCATGGAGCTGGGTATGACATTTGAGGCTGGAAAAAAAGTTTTTAAAGTGTTTGTTTTTAAGGTGGGAGGGGGTTGGTGACCACTGGGGAAGTCAGGGGAGGTCAATGCTCGTCTGGGCTGCCCTTCTTTTTTCCTTTATCGACTGTGGACGCCCATCTCTTATGCACGCCCGGCACGCCCCTGTCCTGCCTTCGCTACTCTTCCGACACATCCCCAGGAACTTTCGCTGTCTCTGCGACGGAAAGCAGTTGAGGGTGCCAAAAATCGGCTTTCGATTATGCCGATTTTGGCGCCCCAGAGAAAAGAGCGCCCATCTCCCGATTTGTGTCGAAAGATGGGCGCTCTTCTCTTTCGAAAATAAGCTGGATAGTAACATAGTAAATGACGGCAGATAAAGACCTGTACGGTCCATCCAGTCTGTCCAACAAGATAAACTCATTTTACATGGTATGTGATACTTTATATGTATACCCGAGTTTGATTTGTCCTTGCCTTTCTCAGGGCACAGACTGTAGAACTTTGCCCAATACTGTTCTTGTACTAAGTTCTGAAGCTAACATCGAAGCCCCTTAAAATTTACACTCCAGCCCATCCCTATCTATTCAGTCACAATCAGGGCCTAGACTGTAGAAGTCTGCCCCGCTCCCGTCTTGTTTCCAATTACCGGCGTCGCCACCCAATCTCCGCTAAGATTCCACGGAACCATTCATTCTAAACAGGATTTCTTTGTGTTTATCCCACGCATGTTTGAATTCCATTACCGTTTTCATCTCCACCACCTCCTGCGGGAGGGAAGTCCACATATCCACCAACCTCTCCGTGAAAAAATACTTCCTAACATTAGTCCTGAGTCTGCCCCCCTTCAACCTCAATTCATGTCCTCTAGTTCTACTGCCTTCCTGTCTCCGGAAAAGGTTCGTTTGCGGATTAATACCTTTCAAATATTTGAACGTCTGTATCGTATCACCCCTGTTTCTCCTTTCCTCCAAGGCGTACATGTTCAGGTCAGCAAGTCTCTCTTCATACGGTTTGCAACGCAAATCCCATACCATTTTCATAGCTTTTCTTTGCACCGCTTCCAGTCTTTTTACATCTTTAGCAAGATACGGCCTCTAAAACTGAACACAATACTCCAAGTGGGAGTATTATAGAATACACTCATGTGCCTTTCTTGCGCCTAAAATTTAGGCCCACCCATTTAGGCCACCTAAAACCAGGCCTAAATACCTGCACCTAAGTTAGGCACAGATCGGGTATATTATATAACAGTGTGCGTAGTTTTTTTGGAACTCCCACGGCTCGCCCATTCCACTCTCCCTTTTCAACTGTGTTCATTAGAATTTACGTGCATCGTGTTACAGAATACGCCTAGAAAGTTGTGCATGTAAATTCTAATTAAAGCCAATTAGTGCCTGCTAATTGGTTGTTAAGTACCAATTATCGACGCTGATTAGCTTGTTAATCAAGTTATATAAGCAGTTTGGCCATGCGGCCTAATTAGCGCACACAACTTAAGGTGCCAAGTATAGAATTTGGGGGATAATGTGTAATTAAGTTCTGGAATTTGTTGCCAGAGAATGTGGTAAAAGCAGTTAGCTTAGCAGGGTTTAGAAAAAGTTTGGACACGTTCCTAAAAGAAAAGTCCGTTAAAAGATGGAAAAATTCCGGTGCTTATTCCTAGGATAAGCAGCATAAAATCTGTTATACTCTTTTGGGATCTTGCCAGGTACTTGTGCCCTAGATTGGTCACTGTTGGAAACAGGATACTGGGCTTGATGGACCTGTGCTCTGTCCCAGTATGGCGATGCTTATGTTCTTACTAGTAAAAAAAGGCCCGTTTCTGTTAGAAATGAAACGGGCGCTAGCAAGGTTTTCCTTGGAGTGTATGTTTCAGAAAGAGCGTGCGTGAGAGATGGAGCCTGTGTGTCAGAGAGAGAATGTGAGAGAGAGAGAGACAGAGTGTATGTGTTTGTGCGAGAGAGAGAGTGTGTGAGAGACAGTGTTTGTGTTTCTGTGTGACACTGTGTGAGAGAGAGGGACAAAGACAGTGAGTGTGTGAGTGAGAGTGTATGTGGCAGACAGAGAATGAGTGACTGCGTGTGTATTGTGAGGAACCCCCTCACCCCCTCCCTCTCCCCTGCTCCCTTGCAGCCAGGCATGTGCAGCGACCCTCCTCTCCCCGTGTTCTCCCTGCAGCCACCCATGTCCAGCATCCCCCTGCAGCCACCCATGCCCATCAACCCTCCTCTCCCCCTGCTGCGTCCTTCCTGTCTCTCCTGCTCCCCCTGCAGCCACCCATGTGGTCTCAGGCCCCCCCTCAGCATCCCTCCTGTCCCCCTGCAGGCACGCATGTGCAGCGTCCCTCCTCTCTCCCCTGTCCCCCCTGCGGCCAGCCATGTCCAGCGACCTTTCTGTCCCCTGCCATCCCCTCCACCCATGTCCAGCAACCCTCCTCTCCTGTGCAGCCACCCATGTCTGAGGACGCTCCTCTCCTTTTTCCCTGATCCTCCCCTGTGGCCAGCCATGTCCATCGACCCACCTGTCCCCCCTGATGACCACCAACCCTTCTGTCCGTCCTGTATCCCCTGTCCCCCTTGCAGGCACTCATGTGGTGTGTGGAGCCCCATCCCTATCTCCCTGTTCCCTGCCCCCCCTGCAGCCACCCATGTGCAGCGACCCTCCCCTCCCCCTGCTTCCTTCCAACCACCCATGTCCAGCGAGACCCCCCTTCCCCCCAGCCGGCGCAGCACCCAAAGAAAGCTCCTTGTCCCCCCCCTTCGCGCATCACCCGACCCCCCCCCCACCATGGCACATTACCAAGCCCCTCCCCCCTCATCAACCCCCTTGCCACCCGCAACCGCTAATACAAACTGTGTCCTGCGGCTGCTGCTTCTGCTATTCAGCAGCAGCAGCCCATACATAAAGAAAACAAAAAAAAAATCCTCCTAAAATGCACCTCCATTGAGAAGCATCTCACATTGGCTGAAGTCTCAGCATGCGCTCCTCCTCTCCCCTCTGACGTCTCGGCGTTTCTCCAGGGTCTTCCGGCAGGAGCACTGACGTTGAGGGGAGAGGAGGAGCGGCTGCAGAGATGTCAGCCAATGTGAGATGGTTCTCCACGGAGGTGCGTTTTAGGAGGTTGTTTTTTTTTTTGTTTGTTTTCTTTATGTACGGGCTGCTGCTGCTGAATAGAAGCAGCAGCAGCCGCCGGACAGAGTTTGTATTAGCGGTCGCGGGTGGCGAGGCGGTCGATGTGGGGGGGGGGGGTAGGGGCTTGGTGAAGCGGCGGGGGAGGGGTTGGGTGATGCGGCGAGGAGGGAAGGGGGTAGGGGCTTTCTGATGCCCCGTTGCATGGGTTGTTGTGGCAATGCGGCGGGGGGGCACTTAGAGGTGCACCGTCGAGGCTGTTTGTGTGTGTGTTTGTGTGTGTGTGTGTTTCTGTGTTTGTGTGTGTGTGTTTGTGTTTCTGTGTTTGTGTGTGTGTGTGTGTGTGTTTCTGTGTGTGTGTGTGTTTGTGTGTGTGTTTTTTGTGTGTGTTTCTGTGTTTGTGTTTCTGTGTTTGTGTGTGTGTTTGTGTGTGTGCGTTCATTTGTGTGTGTGTTTGCATTTGTTTGTGTGTTTGTGTGTGTGTTTGCGTGTGTGTTTGTGTGTTTGTGTTTCTGTGTGTGTGTTTGTGTGTGTGTGTGTTTGTGTTTCTGTGTGTGTTTGTGTGTGCGTGTTTGTGCGTTTGTGTGTGTGTTTGTGTGTGTGTGTGCGTTTGCATGTGTGTGTGTTTGCATGTGTGTTTATGTCTGTGTGTGTGTGTTTTTGTGTGTGTGTTTGCATTTGTGTGTATTTATGTGTGTGTGTGTGTGTTTGTGTGCATGGGTTGTTGTGGCGATGCGGCGGGGAGGCACTTAGAGGTGCACCGTCGAGGCTGTTTGTGTGTGTGTTTGCGTGTGTGTGTGTGTGTTTGCATGTGTGTGTTTATGTCTGTGTGTGTGTGTTTGCGTTTGTGTGTGTTTATGTGTGTGTGTTTGTGTGTGTGTGTGTGTGTGTGTGTGTTTGCATGTGTGTGTTTATGTCTGTGTGTGTGTGTTTGCGTTTGTGTGTGTTTATGTGTGTGTTTGTGTGTGTTTGTGTGCACGGGTTGTTGTGGCGATTCGGCGGGGGGGCACTTAGAGGTGCACCGTCGAGGCTGTTTGTGTGTGTGTGTTTGTATGTGTGTGTGTGTGTGTTTGTGTTTCTGTGTGTTTGTGTGTGTGTGTTTGTGTGTATGTGTTTGTGTTTATGTGTGTGTGTTTGCGTTTATGTGTGTGTATGTGTTTGTGTGTGTTTTCTGTGTGTGTGTGTTTGCGTGTGTGTGTTTGTGTGTGTGTTTGTGTGTGTGTGCGTTTGTGTGTGTGGTTTGTGTTTGTTTGTGTGTTTGTGTGTGTGTTTGTGTGTGTGTGCGTTTGTCTGTGTGTTTGCGTTTGTGTGTGTTTATGTGTGTGTGTTTGCGTTTGAGTGTGTGTTTGTGTGTGTGTATGTGTGTGTGTTTCTGTGTTTTCTGTGTGTGTGTGTATGTGTTTGTCTGTGTGTTTGCGTTTGTGTGTGTTTATGTGTGTGTGTTTGCGTTTGAGTGTGTGTTTGTGTGTGTGTATGTGTGTGTGTTTCTGTGTTTCTGTGTGTGTGTTTCTGTGTGTTTCTGTGTGTGTGTTTGCGTTTGTGTGTGTGTGTGTTTGTGTGTGCGTGGGGGGGGGGGGTTGTGGGTGGCTTTTGTGGTCGTATGGTTGGGGAGTTTGCCAGCAGTCTGTAGCGATTCCTAGGCAGGGGGAGGAGTACGGAAACACTCCCCCTGCCTGGGTCGTTGTTTGTTGGAGGGGGTTGCTAGTTGGTAGGGGTGCCTTTATGAATCCCTTTACTCTCTGTGTTCCGCCCTCGAGGGCGGGGCAGAGAGACATGGTGAGTTGGATGGCTTCACCACCATGAACTTACGAACTGTTTAGGGATTTTGCAGATGGCTTCAGCAGGTTGTCTTCAGAATGTTGAGGTAGCGTTTTATGTACAGACTAGTAAAAAAGGCCCGTTTCCAAAACAAATGAAACGGGCGCTGGCATGTGTTTTTTTTTTTTTTTTTTTTTTCTTTTTCTGTTTGATATTAAGGGATATATATTTTTTTAAAAAGGAAAAGAGTTTTTTTTTAAAGTTGTAAAGTCTGTATGAGTGTTTGTGGTTTTGAGGGGGGGTTGTGGGGGTCTATGGGTGTATGCTATTTTTTTGGGGGGAGGGGTGTTTGTGGGGTAGGGTAGTGTTGTTCTGTATGAGTGTTTGTGTTTTTGAGGGGGGTTGTGGGTGTCTGTGGGTGTGTGTGCCATTTTGTGGGGGGGGGGGGGTGTTTGTAGGGGGGTGTTTGTGGGGTAGGGTTGTTCTGTATGAGTGTTTGTGGTTTTGAGGGGGGGTTGTGGGGGTCTATGGGGTATGCTATTTTTTTGGGGGGGAGAGGTGTTTGTGGGGTAGGGTAGCGTTGTTCTGTATGAGTGTTTGTGGTTTTGAGGGGGGGTTGTGGGTGTCTGTGGGTGGTGTGCCATTTTGTGGGGGGGTGTTTGTAGGGGGGTTTTTGTGGGTAGGGTTGTTCTGTATGAGTGTTTGTGTTTTTTGGGGGGGGATTATGGGAGTCTGTGGGTGTTTGTAAGAGAGAGATGTAGGTTTTTACTGTTTCAGTTTTTGTATTAAGGGGGTTGGGGGAGGGAGTGTGTATGTATGAGTGTGAAAGCAAGATGTTGTCTGTCCATGGCAGTGTGTGGCTTTTTGGGTGGTGGGCAGTTTGGTTGTATGTACTGTATGTGTGTTAGTGAGTGATGCTGATTGTCCATATTAGATGTGGGGTTTTTTTGTGGCTGGTAGGGGGTGATTCTCTGCGTGTGAGTGTGATACAGTAATCTTAATTCAGCAGGGCACTCTGATGTGGTATTTGTAGGCACTTGTATTTTGTTGAAACCAGAGGGATCCGTTGCAGGCAGGCAGTAGGAGTAGATATGGGTTTTTTTTCGAGTGTGGAATGTGGGTGGTGTTCTGTAGGGGGGGACGGGGCTGAGGGCGCATGTGTCTGGAGGTCTCCTTGTAGGCACTGATTTCAGCTGGGCACTCAGGTGGGCTGTGATCCGTTTTTTTGGGGGGGGGGTTGGGCGCCGGAGGTTTCCGTTTGGGTGGTTTTTTTGGGGGGGGGGGGTTGGTTTGGTTTTAGTGTGGAATGTGGGTGGCGTTCTGTAGGGGGGGCGGGGCTGAGGGCGCATGTGTTTGGAAGTCTCTGTTGTAGGCACTGAACGCCGGCTTGGAGACTCACCGCATGAACAGCTTGCAGAGTAAGGTCCGCGATGTAGTGGTTGTTTAGTGGCGTTCTTCGTCTGCGCTTTCCTCGCGGTTGGTCCCCGTGCTGTTAGCTACCCCCTCCTCAGGAAGGGGCGGGACTCGTGTGTGTTTGTTTTTTTTTTTCCTGAATGCCGCTGCATTTTCTTCGCTGTCCCACTCCTGCTCCTCTGCAGCACCGGTCCCATTCAAAGGCTTGGTGGTTTCTAAGTCCATGTGAGTGTTTGGGAGGTGGAACCGTACTTTGTGTGCATCACCTGAGGCACAGCCAATCAGCAGCGCATGGGCGGGGCAAACACTGATGTTCAAAAAGTGGTCTCTGCCGCCTCACTTTAAAACGTTGGGAAAGTGAGGCTTCATTAGAATGTTGGAGGTGCGTTTTATATAGAGAGATGGGGCGTGGCTGAGGGCGGGTCTATGAGTGAGGGTGACTGGTCCTAGCCTATGAAGACTACATGATTTTTGTGCTCCTCTGCCTTGGAGTAAGCTTCAGAACGTTCAAGGTGGGATTTATTAATATAGACGAGATACAGCAACCAGAATTGCACACAGTATTGAAGGTAACTGATATTGTGATGTCATAATGCCTCATTCCACCAATAAGAGCCAACCTCATTAGTGATGTCACAGTGGCTTGATTAACCTAGACTTACATTTATTACATATAGCAGTAATTTCACTTTCTAGAGACATTTCTTTTTTCTTTAATTAAGAGGGAAAGTTATGAACATGGGCTACCGTTAAGATGTGTTATTTTACTGTTAACCCCAGTTATTAGTAACTACGTCTAATTTCGTAAAATGAGACCAGTGGTAAAGTAACCCATCTTAACGGTGGCCCATGTTGTTAACTCCCCACCCTCCCTAAATTTCATCTGCCATTTGGAAGCCCACTCTCGCAGGGCACTCCTTTAATTTCTCACAATCCACATGCCATTTTACAAATTCTGAACAATTAGGTGTCATCTGCAAATTTACAGCATCCCCTGGGCATATAACTCTTTAAAAAGGATAAAAAGCTTCAAAAAAGGGCTTAAATAGAAAAAGTCTGTATAAAAACCGATCTGTGATTAAAAATGATAAAATAGTCCATGCTCTCAAAAATCAATCAAAAGCAATCAGATGTAATCAAGGCGGGTCCAATTAACTGAACTGCATTATTCTTTTGAATTTTAAACCTTAAAATATGCTTTTAAAAATGCTAAAATTGTTATGCACGTTCCAGATTGTGCTGCATGTCAACTGGCTGATCTTTACCCACATGTTTATTCACACTGTCCAAAAATATTGAAGAACGTAAAGCACTTATGATTTAAAATGTTTTCCACCTGGCTGCACAGGATGGGTGGAACATTTTTCTTACGTTGGATCGTTGTACCCTCCCATCCCTCTAGCTGTGCTAATGTTCCACCTGAAAATTAGTGATGCACACAATCAAATAAAACACAGAAAAACAAATAGATGAAGGGAAAAAAAGTTGTGGATATACACAAGCCCAACATTACCGGTACATTTGACTTTTTTTCCTGTATTTTTGTGCACAGTTTGGGGTTTTTTTTCCTTTTTATTTATAAATTTTAGTAAGGTTTAACAAACAAGAAAATGAAAATAGTTACTATTGATAGTACAAATATTGATTTTCAAAACAGAAAAACGACTAAAAAGTGACATAAAGCAGTTTTCTCACAAAAACGTCCAAATCAGCATTTTTTGAAACCTATTTTTAGATGTTTTTCTCTGAAGTCTATCAGAAGTGCATCCAAATCTCAAGGTGGCATATCAGGGCCATGTTCAGGGTGAGACTTGGGTGTTCCTGAGACTTAGGACTTTTTCAGTCATAACGGAAAAAAACAAAACCGTCCAGGACTAAAACTAAGACGTTTTAAGCTAGATCTGTTTTTATAACAAATAAGGCACAAAAAGGTGCCCTAAATGACCACTGGAGGGAATCAAGGGTGACTTTCCCCTTACTCCCCATGTGGTCACTAACTCCCTCTCACCCCCCAAAAATGTGATTTAAAACATTACTTGTCAGCCTCAGATGTTATACTCAGGTCCATCAGAATAGCATGCAGGTCCCTGGAATAGTCTAGTGGTGGGTGAGGTGCACTGCAGACAGGTGGACCCAGGCTCCTACACTTGTGGAGGAAACTGAACCCTCCAAAACTCACCAGAAACCCACTGTACCCACATATAGGTGCCCCCTTCACCCGTAAGGGCTATGGTAGTGGTGTACAGTTGGGGGTAGTGGGTTTTGGGTGGGCTCAGCAGACAAGGTAAGGGAGCAGTGGTCAGATGTGTACCTGGGACCATTTTATGAAGTCCACTGCAGTGCCCCCTTTGAATGGACTGTGTCGGCATTGCCGCATGGCTTAGTAAACAGGGGGTAGGGGGTAAATTTGTTCTTAAATCACAGGTTTTGTAATATCCCTTCATATGGGAACCATTCAAACTTAAATATGTAGGCATTCTATACAGTAAATCTCCTGAAGATACTCTTAAAATAAATGCAGAATACTATTCTTCAAATAACCACAGATCTATTGAACTACTACTACTACTTAACATTTCTAAAGTGCTGCTAGGGTTACGCAGCGCTGTACAGTTTAACAAAGAAGGACAGTCCCTGCTCAAAGGAGCTTACAATCTAAAGGACGAAATGTCAAGTTGGGGCAGTCTAGATTTCCTGAATAGAGGTATAATGGTTAGATTTAAAACACATATAGTAACATAGAGGGGCATAATCGAAAGGCGCCGGCCATATACATCAGCGGCCATCTATTTAACAGCGGTCTTGAACCGTATTAGCGGGGATCTCCCAGGAAACATCGGTGGACCTATGAAGAGTGACAAACAGAAAATTAAAAAGAAAACAGCTTTTATGTATTTGTTTTATTTCACTGCTTTATACATTGCAAGTGATCCCTGAGGTGATTATGGGGTTTACAATTTCTATTGCAGGTACTTTGCACTGTCCCTAGTGGGCTCACAGTCTAAGTTATATATTGTACCTGGGGCAACAGAGCTGCAGAGGGAATTGAACCCAGTTCTCCAGGATCTGAACCCACTGCTGGCCATCAGTATTTATGACAGATCATAAAAGACAGGTTACATAGAAGTACAATGAGTCCCTGCCCTACTGAGCTTACAGTCTCACTTAATATACCTCATGGTTATTCATGCCCCAGAGGATAGAGCTGCAGATTTTCATATTATTCACTGTGGGGTCCTTTTACTAAGGTGCACCAAAAAATGGCCTGCGCTGGTGTAGACGCGTGTATTAGGCGTGAGCAAGTCCATTTTTCAGCGCACCCGCAAAAAAGGCCTTTCTTCGTCTTCTTTCTTTCTTTCATAGTGGGGAAGAATGAAGGCACTTAAAGCACCAAAAAATAGTTATTTTTTTAGCATGATTCCCATTTTTTTTTTTCAAAGACTCATTTTACCAAAAACAATTGGATATCTTAGGGGTCCTTTTACTAAGGTGCACTGAAAAATGGCCTGTGGTAGGGTAGGCGCGGGTTTTGGGCGCACACAAAATCATTTTTCAGCGCACCCGTAAAAAAGGCCTTTTTAAAATTTTTGCCAAAAATGGACGTGCGGCAAAATGAAAATTGCCGCGTGTCCATGTTGGGTGGCATAGGAGCAGACTCTGTGGGTGCTGTGGGTGCTTAAGCACCCCCAATATTGAGAAAATTCCTTGTAAGTGTTCAAGGAAGGGTTATTTCCACTGGGCTTAGCACCCCCAATAATTTTGAAAAGTTGGCTCATGGGTCTAAGACCTTACCGCCAGCCATTGACCTAGCGGTAAAGTCTCACTCAGTAACCGGGCAGAGGTGACCTACGTCCGCTCCACGTATTGCTCTAAAAAAACACCCCTAAAACTACCTTGCAAACTCGGGAGTATTAATCTCCCTGACTTTAAAAATGATCATTTGGCATTCCAAATTTCACAAGCTAAATACTGGCACCAATCCAACGAAGACCAAGATGCTCCTGACTTTTTAAAAAAAGAAAAAATCCAACCAGTGACTCTAAATTTTCTCCCGACCACGAGCAGGTTTCGATAGACAGATGGCCAACACAGTGCCTTAGCGAGGGCGACTGACACCTGTGGTGGGTCGCCGCTATGCACCCCCCCAGGTGCAGCACGGCGCACCCCCCCTCGGAACGCATTCTTACCACTGGCGTACGAAAGGGGACGGGATGGGAGGGCCGCTCCGCCCCGAGTGCACGTCGCTGGGAGCTGCGTCGGCTCCGCTGGTTCCCTGCTCTCTCTGCCCCGGAACAGGAAGTAACCTGTTTCGGGGCAGAGAGAGCAGGAAACCAGCGGAGCCGACACCCCCCCAGCGGCGTGCACCCGGGGCAGACCGCCCCCCCTTCCTACACCACTGGGCCAACATATTGTGAAATCGACTTCTCGTGCCATAAAGTGGAGTGGAAGAGTGGCCTAGTGGTTAGTGCACTGGTGGTCTTGCAATCCAAAGGTGGCCAGTTCAAACCCCACTGCTGCTCCTTGTGATCTTGGGCAAGTCACTTAACCCTCCATTGCTTCAGGTACAAACTTAGATTGTGAGCCCTCTTGGGACAGAGAAATATCCAGAGTACCTGAATGTAACTCACCTTGAGCTACTAATGAAAAAGGTGTGAGCAAAATCCAAATAAATAAAATAATAAAAAAAAAATCAGATAACATTCATGTCAAACTCAATTGGTCAGAATATGTTTTTTTAATCATGTTTCTAACACATGAGAACTTTTTAGGAGGTATAGATCAATTGTGTACGGGATGATTAGTAGGTTAACTTTTATTCAATCAATTTTGCATGCACTAAAATTGTTAAACATATGAAAGACCATCATTATGAGACTGATTTTAAGACTCAGCCTGTGTTTGTCACAATAAATACATTTCCTGAAACCTTTTCTTGTGTCTATATCCCTTGATGAAATTCTAAGGGGTCCTTTTACTAAGGTGCGCTGAAAAATGGCCTGCACTGGTGTTGATGCGTGTATTGGGCCTGCGCAGGCCCATTTTTCAGCACACCTGCAAAAAAGGCCTTTTTTATTGGCCAAAAATGGACGTGCGGCAAAATGAAAATTGGCACGCGTCCATTTTGGGCCTGAAACCTTACCACCACCCACTGACTTAATGGTAAAGTCTCACGCGTTAACCGGACGGTAAGCGTCATATTTTCTGGCACACATGGAGGGGCATAATCGAACGGGGATGACCATCTCTAAGGTCGCCCATCTCTAAGGCCGTCCCAGCGAAGGGGCGGGAAAACCGCTATTATCGAAACAAGATGGGTGTCCATCTTTCATTTCGATAATACGATCGGGGACGCCCAAATCTCAACATTTAGGTCGACCTTAGAGATGGTCGACCTAAATGTTGAGATGGTCGACCTTAGAGATGGTCGTCCCCGGTTTTCAGCAATAATGGAAACCGAGGACGCCCATCTCAAAACTGACCAAATCCAAGGCATTTGGTCATGGAAGGAGCGAGCATTCATAGTGCACTGGTCCCCCTCACATGCCAGGACACCAACCGTTTTTTTTTTAGGGTGGGAGGGGCTTGGTGACCACTGGGGGAGTAAGTGGAGGTCATCCCCAATTCCCTCTGGTGGTCATCTGGTCAGTTTGGCTACCTTTTTGAGGCTTGGTCGTGAAAAAGAATGGACCAAGTAAAGTCGACCAAATGCTTGTCAGGGACGCCCTTCATTTTTCCATTATCGGCTGAGGACGCCCATGTGTTAAGCATGCCCCAGTCCCGCCTTCGCTATGCCTTCAACATGCCCCCGTGAACTTTGATCATCCCTGCGACGGACTGCAGTTGAGGACGCCCAAAATCGGCTTTCGATTATGACGATTTGGGCAACCCTGAGAGAAGGACGCCCATCTGTCGATTTGTGTCGGAAGATGGGCGCCCTTCTCTTTCGAAAATGCCCCTGATAGTGGACACGCGTCAAAAATGAAATTACCGCCCGGGCCACGCGGTAGTTCAAAATTGATGCTCTCCTGTGTGTTTCTATACTGCTGTTTGTGGCCAGTCGCGCTTCATGAATGGTGGGAACTGGTAGGAGCAAGAAAATCTCTTCAGGCGACCTGGAAGGGGAAATTGACTCATTCCCAGTCCTCCCATTGAATGTGACATTTCTGCATTATCTAAGTGGAACTAGGAGATGATTGGTTTCTGTGCTGCTGCGAAAGGCTTTATAGGCCTCAGTCCCTTCACCCACAGCAAAACAGGGAGCTTCAGCTTATCTGCATATCCTTACAGCCTTCTCCGGGGTGACACCCAGGTCCACTCCGATCCACTCAGGACCTCCGCTCTAGGTGCCGCGCGGGGCATTTTTCTCTTTACATCTAATCTTCTTCCCAGTTGCTAAAGTACCTCAGTCATTTATGGCTCCTATTCACATTCTCTTCCTAGCCCTGTCCCTTCCTAATCTTTTCCCTCACCCCCTACCTCTCTCCGCTACAGGAACTCACTGCCCATCCATCGACTTCATCACCTCACCTTCTCTCCTACCCTCTTCCTCCCTCTTGGCTTTTAATCTCCGTCTCTTTCTTCCCTACATTTTGCCTTCCCCATTCCACCTAAATACCTCTCGCCTTCGATGCCTTCGTGGCCACACCTCTCCTACTCTCCTCCGCTCTCTTTTACTCCTTCTCTTACTCTCAGCCGGTGACATCAATCCCAATCCTGACCCTCCTCACCAACTATTATCCCAACTCTACAGATCTCACCGTGACCTCTCTAACCTCATCTCTATTCCTCTACTCCCCTCCTCTTCTCTGCCCTTCTCTTGCGCCCTATGGAATGCCCGCTCTATCTGTAACAAACTCCCCTATATCCAGGACCTCTTTATCTCGCGTCACCTCCATCTGCTCGCCAAAATGGAAACCTGGCTCTGCTCTGATGACTCTGCTTCAGTCGCAGCCCTCTGCCATGGCGGTTATCTTTTTTCACATACTCCTCGCCCTGCTGGTCGCGGGGGCGGTGTTGGACTACTTCTCTCTCCCTCCTCCAGATTTCAACCCCTTCTTCCACCTCAATCTCACTGTTTTTCCTCCTTTGAAGTCCACTCTTATCCGCCTTTTCTCTCCTCTGCCTCTTCGAATAGCGGTCATTTATCGCCCCCCCTGTTAAGTCCCTTTCATCCTTTCTCAGTGACTTTGATGCCTGGCTTGCCTTCTTCCATGATCCTTCCTCCCCCTTTCTCATCCTTGGTGACTTTAATATTCCTGCTAATGATCCTTCCAATTCTTATATTTCCAAGTTACTCGCTTTAACATCCTCCTTTAATCTCCAATTATGCTCCACCTCCCCCACTCATCAAAATGGTCACTGTCTTGATCTCATCTTCTCCTCCAACTGTTCACCCTCTAGTTTCCTTGCCTCTGATCTTCCCCTCTCTGATCACCATCTTATAACTTTCACATTTAAATCTCCTCCCTCCCAGTCCCGTCTTATCTTATCTAATTTATCTAGGAATCTTCACGATATTGACCCTTCATCTCTATCCTCCCATGTTTAAAACCTCCTCTCTACTGTGGCACCATCCACGTCTGTCAACGAGGCTGTTTCTTCTTACAACAATACTCTATCCTCTGCCTTAGACACTCTTGCACCTTTGATGGCCCGCCCTATAAGGCGTACAAAACCCCAACCTTGGCTGACTTCTAATATCCGCTACCTACGTTCCTATACCCGCTTTGCCGAACGCCTCTGGCGGAAATCTCGGGCCCTTGCTGATTTCTTACACTTTAAGTTCATGCTGACCTCCTTCCAATCTGCTCTTTTCGCGCCAAACAGAATTATTATATCCAACTGACCAACTCTCTTGGCTCTAACCCTCGACTTCTCTTCACCACATTGAACTCTCTCCTCAAGGTGCCCCCTCCCCCAACTCCCCCTTCATTATCTCCTCAGACCCTTGCTGAATTCTTTCACGACAAGGTTCAAAAGATAAACCTTGAATTCTCTACCTCGCCACCTCTCCCTCCACTAGTCCGTTCCCCTCTCTCTCCTTCCCCTCATTCCTTTTCCTCCTTTCCGGAAGTTACTATAGAGGAAACTACACTTCTCCTTTCTTCCTCAAAATGTACCACCTGTTCCTCTGATCCCATTCCCACCCACACTCTTAATGCCATCTCACCTGCTCTTATTCCTTTTATCTGTCACATTCTCAACCTCTCACTTTCCACTGCAACTGTCCCTACTGCCTTTAAACATGCTGTGCTCACACCTCTCCTTAAGAAGCCTTCACTCGACCCTACTTGTCCCTCTAATTACCGACCCATCTCCCTCCTCCCTTTTCTCTCCAAATTACTTGAGCATGCTGTTCACCACCGCTGCCTTGATTTTCTCTCCTCACATGCTATTCTTGACCCACTACAATCTGGTTTTTGCCCACTCCACTCAACCGAAACTGCGCTTACTAAAGTCTCCAATGACCTATTACTGGCTAAATCCAGAGGTCTCTATTCCATCCTCATTCTTCTTGATCTTTCCGCTGCTTTTGACACTGTCGATCACAGCATACTCCTCAATACCCTGTCCTCACTTGGATTCCAGGGCTCTGTCCCTTCCTGGTTCTCTTCCTACCTTTCCCTCCGCACCTTCAGTGTTCACTCTGGTGGATCCTCTTCTACTTCTATCCCTCTGCCTGTCGGCGTACCTCAGGGTTCTGTTCTTGGTCCCCTCCTCTTTTCTATCTACACTTCTTCCCTTGGTTCATTAATCTCATCCCATGGCTTTTCCTACCATCTCTATGCTGATGACTCCCAAATCTACCTTTCTACCCCTGATATCTCACCTTGCATCCAAACCAAAGTTTCAGCATGCTTGTCTGACATTGCTGTCTGGATGTCTCAACGCCACCTGAAATTAAACATGACCAAAACCGAGCTTCTCATTTTTCCTCCCAAACCCACCTCCCCACTCCCCCCATTTTCTATTTCTGTTGATGGCTCTCTCATTCTCCCTGTCTCCTCAGCTCGAAACCTTGGGGGTCATCTTTGACTCTTCTCTCTCCTTCTCTGCTCATATCCAGCAGATCGCCAAGACCTGTCGTTTCTTTCTTTACATCCGTAAAATCCGCCCCTTTCTTTCCGAGCACTCTACCAAAACCCTCATCCACACCCTTGTCACCTCTCGTTTAGACTACTGCAATCTGCTTCTTGCTGGCCTCCCACTTAGTCACCTCTCCCCTCTCCAATCGGTTCAAAACTCTGCTGCCCGTCTCGTCTTCCGCCAGGGTCGCTTTACTGATATTACCCCTCTCCTCAAGTCGCTTCACTGGCTCCCTATCCGTTTTCGCATCCTGTTCAAATTTCTTCTACTAACCTATAAATGTACTCACTCTGCTGCTCCCCATTATCTCTCCACACTCGTCCTTCCCTACACCCCTTCTCGTGCACTCTGCTCCATGGATAAATCCTTCTTATCTGTTCCCTTCTCCACTACTGCCAACTCCAGACTTCGCGCCTTCTGTCTCGCTGCACCCTACGCCTGGAATAAACTTCCTGAGCCTCTACATCTTGCCCCATCCTTGGCACCTTTAAATCTAGACTGAAAGCCCACCTCTTTAACATTGCTTTTGACTCATAACCACTTGTAACCACTCACCTCCACCTACCCTCCTCTTCTCCTTCCTGTACACATTAATTGATTTGATTACTTTATTTTTTTTTGTCTATTAGATTGTAAGCTCTTTGAGTAGGGACTGTCTTTCTTCTGTTTGTGCAGCGCTGCGTACGCCTTGTAGCGCTATAGAAATGCTAAATAGTAGTAGTAGTAGTAGTAGTAGCTTTACAGAAAACCCAATGATATCAACGAATAAGGATATCCCCCCAAATTTGAAGCAATTTAACCAACCAGAAACAACCGCTGACCGGTTGAATAGCATTTTGACACCGTGAGATAACTGGCTATCTCAACTGAATATTCACGGTAAGTTAACCGGCTATACTGCGCAATAATTAGCAATATTCAGCACTGACCGGCTAAGTTTTGCAGGCAAATCGGACAGGGCTGGGACGGAGACTGGGGCTGCGGGGACGGAGACAGAACCCACGGGAATGGGGCCAAACTTTGTCCCCGTGTCATTCTCTACCTGGAGGCACCCCAGCCAGTCAAGTTTTCAGGATATCCACAATGAATATTCATTATAAATATACACCAGGGTTATACTGCGTTGTAATCAACAACGCAATACATAAATCTTTAATATTTCACTAGTCGATACACTTCTTCACACACAAAAAAAACCCATTTTTGTTAATCATAATTTCTGCAGAATCTTTATTCAGTATAAATAACCTACAGATTTAAAAATGTTCTCTAACTACGCCCTTACAAGACCTTCTAAAACGCGTCGGCTGAATAACATGTAAGAATAATATTGTAGTTCATTTTCTGTGACTCTCTGATCTGTTTTTTATGCAGTTATATTTATGACTACAGCTCTAGTGTACCTAGGGCAGGCAGTGGGGGGGGGGGGGGGTCCACCCAGGGTGCTGGAAGCGAGGGGGTGCGTGGAGCAGGGGCACGCTGTTGGCTCTTCCCTTCCACTGCCCTGTAACAGGAAGTTGAGATATCTGAGGGGCAGGGGATCAGCAAAGCCAACAGCATGTGCCTGCTCCATGTACCCCTTGCTTGGAGGAGGGGGGTGTATGCTGATCGGGGGAGGGAAGTATACTCTGCCACGCCCCGAATGCCATATAAATTAGGTGTGCCGCTGGACTACTGAAAACTGCTTGGATGGTGTTGCCTTAGGCGTATATCAAGCAATAAAGAAGCTTGAAACTAGAAACACCTGAATATAACTTACCTTGAGCTACTGTTGAAAGGGTTTGAGCTTGATCTAAAATGCATTAAAATAAATGCATGAGTTTAGAAGTAAAGGTTGATCTTCTAACAGGCAAGACTCATAAAGCTCGGATATATGCCATCAGGCACCATCGCTTTGTCTATTTTTAGCTTAGCTAGCAACTCACGAACACAGTACTCTGAGAATCAGTCTTGGTTTACTGAACATCCATTCACATTAGTATTTGTTTTCTGTGTTCCTCTCTTTGTAATGAACATGGTTATTGCTAAGTCATAATTCTCGTCGCTTGCAAAATCAAGTTTTATTGAACTATCCTACTATGAAGGGCATTAGATTGGCCAAATTTCTGTTGTCCTATTTTTCTGTACCACTGAAGATCAGGAAAACCAGTCGTTAATTAGTTTTTAAATAAATTGCTCAAAACATACTTGTTTAGGAAACTGTCTTATCTTAGGTTTAGTGGAAGACAAGTCCATATGCCATTATTAAAATGGACTTGGGGAAAATCCACTGCCCATTTCTGGGATAAGCAGCATAAAATGTATTGTACTGTTTTGGGATCTTGCCAGGTCCTTGTGACCTGGATTGGCCGCTGTTGGAAACAGGATGCTGGGCTTGATGGACTTTCGGTCTGTCACAAAATGTACAGTGGAATGGCATTGAATGTGTCCACACTGGCTGAGGGTGGTCCTCAGATAATAAGGTGGAACGCCTTTTAAAATATGCCAGTAATGAGCCGGTGGAGGGCAAAGTCTAAATACATATTGCATGTCTGTGCTCTCCTGTCCCCGGCAGACACAGAGAACCCAGCAGGAGTGTATACTGGTATCAGGATAGAGAAGGTGGGTAGAAAAGAGCCAGACTGTGCCATTAAGATGACAGAAGGTAAGAATTCTAATCCATTCTGACAAGTGTGCTGCTGCTGACCCAGAGAATAGTCAGGGAACTCCACTGGGTCTGATGGAAAGTCCTTTTACACAGAGGAGAAAAACAGTTAAGGTGAGGTCCTTTCTTTGGACTAACACAGTTCTCGAGCAGTTTTCGGGAGCTAAAAATCCCCTTCCCCAGATCAGGACAGAAGAGAATTTTCGCTTGTCGATCAGCGTTCTTCCAGTGGCTGCGCACAGCTTGATGTGAGTGTGAGAGGAAAAGAAACACAGCTTGAGTTTGCGCTGCTAGCGCAAATTTGTCTGTCTTGAACAGACTGTAAGCTCTGTGGAGAAGGGACTGTTTCTTCATACATGGGAGTGCCGCTCTGAAAACCCTCTCTGACATCGACATCTATGCAATAAGCACCTATCTAGATGGGAGAGGACAGAGCACAGCAATGGGTAAGGGAGTGGGGGCAGAAAGCAAGGAGGCTGAGGCCCAGATGCACTAAACCTAACCAGCCAGCAAAGTGGTTTTTATACTGGTTCTAGCCGGTTTAACGAGCATTCTGTTCACTGGGTAACTCTCTCTTATCTATACCCTTCTCCTCCACCGCTAACTCCAGACTTTTATCTTGCTGCACCATAGTGCTGGGCAGAGTTTTACAGTCTGTGCCCTGAAAATGACAGATACAAATCAAGGTAAGGTATACACAAAAAGTAGCACATATGAGTTTATCTTGTTGGGCAGACTGGATGGACCATGCAGGTCTTTTTCTGCCGTCATCTACTATGATACTATGTTATATGCCTGGAATAGACTTCCTGAGCCGGTACATCAAGCTCCATCTCTGGCAGTCTTCAAATCTAGGCTAAAAGCCCACCTTTTTGATGCTGCTTTTAACTCCTAACCCTTTCTCACTTGTTCAGTACCCATGTTTTATCATTCCCACCTTATTACTTTCCTTATCTCTTATTTGTCCTGTTTGTCTGTCCTAATTAGATTGCAAGCTCTGTCGAACAGGGACTGTCTCTTCATGTTCAGTGTACAGCACTGCGTATGTCTAGTAGCGCTATAGAAATGATAAGTAGCAGTAGTCTTTGGGATTCCAGAATCTTGCTACTCTTTGGGATTCCGGAATCTTGCTACTCTTTGTCCTTTTCTTTCTTTCTTTCTTTCTTTCTTTATTGCATTTGTACCCCACTTTTTCCCACCTCTTTGCAGGCTCAATGTGGCTTACAATACATTGTGGATAGTGGAAATAAGAAGAGAATAGACATTTGGTGTTACAGAAGGATTTTGGGTTACATGGTAATAGAATACAAGATAGTAATATAACAGAAGGCATTATTAAACATTTCTGGATATATGTGTGGAGTTTTACATGTGTTGATCTTTGTGGTATATCTTGTCAAAGAGATGGGTCTTCAGTAGTTTGCGGAAGTTGGTCAGTTCATGGATCGCTTTTAGGTTGCGTGGCAACGCGTTCCAGAATTGCGTACTCATATAGGAAAAGGTTGATGCGTGCATTAATTTGTATTTTAGACCTTTGCAGTTGGGGAAATGAAGATTAAGGAATGTGCGAGATGATTTTTTTAGCATTCCTGGGTGGTAGGTCTATCAGGTCTGACATGTAGGCTGGGGCATCGCCGTGGATGATTTTCCTGCTTATAATCGAAAGAGAAAAACGCCTATATTGCGACCCAAATCGGGAGATAGGCGTCTTTCTCCCGTGGGCGCCCAAATCGGTATAATCGAAAGCCGATTTTGGGCGTTTCCAGCTGCAATCCATCGCGGAAACGGGTAAGATTGACGGGGCATGTCGGAGGCGTGGTGAAGGTGGAACTGGGGCGTGGTTATCAGCTGAGGAGAGATGGGCGTCTTTAGCTGATAATCGAAAAAAAAGGCGTTTTTACTGCGATTTTGGGTCACTTTTTTTGGACCCTTTTTTTTCACGAACAAGTCCCAAAAAAGTGCCCCAATTGCCCAGATGACCACCGGAGGGAATCGGGGATGACCTCCCCGGACTCCCCCCCCCCTCCCACCCAAAAAAACCCACTTTAATAACTTTTTTTCCAGCCTCTATGCCAGCCTCAAATGCCGTACCCACCTCTATGAAAGCAGAATGTGTTCTATCCTGTGACAGCCTTTCCCTGGTTCTGATGTGGCTCTCGGGCGAGTGTGACATCTTTTCTGTTATGCGCACTGCAGAGTCACATCAGCAATGCATTGTGGTGGGTGTAGGGTATTGGGCTCCGTGATTCCACTAGCTTGTGGCAAATGCTCACAATGTTGGTAGTTGGTAGGCTCTACTCCCATGGTGCTTTTCCCCCTGCTTACTGGGTCAGAGTGTGTCCTGTTTTATTTCCGGTAGTCCATGAGGTAGTAGCCATTTTTGTAAGCCAGTTTTAGATCCCTTTCACGTGTTAGCCACGTTACAGAACTTAGTTCTTACCTTGAATGTGGCTGAAAGAGGGCATTGTACAGCATTCTGCCAGCTCTGACCTACTGCTCATCTCAGTACCAGGGAGACTCGTTGCCAGTGGGGCACAACCTCTGATCTGCAGCTAACTGTGAGTAAGCGTGCTTATTCCAATAAAGGATGTTTTCGGAGAAATTAGTCTTCAGGTGTCAACTGGTGTGCCAATGTTATATAGCAGCAACAAGCCCTAGAGGCCTGCATGTATGCAGGTCCCTGGAGCACTTTTAGTGGGTACCGCAGTGCACTTCAGCCAGGTGGACCCAGGCCCATCCCCCCTTATCTGTAACACTTGTGCTGGTAAATGGGAGGTCTCCAAAACCCACTGTACCCACATGTAGGTGCCCCCTTCACCCCTAAGAGCTATGGTAGTGTTGTACATTTGTGGGTAGTAGGTTTTGGGGGAGGGGGGTTGGGTGCTCAGCACCCGTGGTAAGGGAGCTATGCATGTGGGAGCGTTGTCTGAAGTCCACCGCACTGACCTCTAGGGTGCTCAGTTGGTGTCCTGGCATGTCAGGGGGGCAAGTGTACTATGAATCGTGGCCCCTCCCATGACCAAATGGCTCAGATTAGGACATTTTTGAGCTGGGAGTTTTTAGTTTCCATTATCGCTAAAAAAAACAAACGCCCAGCTGAAAAACGTCCATTCTTTTGAAAATACGGTCTGTCCCGCCTCTTCACGTACCCGTTTTTAAACATAGACGCCCATGGAGATAGGCGTTCGCATTCGATTATGCCCCTCCACGTGAACTAGGGTACATACTTTGAACGCGATGCGTTCTTTGAGTGGGAGCCACTGTAACTTCTCTCATAGGGGTTTTGCACTTTTGTATCTTGATTTTCCGAATATGAGTCTGGCTGCAGTGTTCTGGGCTGGGCTTTTCCCTTATTTGCTACTCTTTGGGATTCCGGAATCTTGCTACTCTTTGTCCTTTTCCCTTATTTGCTACTCTTTGGGATTCTGGAATCTTGCTACTCTTTGGGATTCCGGAATCTTGCTACTCTTTGTCCTGTTCCCTTATTTGCTACTCTTTGGGTTTCCTGAATCTTGCTGTTCTTTGAGATTCTGGAATCTTGCTACTCTTTGTCCTTTTCCCTTATTTGCTACTCTTTGGGATTCTAGAATCTTGCTACTCTTTGTCCTTTTCTCTTATTTGCTACTCTTTGGGATTCCAGAATCTTGCTACTCTTTCTCCTTTTCCCTTATTTGCTACTCTTTGGGATTCAGGAACCTTGCTACTCTTTGGGATTCTGGAACCTTGCTACTCTTTATCCTTTTCCCATATTTGCTACTCTTTGGGAACCCAGAATCTTGCTACCCTTTGTCCTTATCCCTTATTTGTCCTGTTTGTCTGTCCTAATTAGACTATAAGCTCTGTTGAGTAGGAACTATCTCTTCATGTCCAGTGTACAGCGCTGCATATGTCTAGTAGCGCTATGGAAATGATTAGTAGAAACAAGAGACAGAGGAAGTAGGATGGGGCAATGGGCATTTTGTCTTTATTCGACAGGGCAACATGTTGGGCGCTGTTTGCTGTCCTTGAGGAAAGCTGCCAAGGCTGAAAACATTTTTTCTAGAAACAATGTATTATTAGGCAGATTTTCCATTTACAGGAATCCAATGAAATCTGTTGTCACTAAGGAAACAAACCTCTGACCTTCTAGTTTCTCTCTGAGACCTACCTAAATTGTAAGGAAAAATAATCACCCTCCTCCCCATTGTGCCATCATGAGCGGGAAGTTACCTGTCACGTGTAACACCCACTGATTAGAGGTTATCTAGGTCCATTCCTTGAGAAAGCTGGAGAGACAGCAACCTATCTGAATGCTCAATGAATGAGCCTGGATCCCTCACAAGATGTCCTCAGCTCCACAGCAAGATCAGTGCTTAATTACTTCAGCAGGGGCTAGGATAAGGAGAACGGTGCTCACACACACACACAAAAAAAAACTGAATGGTAAAGGCTGCTCTTTTCAATGCACAGTGAAATCCAATTGAATTTACCCCCTCCCGGAAGGAACACCAGAGTACTGGCATAGAAATGAGGCTTACCACTGCTGACTTCTGGCTTCAATGGCTTAGCTCTCCTGAAACCAGATGCAGACACCTGAAATGCAAATGTCCAGGTATACCCCTGAAATCTTCTGTCCTTATACCCCTGTGCTTGAACCAGCTGAATAACTAGATGAAGAACTAGACTGTCAAACCTGACCAGGAAATGTGGAGCAACTCTTCTTTAATTTGCTGGAGACATAAAACTACTGAATTGTTGGAGCTGAACCCATGTCTAATTGTCTATTACTTATGTTTGATTTATTCTTACTGTACACCACCTTGAGTGAATTCTTTCAAAAAGGTGGTAAATAAATCCTAATAAATAATTAACAGAGCACAGCACAATTTGGTATTCTCTATCTCCACCTGCTGGTCAATGGCCATAACACCTGCAAGTTCTGGACAATGTAAAGGAAAACAGATAATGAGAGGAGTCTGACTGTCCTCTACTGATTTGGGGTCTGTTTATTCAGAATGATTTTAATTGTATTTCTGAATTAGAGTAAGATTCCTTTCATTTTATTATTAACTGTTTTTATTTGTAATTTTGTATTCTCTAATTCTATGTGAGGGAGGGAGTGACGCAGGCTTCCCTAGATACACTCCCTAACTACTACTACTACTACTACTACTACTTAACATTTCTAGAGCGCTACTAGGGTTACGCAGCGCTGTACAATTATAACCTCTTTAACATCAGCAAAATTCGCCCTTTCCTCTCTGAACACACCACCCGAACTCTCGTCCACGCTCTCATTACCTCTCGCCTGGACTACTGCAACTTACTCCTCACCGGCCTCCCACTTAGCCATCTATCCCCCCTTCAGTCTGTTCAGAACTCTGCTGCACGTCTCATATTCCGCCAGAACCGATATACTCATATCACCCCTCTCCTCAGGTCACTTCACTGGCTTCCGATCAGATACCGCATTCAATTCAAGCTTCTCCTTCTTACCTACAAATGCACTCAGTCTGCTGCCCCTCACTACCTCTCTACCCTCATCTCCCCTTACGTTCCCGCCCGTAACCTCCGTTCACAGGATAAATCCCTCCTCTCAGTACCCTTCTCCACCACCGCCAACTCCAGGCTCCGCTCATTCTGCCTCGCCTCACCCTATGCTTGGAACAACCTTCCTGAACCCTTACGCCAAGCCCCCTCCCTGCCCATCTTCAAGTCTTTGCTTAAAGCCCACCTCTTCAATGCTGCGTTCGGCACCTAACCCTTACCGTTCAGTGAATCCAGACTGCCCCAATTTGACTGCCCCGATCGGACCGACCGTTCACTTGTCTATTAGATTGTAAGCTCTTTGAGCAGGGACTGTCTCTCTTTGTTAAATTCAACCACCTTACAGCAGGTGGCACTAAACCTGCCATGTCAGAGGCTGAACTGCAGAGTCAATGATAGGCTGCCTGGCCAGGAGGGCATAAGAACATGGGTCAGACCAATATTCCATCTAGCCTAGTATCCTATTTCCAACAGTGGCCAGTCCAGGCCACAAGTATCTGACAAAGCCCCAAATCGTGGCAACATTCCAGAGCCCCAAAGAGTATCAAGATTCTGGAATCATAACGAATAGCAAAATTCCATGAAGAATCTCAAAGAGTAGCAACATTCCAGAACCAAAAAGAGTAACAACATTCTGGAATCATAATGTATAGCAAGATTCAATGAAGAACCTCAAAGAGTAGCAACGTTCCAGACCCAAAAAGAGTAACAAGATTCCATGAAGAATCTCAAAGAGTATCCTAGAGCCCTAAAGAGTAACAACATTCCATACTACAAATCGAAGGGCAAGCAGTGGCTTCCCCCATGTCTGTCTCAGACTATGGACTTTTCCTCCAGGAACTTGTCCAAACCTTCTTTAAACCCAGATACGCTAACCGCTGTTACTACATCCTCCGGCAAAGAGTTCCAGAGCTTAATTCATTGAGTGAAAAAATATTTTCTCTTATTTGTTTTGAAGGTATTTCCATGTAACTTCCTTGAGTGTCCCCCAGTCTTTGTACTTTTGGAACGAGTAAAAAAAATCGATTTACTTCTACTCGTTCTACATCACTAAGGATACCAGGGCATAGATCTTATTCAGACAGGCATGCTTGCATATGTCATTAATTACAACACCAGCCTTAGAACTGTCTCTTTATTGTAAAGTAATAGTCACTGCAGGATTGTTGACTTCAGGTATCCCACAGGTGTCAGGGGCTTTTCTCAGTGTGCTCAACCGATAAATCGGCCCCTTTTATTGGTGTTTTCAGAGGTTAGGATGGATTTTCCCATTTTCTTACACTTTTACACTCACTGCAATGGATTACTTTTCTGGTTCCAAGGATGAGATGGGATCCATGAGCATCACCGTGAACCAGCTGGGTGATCGCTCAAGCAGCAGCAGTCACTTCACACCTGTCCTTGTAACTGCCAGGCTCCTGTAACTTTTCTTCTCCCTTTCTGCAGATCTACAATGACCGCGAAGTATGGCAATCATAAGGGGATGTGTTTCCTGCTCTTATCAACCTCGTCGGAGATTCTCACATTCATAGAAAACGAGTTCCAGGTCCTGGATGATGATGTTTTCAGCGTTGCATATCCTAAGTCAGGTAGGATGAACCTGGTAAAGGGCAGGTGTGTGCAAGATAAGCCACTGGGTTATAATGTCTTTAGCCCCAGTTCAGAGGCGACTTGCACAAGGTTGCACTGATAATTGGTGGCAGCAGTGGGATTAACATAACATAATACATGGATACCTAATTCGAGGCAGTGAACCACATTAAAAAATAGTACACAATACATCACAAATTATTATTTTATTTATTTTTATTTCGATTTTGCCTGTACCTTTTTCAGTAGTAGTTCAAGGTGAGTTACATTCAGGTACACTGGATATTAAAATTCAACAACAGCAATCAAGAAATACCCTCATCCCCAATATGATATTGGGGGAAATATGGCAACTAGTTTCTTGACTCCATCCTGCTGGGTTTGTGATGGGGACGTGTGTCTTGCTCTTGGAAGGTACAACCTGGATGATTGAGATCTTGAGCCTGATCCGCTCCGATGGTGACCCACACTGGATCCGGACTGTTCCAAACTGGGACCGAATGCCCTGGCTGGAGTTGAAAGAAACACAGGAAAAGCTGAAGACGGGGTTACAGAGTCCCCGCTTCTTCGCCAGCCACTTACCCTTCTACTTGTTTCCCAAGTCCTTCTCCAGGTCGCAGGCCAAGGTAAGGGGATGGGCTGGTGCAGGCTAGAGGCAGTGGGACAATTATGCTGGTGGAAGAGGAGGAAGGGCTGTTCCAGGAGTCCTTTATTGGTATATGACCCAACACAGGCCATGTTTCGGCGTACACAACACCTGCCTCAGCAGGGGTCTATTGATAAAACACATACATCGCAATTAACATATATAACAAAAAGTTAATCAAGAATAAAAGAATATAGAATAAAAATTGGAATAAAGATATATTCAAAGAATATAATATATGTAAGTAAGCAGCATAATCATGAACAATATTCATAAAAGAGCACATAGATAATCAAATTGGAATTGGGCAATGTTCTCAATTGGTTGAAAGGGTTCCTCACCACACGCTCATATCAAGTGACTTCAAACTCGATTACATCAATGACATGGAAACCTGAATGCGGAGTTCCACAGGGATCCCCCCTCTCACCGACCATATTCAACCTAATGATGACACCCTTGGCCAAATTACTATCGAATCAGAACCTAAACCCATATATATACGCTGACGATGTAACGATCTTTATCCCATTCCATCAAGATTTAAAGGAAATCTCCAATGAAATCAAGCAAAGCCTACATATTATGAATTCCTGGGCAGATGCATTTCAGCTGAAACTCAATGCTGAGAAAACCCAGTGCCTGGTACTCACCTCGCAATTCAATAAGAATAAATTTACCACCATCAACACACCTAAACTAAACCTACCAGTTTCGGACACCCTGAAAATCCTCGTAGTCACCATTGATCGACATCTTACACTTGAGAACCATGCAAATAACATAACCAAAAAGATGTTTCATTCAATGTGGAAGCTAAAAAGAGTTAGACCATTTTTTCCAAGGATTGTCTTCCGCAATCTGGTACAATCACTAGTACTCAGTCATCTGGACTACTGTAACTCACTCTACGCTGGTTGTAAAGAGCAAATACTCAAAAAAACTCCAGACAGCTCAGAATACGGCAGCCAGGCTAATATTTGGCACACCAAAATACGAAAGCGCGAAACCCCTACGAGAAAAACTACACTGGCTCCCACTAAAAGAACGCATCACGTTCAAACTTTGCACTTTAGTCCATAAAATCATCCATGGTAATGCCCCAGCCTACATGTCAGATCTAATAGAACTACCACCCAGGAACGCAAAAAAATCTTCCCGCACACCCCTCATTCTTCATCCTCCCAAGTGTAAGGGTTTGAAATACAAATCAATGCACGCATCTACCTTTTCCTATACGAGCACGCAGCTCTGGAATGCGCTGCCACGTAACTTGAAAATGGTCTATGAACTGACCAACTTCCGTAAATTATTAAAAACGTATCTCTTCGACGAGATATATCACAAAGATCAACATGTGTAATTGTATAATCTTTTGAACTTTTAGTACTGTCTTATAATGTCTTTTGCTTTAACACCATCATGTAATTCACCACCATGTAACACAAACCCTCTGTAAACCTAATGTATATTCACTTCTATTTCCAGTACCCATGATGTATTGTAAGCCACATTGAGCCTGCAAAGAGGTGGGATAATGTGGGATACAAATGCAATAAATAAATAAATAAATAATTAGAAAACCACATTAATGAGGGCAAATAATATAAAAAATATACAAAATACATGCATATATAAAATAATACAGTTTCATTTATATAATATATATATATTATGTAAGCAGCGTTTGTTCAAGACTCTCATAGACTTGTTACCGTAAAGTCTCTGATATCTTGGAGTATAACCTTGGCACACCAATCACCTGAAGTCTATTATTTTTATGAAGTCTCTTTTATTGAATAAATCACAGATAATTTACTCACAGACAGATGTTCAGAAGTGCTGCTCCAGGGCACAGCGACTCCTTCATCTGAGAGCTGTTGGAGGTGGCGATCTGAGGAGAGGTAGCTTTATTGCAGGGGAGAAAGATAGTTGACAGGTAGAAATGGTTCAAAGCTGGGTGACTGGAATGTGCGATATCTCATTAGGGAGAAGATATTTTCAAGGTAAAAACCCAATCTTGTTGCAGGGAGTTCCAGCAGGACAAAGCTGTCTGGGCCAAGATGGTGAATGCCTCGTGGCTGAAGGGACAAAGGGGTGTTGAGGCTTCACACCGGCTCAGAAAGGAGCAGATAGAGACCAATGGGGACAGAGCCTGCAACCGGGTGGCAAGGGAGGTGCTAGAGGACAGCCCTCGATTGGAGGGAAAGGTCATGCCTGGCTGACCTCCCAGGACAGAGATAGTGAGAATGACCAGGAAATGATTGTTTTGTCCTCCGACAACCTCGCACTAGTTTATAACGTGATCCTAAAATGTGTGTAATGCTTTTACTGTTACTCTCAGTTCTAAGGACTATCAGTCTCACTGCAAAGATACATGAGCAATGCACTGTGGGTAATGTAATTCACAGGCAGTGCAACCACACTTGCTTGGCTGTGTAAGAACTGTTACCACTGGTTGTGAGGCTGCCCAGACCTCCTCTCTCTCTCTCTGTCAAACTTGGCTCTTTCGTCTTCCTGCTATCATTTCCTGGTCATTCTCACTATCTCTGTCCTGGGAGGTCAGCCAGGTATGGCCTTTCTCTACAATCGAGAGCCGTCCTCCAGGACCACCCCTTGCTACTCCAGGACCACCCCTTGCTACCCGATGGCAGGTCTCTATCTGCTCCTCCCTGAACCCGTGCGAAGCTTCGACACTTCTTTGTCCCTTCAGCCATGAGGCATTCCCACCACCTAGCCAGAGACATGGAGCATGCACCATCTTCTTCCAGACAGCTCTGTCCTGCTGAAACTCCCTGTAACGAACCTGGTTTTTTACCTTGAAAATATCTCCTCCCTAATGAGGTATCGCACATTCCAGTCACCCAGCTTTGAACCATTTCTACCTGTTCAACTATCGTTCCCCCCCCCCCCCTGCAATATACTTACCTTTCCTCAGATCTCCACCCCCAACAGCTCTCAGATTAAGGAGTCTCTGTGTCCTGGAGCAGCACCTCTGAACATCTATCTGTGAGTAAATTATCTGTGATTTATTCAATTAAAGAGACTTCATAAAAATAATAGAGACTTCGGGTGATTGGTGTGCCAAGGTTATTCTCCAAGATATTGAGGCCTCAAGTTATCAAGCCTCAAGAGTCTTGACAATGATAGCATGAAGAGAAAAGAGCCAAGCTTGGCAGAGAGAGAGAGGAGGTCTGGGCAGCCTCACAACCAGTGGTAACAGTTCTTACACAGTCAAGCAAGTGTGGTTGCATTGCTTGTGAACTACATTACACACAATGCCTTGCTCACATACCTTTGTAGAGTGAGAAATGCAGCAATGATAGTCCTTAGAAATGAGAAAAACAGTAAAAGCATTACACACATTTTAGGATCACGTTATAAACTAGTGCGAGGCTGTCAGAGGACAGAACAGCGTTATCTTAAATGCTTAAACAATCTTCATATAAAGGCACAAAACAAGTCAAATCAATTTGTAATCCACATTAGTGAGAACATAAAACATAAAAGGACATACATCTTTAAGATAATGCAATTACGTACATAAAAAATACCTGGCAAGATCCAAAAAAGGTCAATACATATTATGCTACTTAACCCAGAAATAGTGGATTTTCCCCAAGTCAATTTAATAATGGTCTAGGGACTTTTCCTTTAGGAAGCCGTCCAAACCTTTTCTAAGCTCTGCTAAGCTAACCGCCTTTACCACATTCTGTGGCAACGAATTCCAGAGTTTAATTACACGTTGAATAAAAAAAATTTTCTCTGATCCGTATTAAATTTACTACTTTGTAGCTTCATCACGTGCCCCCTAGTCCTAGTATTTTTAGAAAGAGTAAACAAACGATTCACGTCTACCCGTTCCACTTCACTCATTATTTCGTAGACCTCTATCATATCTCCCCTCAGTCGTGCTTTCTCCAAGCTGAAGAGCCCTAGGTGCTTCAGCCTTTCCTCATAGGCTATAAATAAATCCTAATAAATAATAGATAAATACATTATGAGGACTTATAGAAGCATCTTGTGAGACTTGAATACTGGGCATCTAAACAGCAGATGAAATTTAATGTGGACAAGGGCAAAGTGAGGCACATAGGGGAACACAATCTATAGAAATGATAAATAGTAGTAGCAGTACTACAGGTACAGATTGCTGGGTTCTCAGTTAGGAGTCACCACCCAAGAAAAAGATCTTGCAGTCATTAATGATCATGCATTGATACTCTCAGCCCAGTGTGTCGCGGCTGCAAAAAGAACCCCAAATAAAATGTTAGCGACAATTTGAAAAGAGATGGAGAACAAAACTGAGTATCTCTGGTATGTTGAGATGTACAGGAGTGTCCCTAAGAGGCGGGAGGTGTGTCACAAAAATATTGGTATAGGCCGCAAGCCTGTGCTTTCCTGGAGAAAGCAAAGCTCCAGGCTCCGCCCTTTCTGCCTTGCCTCACCCCATGCTTGGAATAAACTCCCTGAGCCCATACGCCAGGCCCCCTCCCTGCCCATCTTCAAATCCTTGCTCAAAGCCCACCTCTTCAATGTCGCCTTCGGCACCTAACCACTATACCTCTATTCAGGAAATCTAGACTGCCCCAACTTGACATTTCGTCCTTTAGATTGTAAGCTCCTTTGAGCAGGGACTGTCCTTCTTTGTTAAACTGTACAGAGCTGCGTAACCCTAGTAGCGCTCTAGAAATGTTAAGTAGTAGTAGTAGTAGTAGTAGTAGAGTCAGATTCTTGAGTTTCCCTAAATGGTCCTGTAATTCTGCTTTCCAACTACCCTCAATCGTAGCCATTGAAAATGTTGCAGGTCTGCTGTACACAGGCTCTGTTTGCTACACAGTTTCCGAGTGGCACATTTGCAGGGTTTTGTATTGCGTTAAAGTATGTAACAGTGGACAAATTTTGTGTTGCAGTTACTGAAGTGTCACTAGAATTTGTTTGTTTTGTATGACATGAGAGATATCTGGGACATAATTGTTACATTCAACCTAAATGGCAAGTTCTCAAATTATTCCTACTGAATATTTCGACTAAGTATTTAAATGAAAACGTGGAGGAAAAGATATCAGGTTTTTTTTTCAATTGCCTTGTCTTGTACTAATGGCTACTGAATTACTGCCTTCAAAATTCTAAAAAAACCTCCACCTTCCTTCATTTATTTATTTTTACTTTTTACTCGCCTTATGCATGTGGGTAAGAGGAACCCGAATTATAGCTACGTCTTGCAAGGTTCCGCGTTAGGAGTTACGGATCAAGAAAGGGATCTGGGTGTCGTCGTCGATGATACGCTGAAACCTTCTGCTCAGTGTGCTGCTGCGGCTAGGAAAGCGAATAGAATGTTGGGTGTTATTAGGAAGGGTATGGAGTCCAGGTGTGCGGATGTTATAATGCCGTTGTATCGCTCCATGGTGCGACCGCACCTGGAGTATTGTGTTCAGTACTGGTCTCCGTATCTCAAAAAAGATATAGTAGAATTGGAAAAGGTACAGCGAAGGGCGACGAAAATGATAGTGGGGATGGGACGACTTTCCTATGAAGAGAGGCTGAGAAGGCTAGGGCTTTTCAGCTTGGAGAAGAGACGGCTGAGGGGAGATATGATAGAAGTGTATAAAATAATGAGTGGAATGGATCGGGTGGATGTGAAGCGACTGTTCACGCTATCCAAAAATACTAGGACTAGAGGGCATGAGTTGAAGCTACAGTGTGGTAAATTTAAAACGAATCGGAGAAAAATTTTCTTCACCCAACGTGTAATTAGACTCTGGAATTCATTGCCGGAGAACGTGGTACGGGCGGTTAGCTTGACGGAGTTTAAAAAGGGGTTAGATAGATTCCTAAAGGACAAGTCCATAGACCGCTATTAAATGGACTGGAAAAATTCCTCATTTTTAGGTATAACTTGTCTGGAATGTTTTTACGTTTGGGGAGCGTGCCAGGTGCCCTTGACCTGGATTGGCCGCTGTCGGTGACAGGATGCTGGGCTAGATGGACCTTTGGTCTTTCCCAGTATGGCACTACTTATGTACTTATGTACTTATCATTCATTTTCCATCATTTATAATTTATTTATTTATTTGTTACATTTGTATCTCATATTTTCCCACCTATTTGCAGGCTCAATGTGGCTTACATTGTACCGTAGAGGCGTTCACCATCTCCGGTAGAGAAACAAATACAAGGAGTTAATGTGGTCAGATAAGGTTCATCTGTTAGTGACACATTGGGAATCATAGTGAGGAAGAGTTATGTATAGTCTGTTACAAGCTTTGGTATCGTTGTGTTGCAGGGTTTAGGCACTTAGGTTGGGTCGATGTGGTATACCTTTTTGAACAGGTTGGTTTTTAGTGATTTACAGAAGTTTAGGTGGTCGTACATTGTTTTCACGTCTTTTGGTAGTGCATTCCACAGTTGTGTGCTTCTGTAGGAGAAACTGGATGCATAGGTTGATTTGTATTCGAGTCCTTTGCAGCTTGGGTAGTGGAGATTAAGGTATGTTCGTGATGATCCGGTTGTATTTCTTGTTGGTAGGTCTATGAGGTCTGTCATGTATTCCGGGGCTTCGCCGTAGATAATTTTATGGACCAGGGTGCAGATTTTGAAAGCAATACGTTCTTTGATTGGTAGCCAGTGTAGTTCTTCTCGGAGGGGTTTGGTGCTTTCGAATCGCGTTTTTCCAAATATAAGCCTGGCTGCTGTGTTTTGAATGGTCTGAAGTTTCTTTATGAGTTGTTCTTTGCATCCCGGGTAGATACCATTGCAGTAGTCTGCATGGCTTAGTACCATTGATTGTATCAGGCTATGGAATGTTTCCCTCGGGAAGAATGGTTTCACTCTTTTGAGTTTCCACATTGAGTGGAAAAAAATATATTTTCGATGCATTTTAATCTGTCGAGGTATCGGCTTTGAGTTTGTAGCTCATAACAGACAGCAAGTGGTCACTTAGGGGTCCTTTTACTAAGGTGCCAAGCCACAAGATACCACCGCATCTGCTCTGACCCAGGGGACAGAGACAGACACCTTAAAAGCCTGACTGCATCCTTCAAACAGAAAGGCTACAACCCCAAAATAATCTCCAAGAATATTGCCTCCTCCCTCAAAACACCCAGGGAGAATCTGCTACAGTACAAGAAGAAAAAATCCACAGACAGAATCCCGCTTGTAGTGACATACAATCTAGAGCTGGAAAAACTGAGGAAAATCATAAGAGATCTACAACCTATACTCCAGGAGGATGAATTACTGAAAGAGATATTCCCATCCCCACCAGTACTGGCCTTCCGACAGCCACCCAATTTAAAACACAAGCTAATCATAAGTACATAAGTACATAAGTAGTGCCATACTGGGAAAGACCAAAGGTCCATCTAGCCCAGCATCCTGTCACCGACAGTGGCCAATCCAGGTCAAGGGCACCTGGCACGCTCCCCAAACGTAAAAACATTCCAGACAAGTTATACCTAAAAATGCGGAATTTTTCCAAGTCCATTTAATAGCGGTCTATGGACTTGTCCTTTAGGAATCTATCTAACCCCTTTTTAAACTCCGTCAAGCTAACCGCCCGTACCACGTTCTCCGGCAACGAATTCCAGAGTCTAATTACACGTTGGGTGAAGAAAAATTTTCTCCGATTCGTTTTAAATTTACCACACTGTAGCTTCAACTCATGCCCTCTAGTCCTAATATTTTTGGATAGCGTGAACAGTCGCTTCACATCCACCCGATCCATTCCACTCATTATTTTATACACTTCTATCATATCTCCCCTCAGCCGTCTCTTCTCCAAGCTGAAAAGCCCTAGCCTTCTCAGCCTCTCTTCATAGGAAAGTCGTCCCATCCCCACTATCATTTTCGTCGCCCTTCGCTGTACCTTTTCCAATTCTACTATATCTTTTTTGAGATACGGAGACCAGTACTGAACACAATACTCCAGGTGCGGTCGCACCATGGAGCGATACAACGGCATTATAACCTCCGCACACCTGGACTCCATACCCTTCCTAATAACACCCAACATTCTATTCGCTTTCCTAGCCGCAGCAGCACACTGAGCAGAAGGTTTCAGCGTATCATCGACGACGACACCCAGATCCCTTTCTTGATCCGTAACTCCTAACGCGGAACCTTGCAAGACGTAGCTATAATTCGGGTTCCTCTTACCCACATGCATCACTTTGCACTTGTCAACATTGAACTTCATCTGCCACTTGCACGCCCATTCTCCCAGTCTCGCAAGGTCCTCCTGTAATCGTTCACATTCCTCCTGCGACTTGACGACCCTGAATAATTTTGTGTCATCGGCGAATTTAATTACCTCACTAGTTATTCCCATCTCTAGGTCATTTATAAATACATTAAAAAGCAACGGACCCAGCACAGACCCCTGCGGGACCCCACTAACTACCCTCCTCCACTGAGAATACTGGCCACGCAATCCTACTCTCTGTTTCCTATCTTTCAACCAGTTCTTAATCCATAATAATAATCAGAAGTAAACTTCCATCACAGACTGAAAAGGAACAGAAGGGCACACTTCCCTGTAATTTATCCAGTTGCAAACTATGCCAAAATATTTCACAGGACCCCAAAGTCATCCACAAAGGAAAGATATTCAACATAAAGGGATCTTTCACTTGCTCATCTTCCAATGTGGTATATATCATTCAGTGTAAAAAATGTAAGGAAGGATGCTATATTGGAGAAACAGGCCAGATGCTTAAGACAAGATTCAATTTACATAGACATCATATGAACAATACTGGTACCAGCAGGGTTCCCACGCCTGTTGGTCAACATTTTACAGGACCAGGACACTGTACCAGTGACTTCACAGTGAGAATCCTGAAAGGTAACTTTAAAACCATACAAGAACGTAAGACCTTTGAAGTCAGAATGATTGAATATTTTAACACCCAACAGAAAGGACTTAACAAGGATCTGGGGTTCTTAGCCCATTATAAACCATAAAGCTGTATGTCTCTGTTGATCACCCCACCCCTCACCTATCCACACCCATCCTGTTTGAATATCAATGATATGCTTTGATGTCCCCATGCATACCTCCTACCCACCCCCATCCTCCCACCCTGTCAGACTGTCATAGTAATGCTTGAATGTTTTCACTTATATACATTGTCAGCTAGCACATTTGCTTATTTCCAATCTGAGGAAGAAGGGCAACCTTCGAAAGCTAATCAAGAAATGTATTAAGTTCTGTCCAATAAAAAAGGTATCATCTTATTTTCTTTTCCATGTTTTATTTTGTTTGATTTCTATTGATAACCTTAAGAGTGGACTAACACGGCTACCACACTCCTCTACTTAAGCAGACAATGGAAAAGGTGTCAGTACTCAGTACCCCCAAGTATCCCCTCAAAAAAAAGCCCTGGTGATAGGCAGAGCGACGTCAAAATGTCCCATCCAGTCTGTCTAGCAAGGTGGTGAAGGTTCTACCTACTGAGTCTGTGGAAGATACCGACCCCCCTTTCCCTTCAATATTTCTCCTGCCCTTAGAGTCATTGTCCATTTCTTGTTAATCCTTTCCAGGTAATTTACACAATCCGACACCCCAAAGATGAGCTGGTTTCTCTCTACCACTTTTCCCAAATGCACAAGTTCCTTGAGGTCCCTGAGAGCTTTGAACAGGAACTGCAGGACTTTCTCAAAGGGGATTGTGAGTATCTAACGAGGTTCATTATCTTGGTATTTGCTGCAAATTTTGACCAGCATTTCCAACTTCACATCTGGCTCTCGTCTGGGATTCATCATGCTTAGTAGCTGCCCTTATTTCTTCTAATCAAACTCCTCCCCCTCCACCCCAGCTTGCAGGAACCTAAAAGCTACACAGGGTCATTCATTTTCCCTATCCCTAGGGGTGTGTCAGACAGGGGCATAGCCAGAACTCGAGGTGGGAATGGGCAAGAGCCCAAAGTGGGGGAGGGGGGCACATTTTGGTCCGCCTCCCCGCTGACCTGCCGCTCCCCACCCAACCCCCACCAGCTGAAGTGTTTGTCCAGTGCTAGTCTCCGGCACCGCCGCATTGCCTGCCCTGCTCTCTCTTCCCCTCACGTCCGGCATACTCATTTTAATGAAATTGAGCATGTGCAAATGTTCAATTTCAGGGCCGCCGAGGGGGGGGGGCAGGGGGGGATAAAATTCTCCGGGCCCGGGCTTCCAAGGGGGGCCTGGTGCCGCAGTCCCTGGTCCCACCCGCCCGCCCTCGGTTCCGTCGACAGCCCCTCTCCGTCCGCCACCGAACCCCCTGCATTCAAATCGATTCGGCAGCGTCTCACCTCCATGTGAAAGTGCAGCGGAAGATCGCTTCCCTTTGGGCCTTGCCTCCCTGTGTCCTGCCCTCGTCTGATGTAACTTCCTGTTTCCCTGAGGGCGGGACACAGGGAGGGAAGGCCCAAAGGGAAGCGATCTGCCGCTGCGCTTTCACACGGAGGTGAGGTGCTGCTGAATTGATTTGAATGCAGGGGGCCTGGTGGCGGACGGAGGGGGGCTGTCAACGGGGCTGGGGCTGGGCGGGTGGAGACTGGGGACTGCGGCACCGGGTGGCCTGAGTAGCGATTGGAGGGGGGGTGGGGTCCCAAGTCCGGCTCAATCTCTCAGTGGCCCTGTTCAGTTTCACTAAAACAAGAGTACTGGATGTGAGGGGAAGAGAGAGCAGGGCAGGCAATGCAGTGGCAAACAATGGTGGACAAACACTTCATCTGGTGGGGGTTGGGGACCCCCGACAGCCAAGCCAGGGGCCCAGAGCCAGTTTTGGGGGCCCAGGACCCCATGTAGCTACACCACTGGTGGCAAAGAATAGGCTCTGAGGGAATCGCTGCAAGACATCAACCCCTGGAATCTGTGCAGATTGTCCAAATGTGAGCAAACAAATTTGGGTATAGATCCCAGATCCACATGTAAACAAATTAGTCAATTAGCAATTAACAACCACTTATTGTGCATTAATTATGAGTTAAGCGCAGATCTGCCCAGGGCTGCCAAGAGGGGGGGTCAGAGGGGTCAAAATTCCCTGGGCCCGGCCTCCAAATATAGGGTGAAGGGTAGGAGGGCTGCCAAGAGGCAGAGCCGGGCCCGGGGCAGGGCTGCCGCAGTTGCAGCCTCACCCCCCCCCCCCCCCACAGTTGCAGCCCCCCACACTTGGGACGCAGCCACCGCCCCCTACCTTCCTGCGTTAGTGCATCTGCTCCTCCCCGGCCTCCAAATGGAGCCCTGGCGCCGGCATCTATCTCTCTCCTGCTCCTGTCATGACCCAGTTGATTGTGTTAACGCGATAACCCGGTCCCGGCACACAGAAACAGGAGAGAGCCAGCTCCCTGCACTGGGACCCTTTGGAGACCAGAGAGGAGCAAATGCACTGACACAGGAAGGTAGTGGGTGGGGGTGGTGGCTGCGTCCCGAGTGGCGGGTCAGCTGATGAATCCCGACTGTGTGGGGGGGGGGGGGGGGATGAGGTGGTGACTGTGTCGGCCCTGCCCCGGGCCCGGCTCTGCCTCTTGGCGGCCCTCCTACCCTTCACCCTATATTTGGAGGCTGGGCCCGGGGAATTTTGACCCCTCTGCTCCCCCTCTTGGCAGCCCTGGGCAGATCCGCGCTTAACTCGTAATTAATGCAAAATAGGTGGTTGTTAATTGCTAATTGACTAATTTGTTTACATGTGGATCTGGGATCTATGCCCAAATTTGCTTACTCACATTTGGACTAACTGCACAGATTCCAGGGGGTTCGTGTCTTTCAGCGATTCCCTCAGAGCCTATTTTCTGACAACAGTGGTGTAGCTACAGGGGGCCACAGGGGCCTGGGCCCTCCCAAACTGGCTGTGGGCCTTTGGTTTGGCTGGTGGGGGTCCCCAACCTCTGCTAGCTGAAGTGTTTGTCCAGCGTTGCTCTCCGTTGCCACCGCACTGCCTGTCCTGCTCTCTCTTCTCCTAAGTTTCATAGTGCGCAACTCCAAAGGGCCATGAAAGAGGCATAGATTGGTGAGGGGCGTTGCCAGAAATTAGGCACAATGTTATAGAAACCTGGATTTGTACACTTGGGTGCAAGCTTTTACAGTAGCCTTTGGCAGGAATAAGTGCTGACGCCCACAGGTAGGTGAAAAGAGTGTGCCAAGCTTGTAATCTGCCCCCTGGGGTAGCCTGTAGTACAAGTAGTGCCAGCTAATACAGTAAGAGGGTTAATCAGGACAAGGGCAAACGGTGGGGGATAGAGGAGGGGTTAGAGGTTGAGGGGAACCGAGAGAGTAAGAATCTCAACAGGGAAGCAAGGAGTATGTTCTGATCGCTCTTCCCTTTCTCCTGCAGTGATCTACGGCTCTTGGTTCGACCACGTTTTGGGATGGACAGGGGAAAAGGATCGGGCCAATCTCCTTATCTTGACTTATGAGGAGCTGCTCAAGGTACCATGAAACTCAGAGTGAGGGTATCAGGCAGCAAACCTCCAGGATAGTACCTCAGCCAATCTGAAACGCAGAACATAATTCAGTGACGACGCTGTGCCTGGAATGAACCTTACTATCCAGGATAATATCTCAGCCAATCAGTGAGCAGTCAGATAGATCAGCCAATCACAAGCACAGAATATAATCCCTTTATAACACTATAATGTGAATCAAGGAGATTGATGAGGAGGATCCGGGACAGAACCAACAGCCAATCAGTGATCAGTTAGATAAATTAGCCAATCAAAACACCATTCAGTGATAATACTGTGCCTGGAATGAACCTTACTATCCAGGATAATATCTCAGCCAATCAGTGAGCAGTCAGATAGATCAGCCAATCACAAGCATAGAATATAATCCCTTGATAACACTGTACTGCGGATCAAGGAGATTGATGAGGAGGATCCCAGACAGAACCAACAGCCAATCCATGAGCAGTTAGATAAATTAGCCAATCAGAACACCATTCAGTGACAATACTGTGCCTGGAGTGAATCTTAATATCCAGGACCCAGCCAATCAGTGTCAGGCATGCAAGTAGCCAATCAGCAGCAGAAAATATGAGCCATTGATATCCTGCTCTTCATGTGCTTTTGGTCTTATTCTGTATTTCTCACTGTTTTGTGTCTCTATCCTCCACAGGACTTGCGGGGCTGTGTGGTGAGGATCTGCAACTTCCTGGGGAAGGAGCTGGACGAGGCAGCCATTGACAAGGTAGTAGAGAATGCGACCTTCAAAAACATGAAGGACAACAAGATGGCCAACTACAGCCTCGTGCCGGAAGAGGTGATGGATCAGAAAAAGAGCCCTTTCATGAGGAAAGGTGAGGACTGGGGGATCCCACCGTGGGCAGTGACCTGCCTTCCCTCCCACAAATATTTTTGAGGCACAGAGGGCCATATTGCTCCATTATGGGCTTCGGATTAGCTCACGACTTCAGCTCTGTTCTGTATTCATGTATTATGTGTATCATGGCACACTGAGTTCAGCTGTCTGTGATGTATTTGTGCCTTATGTGTATCAGTGTGATGCTCGCACAGGGCTCTGATGAACATATGCTCTTCAGCTATCTGTTCTGTATTCATGCTTTAGACATCTCAATGTGTGATACCTGCTCTTCAGCTTGTGTCCAGGCTTTCTTCTGAGAAAAGGTTTCTCTCTCTCATCTGTGTTTTCCAGGGATCTCTGGCGACTGGAAAAACCATTTCACTGTGGAACAGAGCGAACGTTTCAACAAAGTGTACAGGGAAAAGATGAAGGACCTCAGCGTGAAGATTAGCTGGCATGAGGATTTAATGCAAAGCAGCTTTTAAGCAGGGCTTTTTTTTTAGGGGGGTGCTGAGTACCGGCATGTTTTCCATTGTCTGCTAAAATTGACCTATGGAACACAAATTTTAATGAAAGAGCTCAGGCTCTACACACCAATTCTGCCTTGTCATAAATTCTGTGACTGGTTGCAGGGGGCTTTTAGGATGGGTCCCTCAGTGATCACCCCACCCCTGAAGGGTGGCCTCATAGTTGAGTACTGGCACCTTTTCCATTGTCTGCTAAAATTGACCCATGGTCCCCAAGTTTTAATGAAAGAGCTCAGGCCCTACACACCAATTCTGTCTTGTCATAGATTCTGTGGTTGCAGAGGGCTTGGCTATTGTGGGGTGGGTCCCTCAGTAATCACCCTACCTCTGAATGGCCTAGCATTTGAGAACCAGCACCTTTTTTTGGAAGAAAAAACACACTGCTTTTAAGTAACAAGTTTTAGAAATGTATTCGTTCATAGATGTATAAAACTCATAATTTTCATGCAGGATGCCTCTTATGAGATAAGCAAGTCACTCTGGGATACCTGGAAGTTTATGGCTGACCAGTGGTCCAGGAAATATAACCATAAACTGATCTTATCTTCCTGAGCTCCGGCTTCAGATTCCAGCTCCTCTGATGGGCGCTACCAGAGGTTACACAGCACTGTACAGTCAAATTAAGTTTCAGAGACACCTTACTGTACTTGCTTAGTTGGTGAGGGAGGAGGGGTAGGCTTATTTTTCCACAAAAGACTCTGAAAATATACTTAACGACACATTCTATGATGACTAATGGGTCAGTGTGGGCGCTGATCCCTTGAATACTTCATCAGGGACTTGTTTATAGTGGAGTCAGTGGTTACATGATCCCCTCTGGTAACCACCTAGTCTCAGAGGAGGCTACAATATGTGGGAATTCTTTCTCTGACCCTTCTACTTACCATAAGAAATATGGTACCATAATTCACAATGGAGAAGGGTAGTTAGTGGGGTTCCTCAGGGGTCTGTGCTAGGACCGCTGCTTTTTAATATATTTATAAATGATTTAGAGATGGGAGTAACTAGCGAGGTAATTAAATTTGCTGATGACACAAAGTTATTCAAAGTTGTTAAATCGCGACAGGATTGTGAAAAATTACAAGAGGACCTTACGAGACTGGGATACTGGGCGGCTAAATGGCAGATGACATTTAATGTGAGCAAGTGCAAGGTGATGCATGTGGGGAAAAAGAACCCGAATTATAGCTACGTCATGCAAGGTTCCACGTTAGGAGTTACGGACCAAGAAAGGGATCTGGGTGTCGTTGTCAATAATACGCTGAAACCTTCTGCTCAGTGTGCTGCTGCGACTAGGAAAGCGAATAGAATGTTGGGTATTATTAGGAAAGGTATGGAAAACAGGTGTGAGGATGTTATAATGCCGTTGTATCGCTCCATGGTGCGACCGCACCTTGAGTATTGTGTTCAATTCTAGTCGCCGTATCTCAAGAAAGATATAGTAGAATTGGAAAAGGTGCAGCGAAGGGCGACTAAAATGATAGCGGGGATGGGACAACTTCCCTATGAAGAAAGATTAAGGAGGCTAGGGCTATTCAGCTTGGAGAAGAGACGGCTGAGGGGAGACATGATAGAGGTATATAAAATAATGAGTGGAGTGGAACAGGTGGATGTGAAGCGTCTGTTCACGCTTTCCAAAAATACTAGGACTAGGGGGCATGCGATGAAACTACAGTGTAGTAAATTTAAAACAAATCGTAGAAAATTTTCTTCACCCAACGTATAATTAAACTCTGGAATTAATTGCCGGAGAAAGTGGTGAAGGCGGTTAGCTTAGCAGAATTTAAAAAGGGGTTGGACGGTTTCCTAAAGGACAAGTCCATAAACCGCTACTAAATGGACTGGGGAAAAATCCACAATTCCAGGAATAACATGTATAGAATGTTTGTATGTTTGGGAAGCTTGCCAGGTGCCCTTGGCCTGGATTGGCCGCTGTCGTGGACAGGATGCTGGGCTCGATGGACCCTTGGTCTTTTCCCAGTGTGGCATTACTTATGTACCATTTGGATAAGTGGGGTAATAGGGGTTCTGCCTTACACCCACCCCAAGATATAATGGCCCACCCACCCCCAAGATATGGGGTGACAGAGAAGACAAAGACTATGTTTCTTTGAAGGGAAAAGTCTTTATTCCTTACCAGTTTAGATAATAACAAAGCAATCAGTCAATAACAAATAGCAATTTGTTATGAGAGGGAGAGAGAGATCACTGCTGTAAAGATTTACGCACTGATGATCATCTTAGCTTCTGTCTAAATACAATACAGCAGTGACTTATATACCTTTCTGTACAATGGATTGGGCATCAATTCCCTCCCAAATCATACAGCCTTGCAGCTTCAGCTAATTTCTGTCTTACTGCATTATTCACATAGAATGGAACACACTATCTGAATGTTTATGGAACACAGCATCTTATAACAAGTCCTAAGTTTCTTTTACAGGAGATTGTAGTCACAGGAATTTCTCCTGGATCCAGGTCTTATCATTGTTTTGTCTAGTAACCTCAACACATCTTTGCTTTCAAACTGTGTATACATTCTTAGTGTCCTTGTGATGCAGAGTCAGTGGCACCAACTCTGTCAGGGAGGGGATGAGTGTGCCTTGCTGGATCAGCATGACCTTAAATTCACAGCTCTCAGCAGAAAGTACAGAAAGATGCAGCTTTCAGGCATTTTGAGCCTTTAGCTATGCAGTTCATGGGTCATAACTGACCTGTCAGTGGTCAGAAAAGTGCAAATCAATTCATTCCCCTCTTGATGATTGTAAAATCATCACCTGTACAGATAATAATCGTTAATTCCACCGGGTGCCTACTGGATGTCCATCGATGAAGGGTACAACAGTTAGAAAGAGAAGGAACCCAAACTAAATCTATCTATGCCTGGGGAGCTGAAATAAGCTCTAGAAGGATTAACCCATGTAACCAATAAGCGGCTAAATCAAGAAAAATGCTAATGATAAATTTAAACATTGAATTTCATAAAGACAAGATACAAAATGGGTGAAACAGGTACAAAAAAACCAAAATATATGTATAAAAGAAGAATAATTAAACCGTTTAGCAGTATGAGCAGAATAAATGTCTTCCTGAAGGAGGTGTATTTGCGTTAACTGGCAGTAAATGTTCTAACAATAATAACATTAATAAAGTTAACAGCAGCAGGCCCACACAACATTCATGGAGAGAATATATTTTGTCTTGTACCAAAAGTAGTAGCAAGAAGTTTGAAGACAAGCCCACGAGCACAGGGAATAATGCAACAGATAATTAAAGAAAAATAGAATTTTAAAGGACAAAGATGGGGTGCAGGAGAGAATGATATGGCTAAGGGGAAGCATAAAGCACTGAGATAGTATCATGAGGAAAAGTGAGTCCATGAACAAGTAAAACTATGGTGGCATATTTCTTACACAAGGACACAAACCTGAAAAACAAGCATCAACAGAAAAAACAACAGGATGAGCAGATATACACGAAATTAATAAATTGCAACATGTAATATCAAAATTTCTAAAGCCACTTAGCATTAGTAGCAGCCTGCAAGCTAGGAGGAAAAAAGAAACTGCATGAAGGTAAGTGCTAGAATATAACATTCAGCAGGAATAGAAAATCAAGCGGGCAGGTTTACAGATAGCAGAAGCATTCCCAGGAGTATATAGGTATAAGTGAGTGGAACAAGGTCAGAAAATATACATAAAAGGAAAAACAGGACGAGAAGAAGGGACTTCTGCATAGCAGCAGACACCATATGAAACCCAGCATTGGAAGACTAGGCAACAGAAGCTGCAGACACATTAGGAGTAGTATTAATGATAAGAAGAGAAACAAAGGGTGGAGAGTGAGCAACAAAAATAGGAGAACAACAAAGAGTTATAAGAATAAAAAGCAAATACTTCATTATAGCAAATACTTCATTATGGCAAAAGTCCAAAATGCACAGATCAAAATAAACAAGTCCTGCAAGCTCCAAGTCCTTCTCAAGCTCCAGACAAAACAGTAGGTGAAGGATGAAGATCAGATAGATGGTTTCAGGAAGAATCTCCTTCAAGGAAAGCAGATGTTGGGGTAAGAGTGCCAATGCAAAAGTGTCCAGATTAGACAGGAGCAGGGCAAACTGTGTGTAGAACTCGAGCTGCAGGAACTCGGTGTCAAGCTTGAGTGAAGTTCTCCAGCATCCGATGGTAGTGGTATTGGGAATTATTTCTTTCCTGGTCTCCAGGAATTGGTGTATGTTTAACTGTGTCTATGACATGCAGCACGAGGATGATAATAAGTATACCACAGATGGCTCCTAGGACCAACCTGAGTGTGATCTGTCTGTTGGTCAAGGTCTGGATTGCTCTCCTCTTTTCCAGTCATCCGAAGGGACTCCAAACTGTTGTCTCAGTCAATTGTTCACATGGGTTATCTGGGTCAGATGTTAAGGCCTCCATTTCGACCCTAAATTATCGCTTGGGTTTTTGTTTTCTTAACTGGGTTTGAGACGAGAGTTCCTATTGAAGCACCTCCCCTTTGCAGCCAGACTTACCCTTGCGAGAAGTTGTCTACTCTGGTTGCCTTAGCCCTCTTGATGACCTTGATTAGGACCCAGTCTCCTGCTTGGACCTTTCCAAGCTCAATAAGTTCAGGATTTGTGGACAATAATGACCAACAACAGAAAATGAAAAACAGTCAGAATGGAAGCAGTAAAGGGATGGCCCCCCCAGAGGGTTTGTGTGTGAACAATTTCAAACAGCTCAAAATTATCTCCCCTTTGAAGGGCGCCAATCTCTATCTGTTGCTAGCAAGGCAGTGAGAATGACGACAAAAAAATGAAATAGATGAAAAATCTAAGTGGGAAAGTTTGCAATCAGATAAACAATTTAGGGCAGACTGAAGCACAGGCAAGGCACATAAAAAACTAAACAACTTCATAACGTAAAAGCTCATTTAGGTACAATGTTTCTGGGAGGGATGTCTCTGAAATCTCAGGTACCTAGGGTACAGCACATACATATGCAGACCTCTATCTTGAGATATAAGAATTAAACACATTTAATATTTCAGTAAACAAACATTTCTGATAACTAAATTGAAAGGTAGAAAGCATAATAAGTAATGTCCAGCGAAGAAACATAGTACAGAGAATTCAGAACAAGTAATGACAAGCTGTGAACCCAATCTAATAAAATTTAGCTGTAAAAAAAAATTAAAATCGTAATGAAGTAATGAAAACGGTAACGGAATTCAAACATGCGTGGGATATGCATAAAGGAATCCTGTGCAGAAGGAATGGATCCTCAGAAGCTTAGCCGAAATTGGGTGGCGGAGCAGGTGGGGGGGAGAGGGGTTGGTGGTTGGGAGGCGAGGATAGTGGAGGGCAGACTTATACGGTCTGTGCCAAAGCCGGTGATGGGAGGTGGGACTGGTGGTTGGGAGGAGGGAAGTACTGCTGCGCAGACCTGTACGGTCTGTGCCCTGAATAAGGCAGGTACAAATCAAGGTAAGGTTTACACATATGTTTGTCTTGTTGGGCAGACTGGATGGACCGTGCAGGTCTTTTTCTGCCATCATCTACTATGTTATAGAAAACTATGTTAAAGCTGCATCCTTGGCTGACCTTTACAATATATAGATCAGGCAAGAAAGAGCCTATAATTTGGAAATTAAAAATTGTAGTGCATTTTAAATATTCCTCTGCTTTGTGAATCAGGGCCCTTGAAACAAAAAGCAGATGGAAGGTATACATATGCAATTAAATCAGCCATAATAGAGACAGCCGTAAGACCTGAGTAAGGTAAAAAAAAAAAATCATCAGGACATAATTGATGAGCAAACGAATCTGCACAGCTAAAATAAAATAACAAAAAGCAGGAAAAACAGTTGATTTCAAAGGAAAGGTCTTTGTATAATAAAGTTCTCAAAATATAAAGGCAGCTGAATTCTCCCTGAAAGAAAATAAAAAACTGACCAGTATACACACATGCCCACACACAGTGATGAATGATAGCAACAGAAAGGGAAAAAAAATAGAAAAAAACAAGGTGACCATTGGGTCGCTATGTCCAGCAGTGGTCTGGACCACTGCTAGTCATTGGGGCCCATGTTCATTGTTTTGCATTTCAGGGTTCCATGATGGAAAATGTTGTCGGGGATTGTTAGAATATGAATGGTCCCAAGCTCTCCGTCTTAGGGGACCCCTACATTCAGCGGCAAAGTGTCCAAAATTATTACATTTAAAAGATTGTATATTATATCTGCTTGAGGGACTTGGGTTTGGAGTTAGATCTCTATTTCCCGAAAAACCTCTGTTCTGTCCTCCGACAGCCTCACACTAGTTTATAACGTGATCCTAAAATGTGTGTAATGCTTTTACTATTATTCTCAGTTCTAAGGACTATCATTGCTGCAGTTTCTTACTGCAAAGATACATGAGCAATGCACTGTGGGTAATGTAGCTCACAGGCAGTGCAACCACACTTGCTTGGCGGTGTAAGAACTGTTACCACTGGTTGTGAGGCTGCTCAGACCTCCTCTCTCTCTCTGCCAAGCTTCCTGCTATCATTTCCAGGTCATTCTCACTATCTCTGTCCTGGGAGGTCAGCCAGGTATGACCTTTCCCTCCAATCGAGAGCCGTCCTCTAGGACCACCCCTTGCTACCCAATGGCAGGCTCTGTCCCCATTGGTCTCTATCTGCTCCTCCCTGAGCCTGAATTAGATTGTAAGCTCTGTCGAGCAGGGACTGTCTCTTCATGTTCAAGTGTACAGCGCTACGTAAGTCTAGTAGCGCTATAGAAATGATAAGTAGTAGTAGTAGTGTGAAGCCTCAACACCTCTTTAGCCCTTCAGCCATGAGGCATTCCACCACCATCTAGCCAGAGACATGGAGTATGCATCATCTTATTCCAGACAGCTCTGTCCTGCTGAAACTCCCTGTAACGAACCTGGTTTTTTACCTTGAAAATATCTCCTCCCTAATGAGATATCGCACATTCCAATCACCCAGCTTTGAACCATTCTACCTGTTCAACTATCCTTCCCCCCCCCTGCAATATAGCCACCACCATTAGTAAGATCTGGAAGCTGCTGAATAATGCTAGTTAATTCTACATTTGAATATGGGACATAATCTATATGGGGTTTGAGGCCGGACTGTTTATCAAATAAGGGAAACGGTACATCTGTTGGTCAAGATGGAGGAAACTTTCCTGCATATTTTAACCAAACTTTAAGACCTTCCTATAGGTAAGTTTTAACATTAGAACCCCATTGGGGATCTGGCTGGGAGTATATCAGATTACGGGCTAACATGAGCCCTTCTGCAGTTAAGGAACCTGTGCGTGGCCATATAGAAGAGTGTGGATGTAAAGATTCTGACCATTTCGCTAGGTCATAGCGAATGTAATACAAAATACCAAGAATCTTCTTGTTGTGTCACATACTCATTAGCAGAAATGGGTTGTGTTCCCATATAACCCCTAAGATTTTGGGACTCCCGAGAAGAAAACAGAGACGTTTCTGGGATCTCACCTTTCCGTGCAGTAGAAGTCGATCTCGATTTCCAAGGAGAAGGACTAGAGCCAGTGTGTGAGCGTAAACGGTTAGGTAAAGTTGGGGTGTCATGTTTCAATTTAATCTGGTCAATTTTCTTAGGAAGAGCGGTAGCGCCAATCAAAAACTCAGGGTCTGTTGTGGCAAGAATGTCAACATTCTCAAGAAGTGATGACTTAGTGGTTTCAGTGGCAGGAGCAGTGTTAGGTCATGGTGTATCTGATGTAGACTCTCGCTGCATGTTTATTATGGACTGTCTCCTCGCGGATCCTAACATAGTGGTAGCATTATCTAAAGTCTGGGCAATATTATCCATCTGACTGGTTATTGCCTGTTGGTGTGCCCGAATACTTGCAAAAGAGGAAGTATTAGAGCTACCATCAAGTTCGGGAAGGGAGGATAAAAGATCTGTTGCATGGTTACGAGCATGATCAATATCTACCTGTGAAGGAGTACATGGATTTGTGGAAGTGGAATTAGAGTTGTGGTTTATTTTAACCTGCTTAGCAGCAGTACTACTAGGGTGTTGGGGGATGACAACAGTGGAGGTGGCATTATCTGTAGCGCAATCATCGGGACTGGAGTTAAGTTTTGTAACTATAAAATCAGAAAGGGAAATTTGGCCTTCAATATGGCCTTCAAAACGTGCAGAAGCACATCCTGTAACTTCCGAATCGTTCCTATTTACAGATTTATCAGGAGAATCATGGAGGGAAGAAAAAGACAAAGGATCACAGTCAGATAGGGGAGGATAAATAGGTTTATATCCAACTGCAGTACAAGGTAAACCCGTTTTGACATCTGTAGATTTATTTTCAATTTGGGAATAATAAGATGAGGAGGGAGCCATAGCCTCTGTTTTCATTGCAGGTGGTGGGGGAGGAAATTTCTCATTTTGAGGTAAGGAGTTAATGTCATTCTCATGTTGAGAAACGAAAACCCACTGGTTTAAAGCTTGAAGGTGTTTCAGGCGGGAAGTACCCCTTTTCAGTTTTTTCAATATCTATCTATATAAAATGCACCTCCAATGTTCTAATGAAGCCTCCAAAAGTCCCAACGTTCTAAATCCATGGTGGTGTAGATATCTGGTTTGCCCATGAGTGTCTGCCCCACCCTTGCGACAAAACGTGATGATGTCGAGGGCAGAGCACTGACACTCAATGAATCACATCGCTCACCCGCTGATTCCAAGGGAAGGGGAGGCGTGTTTCCCTACTCCACTCCTGCCTACGAATCACCTCTAAGTGCCCCCCCCCCGCAACACGCAAGCCCCTCTGCCGACGTATCACACAAGCCCCTACCCCCCCGGCGCATCACCCAAGCCCATACCCCCCTCCCCCACATCAACCCCCTCGCCACCGCAGACACCAATACTAACGCTGTCCGGCTGCTACTGCTTCTCCTGTTGAGCAGCAGCGGCCGAAAAAAAACAAAAAAAAGATTTTAAACCTCAAACACGGCTCCGGACAGCCATCTGCCATTGGCTGACGTCTCTGCAGCCGCTCCTCCTCTCCCCTGCACGTCACTGCCCCTGCAGGAAGACCCCAGCGGAGCGCAGCAACATCAGAGGGGAGAGGAGGAGCGGCTACAGAGACAACAGCCAATGCCAACTGGCTGTCTATGGAGCCGTGTTACAGTGAAGGAAAACACAGCAGGAATCCTGACAAACAGAAATGGAGTTATAATTACCAAAGATTGCTCTCCAGAACACAGGCATATTAACGACTTGGCAGGCAGGTTACCAAGTGCTTAAAGGAGCTTCTGAAGATTCCGAGCATTCCTCTAGGGAGAACACTCACCACAGATATTCCATCATTGGGTTGCCTGGGGGTCTCTACTCTGCCATTCACATCATAGCTGTTTAGTTTCACTGCACAAAATAAACTACCTGCTTTTACTGGATGCAAGTGAAGTGCTTCAAGCCCTTCTGTCTCCATTCAATAGGATTACTGCTCTGTAGTCTGGCATCATAAGGAGGGGATGACCCTGAAACTCGGAGGGAGGGGAGGGGGGACAGGGAGAGGGGAGAGGGAAGGGGGAGGACGGAGGACGGAGGGCCCCTGGCAAACACACTTTCATTCTCACACAGACATACTCGCACCCAGTCTCACTCTCTCTCTGTCACCCACACACTCGCACATTCACTCTCTCTCAAACATACACACTCTGAGGAAAACCTTGCTAGCGCCCGTTTCATTTGCATCAGAAACGGGCCTTTTTACTAGTAATTCATAAGTAAGTGCAAAAGCTGTCTATCAAGGGATCCCTTATATGGCCAAAAAAAATCATTTTGTCTTTTGTTCCAATCATGGCATTGGATACAAATATTTTCTAATTCCTTTCGCTGAGTAGGGAAATATCTTCCTACAATTTCAACAGATGTGGCCATAATGTAAACAACAACCTAACAGACTTTCTAAACGATATTGTCAAATAATAAAAGGTATACTTACAAATGGATGTCTGTAGGTACTTACAGAGTCAATCACAGCTTCTGTAAGTCCGATATTCAGGGAGTCTGCAGATGAACCTAAATATCGTATTACCAAGAATCCTGCACTGAGTTCTTGGCAAGGCACAGTAAAAAGATCAATCCTCCGAAACAAAAGATCTTTCACACCTAAAAATTTTTTAAAAAATTCTAACAGTGGATAAATATCAGTTTCACAAATCTGACAGCTGATTCCAAAAAAGTATTTGAGCACTGAACAGTCTCTGCAATCCTGTCACTGAAACGGAAACTGAAAAAAAATATTTTAGGATCCTGAAATTGGCAGTAAAATTTGCAGCTAGGCAGAAGTACCCAAATTTAAAGATATAACCCTATCTCAGATCTATTTAAATTTGCCAAAAACACACTTCAAAATTCAGTTCCAGAGGAATTAGTAAAGCATAACAAACCCTGACTCATAAGTACATAAGTACATAAGTAGTGCCATACTGGGAAAGACCAAAGGTCCATCTAGCCCAGCATCCTGTCACCGACAGTGGCCAATCCAGGTCAAGGGCACCTGGCACGCTCCCCAAACGTAAAAACATTCCAGACAAGTTATACCTAAAAATGCGGAATTTTTCCAAGTCCATTTAATAGCGGTCTATGGACTTGTCCTTTAGGAATCTATCTAACCCCTTTTTAAACTCCGTCAAGCTAACCGCCCGTACCACGTTCTCCGGCAATGAATTCCAGAGTCTAATTACACGTTGGGTGAAAAAAAATTTTCTCGGATTCGTTTTAAATTTACCACACTGTAGCTTCAACTCATGCCCTCTAGTCCTAGTATTTTTGGATAGCGTGAACAGTCGCTTCACATCCACCCGATCCATTCCACTCATTATTTTATACACTTCTATCATATCTCCCCTCAGCCGTCTCTTCTCCAAGCTGAAAAGCCCTAGCCTTCTCAGCCTCTCTTCATAGGAAAGTCGTCCCATCCCCACTATCCCCACTTACATTAAACTAACCATCATAGTTTAATGTAAGTTGCGTGAAGAAGAGCTTACTAGGAATTTGGAGAATCCCGATAAAAGTACTAGAACTATACTGACAATAATATTAACCTCCTAATTCTATAAAAGGTACTAAACCAGAGGTTTTCAACCCAATCCTTGGGGCACATCCAGCCAGTCGGGGTTTCTAGGCTATCCCTCCTCCCCCTGCCTAGGAATCGCTACAGACTGCTGCCAAACTCCCCAACCACACGCGCACAAAAGCCACCCACAACCCCCCCCCCCCCCACACACACACACACACACAAACAGCCTCAACGGTGCACCTCTAAGTGCCCCCCTGCCACATCGCCACAACAACCTGTGCTAGGGCACATCACAAAGCCCCTACCCCCTTCCCTCCTCGCCGCATCACCCAACCCCTCCCCCGCCACTTCACCAAGCTCCACCCCCCTCATCGACCTCCTCGCCACCCGCGACCGCTAATACAAACACTGTCCGGCGGTTGCTGCTTCTCCTATTCAGCAGCAGCAGCCCGTACATAAAGAAAACAACAACAAAAAAAATCCTCCTAAAACGCATCTCCGTTGAGAACCATCTCACATTGGCTGACGTCTCTGCAGCCGCTCCTCCTCTCCCCTCAATGTCAGTGCCCCTGCAGGAAGACCCTGGAGAAATGCCGAGACATCAGAGGGGAGAGGAGGAGTGCATGCAGAGATGTCTGCCAACGTGACATGGTTGTCTATGGAGGTGCGTTTTAAGAGAACGTTTTTTCTGGTGTTTTCTTTATGTACTGGCTGCTGCTGCTGATTAGGAGAAGCAGCAGCCGCCAGACAGAGTTTGTATTAGCGGTTGTGGGTGGCGAGGGGGTCGATGAGGGTGGGGGGAGGGGCTTGGTGATGCGCCGGGGTGGGGTGGTCGGGTGATGTGCAAAGGGGGGGGACAAGAGGATTTCTTTGGGTGCTGCGCCGGGGGGGGAAGGGGGGGTCTCGCTGGACATGGGTGGCTGGAAGGGAGCAGGGGGAGGGGAGGATCGCTGGACATGGGTGGCTGCAGGGGGGACAGGGGAGATGGGGATGGGGCTCCACAGACCATATGGGTGCCTGCAGGGGGGACAGGGGATACAGGATGGACACTGCAGGGCGGGCAGGGGGACAGAAGGGTTGCTGGTTATGAGGGGGGCCAGGGGGGACAGGTGGGTCGATGGACATGGGTGGCCACAGGGGTGGGCCAGGGAAAAAGGAGAGGAGCGTCCTCAGACAGGGGTGGCTGCACAGGAGAGGAGGGTCGCTGGGCATGGGTAGCTGCAGGGGGGGCAGGGGGACAGAAGGGTCGCTGGACATGGCTGGCTGCAGGGGGGACAGGGGAGAGAGGAAGGACGCTGCACATGCGTGCCTGCAGGGGGAGAGGAGAGATGGTGAGGAGGGGGTCCTGAGACCACATGGGTGGCTGCAGGGGGAGCAGGGGAGACAGGAAGGTTGCAGCAGGGGGAGAGGTTGATGGACATGGGTGGCTGCAGGGGGGACAGGGGGAGAGGAGGGTCGCTGCACATGGCTGGCTGCAAGGGGGCAGGTGAGAGGGAGGGGTGAGGGGGTTCCTCACACCACACACTCACTCAGTCACTCATTCTCTGTCTCTCACATACACTCACTGACACACTCACTGTCTTTGTCCCTCTCTCTCACACAGTGTCACACAGAAAAACAAACACTGTCTCTCACACACTCTCTCTCTCACACAAACACATACACTCTGTCTCTCTCTCACATTCTCTCTCTGACACACACGCTCCATCTCTCACACACACTCTTTCTGAAACCTACACTTCTAGGAAAACCTTGCTAGCGCCAGTTTCATTTCTAACAGAAACGTGCCTTTTTTTTACTAGTATTTCAATAATTCTGACAATTAAAGTCATATCATTACAATAGTACCGGAGAGGCGTTACAGACTCCGGTATGAACAAATACAGGGTGATATTGTGGTAAGATCAAGTTCATGTGGTACAGTCACATTAAGGAATCGGAGAACGGAAGAGTTGTGTTATGTCCATTATGTGCTTTAGCTTGGTTGTGTTGCAGTGATTAGGCATTTAAGTTGGATCGGTAGGGTATGCCTTTTTAAACAGGTTAGTTTTTAGTGATTTCCGGAATTTTAGGTGGTGGTACGTCGTTTTCAAGGCTTTTGGTAATGCGTTCCACAGTTGTGTGCTTATGTAGGAAAAACTAGATGAGTAAGTTGTTTTGTATTTAAGTCCTTTGCAACTTGGGTAGTGCAGATTTAGATAAGATTGTGTTGATTGGGATGTATTTCTAATTGGTAAGTCGATCAAGTCTGTCATGTAACTCGGGGCTTCTCCGTAGATGATTTTGTGAACCAGGGTGCAGATTTTAAAGGCGATGCGTTCTTTGATTGGGAGCCAGTGTAGTTTTTCGTGGAGGGGTTTTGCACTTTCAAATCATGTTTTACCAAATATAAGCCTAGCTGCCGTGTTTTGAGCGGTCTGAAGTTTCTTTAAGGTTTGTTCTTTACATCCTGCATAAATTCCATTGCAGTAATCTAAGTGGCTTAGTACCATTGATTGTGAAGTCAGATACTACTATTCAATGCAAAAAAAAAAAAAAAGAAGAAACAAACCTTAACCCAAACCCCAAGCAAACCAACAGATAAAAAATAAAACATAAGAGACGGAGGAGTCACGTGATGCAGTGAGAGAGGAAGACGTGCGTCTTTGCTCTCCGAGGCCCCGCTGCCTGATCTCACCTTTAAAATAGCAAAACCCACGCTAATTACCACAGCAACAGAGGAGAAAGAACAAGCAGCTGATGGATAAGTTTGTGGAGACAGCAACTACATCGATGCCGGCACGCAGCGCGAAAACGGCGAAGGACAAGGCAAAGGCGGCGGACCACGCTGAAGAGAAGGCCCCGCCACAAAGCGAACAGAACTTTACTCCATCGCAGCTGGCACAATTGACCGCCGCGGTGACACAAGCGCTGGAACCGCGCCTAGCAAAAATCTCGGCGCAGTTGGAACAGTACAATTCCCGCTTGGCGGACGCGACGAAACGCATCGGAGAGCTCGAGCGGCGAGTATCAGATATCGAAGATTCGCAGGCCCCCTTGCACAGCCAACAGCAAACCACGAAAGCAACAGTGGAAGCGCTACAGCAGAAAGTAGACGATCTAGAAAACAGGGGCAGGCGGAGCAACTTACGTCTGATCGGCATACCAGAATCGGTGAACGACTCAGTGCTGGCCACAGTGATTGAAAAATGGCTGACAGACGAATTCGCGTTGTCCGACCACGCTGGAGCCTTGTGCTTAGAGAGAGTGCACCGAGTTGGCCGGCTCCAAGATGGCCGCCAGGCCCCACGTGCAGTCATCCTAAAAGTGCATAACTACCTGCACAAGCTGGAAATTTTGAGAGGCTACCGCTTAAAGCGAGATGACATTAAATTTGAGGGGAAAATTGTAAGAATCTTCCAAGACTTTTCGGTGTCCCTACAAGATCGCAGAAAGAAATTCACACCACTATGCCGACGACTGCATGAGCTACAGATCCAGTTCATGCTGATATACCCAGCGGTGTTAAAGATTCGGCAAGGTGGCAAATGGAAATCATTTGACTCGGAGGCTGCTGCCAAAGAACACATAACCAAGCTGGAACAGAACAGACCGCAGCCGATGGAAGGACAATCAGGAGAGTGACTTGGGATTTCAGCTGGTGAGATATGATGAGAAGGTTGCTGCTGGACACATTTCACATAAAGCAGACTTGGGTGTAACTTAATGGGTCGGGTGGTGGGGCCTCGGGCATGGCAGGGGCTCCCATAGATTTGTTGTCAAGGGAATGTTGGGGAGAGAGGATAATGGGAGGGGGGAGAGCGGGAAGGGTAGGGCGGGTAGGAAAGGATTAACAACAGGTAAAGTTATCATCATGAGGAATTCTCAGGGGGAGAAGGAACACACACAACATAGTCACAGCAGGCAGCAGGGGAGCTTAAAAGGTTGGGTGAAAACACACACGGAGAAGTACAATGGAAGAGAGGGGTCTCCGGGGCCAGGCTGGGAGCCCGGGAGCCACAGGTCAAATATGTTTACCTTTGCAGTAACAGAAAATCAAAGGTGGGGTGGATAAGACAAGACTAGTTTCCTGGAATGTGTGCGGTATCACATCTCCCATCAAAAGAACTAAAATATTAATCAGCCCTTAAACGGCACGGGGTGGGCATAGCCTGCTTACAGGAGACTAGACTCTCCAAGGAAGAGAGCGAAAAATTGAAAAGAGGATGGGTGGGAGAGGTGTTCTATTCCCCAGCAACAGGTAGAAGAGGTGGGACGGCTATCCTAATACATAAAGCCCTGAAAGGAACCGCGAAAATGCTATTTAAAGATGGGGAGGGAAGATTTGTGGGCATAGAGCTTAACCTTCAAGGAAAAGAGATGCTTCTGATCTCAGCATATGGCCCCAACACATCGGCTAAACGCTTCTATGCTCAATTACTAGCACAGTGCCTTACGCATGCGGCCCTTCCCACGGTGATTGCAGGGGATATGAATCAAGTGCTAGACCCCCTTCTAGACAGGACGCGACAACCGGGCCCTGGAGCCTCACCAGACACATCACTTTTAGATTCGTTCTGTCAGAGGGTGGGACTGCTAGATTCATGGAGGATATTACATGGCGAGGAGAAAGACTACACTCACACCTCTCGTGCACATCGAACCCAGTCCCGCTTAGACTACATACTAACCTCCCCCGACATATTTCAGAAAGTAGCGGAGGCGGTCATAGGCCCCGAAGAAATTTCTGATCACGCCATGATATGGGTTGATCTGGAAGGAGAGGCATACTTTAGGCAGTCCCCGGGGTGGAGGTTTCCGGCATACCTGTACTCCTCAAAAGAATTTGCAGAATATTTACATCAGAACTGGGAAGAATTTCATACACATAACCAGGCACACGTAGAAGACCCCATTCTGTACTGGTCTACAGCCAAGGCAGTCCTGCGGGGACAGGTTATAGCGTATGTGAGCAAACGAAATAAGCGCATGGCCAAACGTATAGTGGCGCTGGAGAGGCAGCTCAGAGAAATAAGAAAGCAGTACACCAGACACCCTACGCAACACACCTATGAGCTCCTCACATCCACAAGGGTGGCATTAAATAGCTTACTCCAGGAACGAACAGCGCGCTCTATGTTGTTTAGGAAATACAGACTGTACAAATATGGAGATAAGGCAGGGGGGATGCTTGCGAGGTTAGTCAAAGGTGCGCGAAAGCCCCACTACATCGCAGCAGTGCGCGGACAAATGGGAGAGATCACCACCAAACCAGATGAGATAGCGCACATCTTTCAGCAACATTTTGCCACACTATATAAGGGGGAGAAAGAGACGGGAGACATTCAGGAGGCCATCCGAACATACCTAGGCAAAGCTAACATGGGGAAAATATCGCCAGAACACCTAGACCACCTTAATAAACCAATTGGGGCAAAGGAGCTCCAGAAGGCTATAGGTGCACTGAAAACGCACTCCGCGCCAGGGCCCGATGGGCTATCTAGTGAATTCTATAAGATGCTGAAACAGAAAATTTTGGGACCCCTAACAGAATATCTTAATGAAGTGGTAGACAATGGTCGATTCCCCCTGCATGCTAACACGGCCCTCATAAGCTTAATTCCAAAAAAAGGGAGAGACTCACTGCAACCCAGCTCCTACAGACCAATCTCCTTGATCAATGTGGAAGCCAAGCTATTGTCTAGGATATTAGCAGACAGACTGGCACCACTTCTGCCACAGCTGGTGAAGGAGGATCAGGCTGGATTCGTCAGGGGACGTCAATCAGTCCTTAATGTGCGTAAATTCATACTAGCCACATTAGTAGCTCCTAACACAAAATCTCAAAAATTGGCGGTGAGCCTTGACGCAGAACGGGCATTCGACCGGGTTCTATGGCCCTTTCTGTTCGAAACATTACGATGGGTGGGCATTACGGGATGGCTACTGCAGGCTGTCATCACATTATATACCGACCCCCGGGCTATGTTATTAGTTAATGGGATACGAACAGAGGGATTTGACATTGGGAAAGGAACACGTCAGGGTTGCCCACTGTCCCCGCTGCTCTTCCTGCTGTCCCTGGAACCTTTGTTGAATAAGATCCGATTGCATGAGGGCATACAGGGGGTCAGAGTTGAACAGCACGAGATTAAGGTACTAGCATACGCTGATGACCTGCTGTTGTTGCTGAGTGCTCCCCAAACATCGTTAGAATACCTCCTAGACACTGTGCACAGTTATGGTAGGCTCTCGGGCTTTCAGCTGAACTTGACGAAATCATTGGCACTGCCCCTGGATCAGGGGTTGCGACACGAATGGGGCGATTCATTCCCTCTGCAATGGGCTGAAGATCAGATTAAGTATCTGGGGGTAGTGGTTCCTTCTGACCTGGGGCTCCTATATGATAAGAACGTACTCCCAGTTTTACAAGAGACTAGACGCCTGTTACATTTATGGAATACATGCCCACTTTCCCTATCAGGACGCATAGGATTAGTCAACATGATGATAGCCCCTAAATGGCTATACCTTTTTCAGATGCTACCACTATATTTAAGACAAAGAGAGGAAAAGGCCCTTAATAAATTGATTCAGGCGTTTTTGTGGAGAGGGAGGAAGCCTCGGCTCCCCTTGAGTGTCATTCAGAAGCCGAGACAGCACGGGGGGATGGGCCTACTCAACATAAGATACCTAACCATAGCATGCTCGATGAGACACATTAGGGACTGGCTGACAGGACATGGGGAGTTTTCAAACACACAACTAGAACAGGCCCTTTCACCTACAGTACATTTGGGATGGTGGCTGCACGCGTCAGGCAGAGGAGTTAAACTCAACTTAGGACATAATCCATTTGTTCTGTCAGCAAGGGCAACGTGGAAGTGGCTGTGCAAAAGACATTGGTTTAGATGGACCGCAACGCCCTTCTTGCCACTGTATAATAACCCAGATTTTCCAGAAGGTACAACATCAGTAATGTTTGCTAGATGGCGGAAGAAAGGAATTCAGTATTTGTACCAACTGTTGACAGATGAAGGTAAAGTGCGGCCATTCCGGGAATTACAAACAGAATTTAACTTGCCAGGTACAGATCAGTTTGCGCATCTGCAGATACAACATTACCTAACCGAGCTGGGCTGGACCAACTTGAGCGAGGATGTGCAGGACATTTTAAACACAGCACTGACATTGGGGGCTCAAAACAAAGTGCCCCTGCGATTTCATCACAGGTATCTTCAGGACTCCACGGAGGACATTGACTACAGAGGCAGAGCACAAAAATGGGCGATTGACCTGAGGGCGGAAGTCTCGGAGGAGGTGTTGCAGAACTTTTTAAATTTGGCATCGCGCACCTCTGTATATGCTAGACACTGGGAGATACAATACAAATTTGCATTACGACTTTACATCCCACCAGCTAGGGCGTTCAAGGCAGGGTATGGTGGCACAGGCACATGCCCTCATTGTGCCCAGGCGCTAGCAGGACTGGGGCATATGTTCTGGTCTTGCCCTCATGTAGTGCGCTTTTGGTCCCAGATTCTAACGGCCATCAAACAATACTGGAGATGCAATATAATACAGAGGCAGCCATTGCTGCTTTTTGGAAAACACTGCTACCCGGGGCTTGTCCCTCCAGGACTCAACTCCTTCCTGCACAGGGCGGTGCTGATCGGCAAGAAGATAATTCTGCTAAACTGGAGAGAGAACGAGGGCCCTACATTTGGGGCTTGGAGGGCGAATATGATTGAACTGTTAAAACTAGAACGTTGTGGAATTACAGATATCTCCTCTGTGGAGGGTAAAAAGCTGGAAACCACCTGGGCGAAATTTTGGGATACTTTACAACCAGCTGCAAAACGTAAAATTTTAAATTGAGAGACTGTGTGGGTAGATGAGAGACCTTGAATACCTGTAGACTGATAGTAGCCTATTGAAAAGGGGGGGGGGGGGGGGGGGGGGGGGAGTTGGGGGGAGTTAAAAAGGGGGGGGGGAGGGTGGGAAGGGATAGAGGAGGTCGATAGACAGACATGTTGTAGTGCATTGTTGTAATAGTGTTGATTTAGGTGTTAATCATTCAAAGATCATTGCATACTTGTACACTGTTTATTGAAATATCTCCAATAAAAATGATTGAAACATAAAACATAAGAGACGAGCAATCGAATTCCAACACAAGGGAAACTGCTGACGCAGCCCGAAAGCAAATGGGCTGTGTCGGCATTAGCGCATGGCAGCCACTAGCACAGTTTAGTAAACAGGGGGTTATTTATTTTAAAAAACAAAGCGACTGAACACAAATGTACAACAAAGGTAAAAAGTCCTTATTGACAGTAAGATACAATAGACTCAGACTCGACACAGTCCTGCGTTTCGGTGCGAAAGGCCTGCCTCAGTAGTCATGAGCAATTTTGCAATAAGAGGGACTAGGGTCAGTTGCTTTGGTTTTTTAATAAATAAGCTACCCTTGTGTTGGAATTTGATTGTTCATCTCCCATTTTTCCTTTTTATTCCAGACTGTAGGCTTTAACTTATAGTTTGTAAATATTTAATATACCGTATTTCCTCGACTTTAAGACGCATCTCCCCTTTGCATACAAAGGGGGAAAAACACTCGATTCTAAGACGCCCTCGATTCCAAGACGCACCCTCATTTTTGCAAAAGTGAAAAGTATGATAAATAAATGCCATAAACAAATATATCCTATATAATAAAAAGCACCTCCAACGTTCTGAAGCTGACTCAGAGAAAGTGAAGCCTTGAAGCATTCGTGCTCTTGCTGTATCCATCTCCTGAAATGACGTCATGTACTTCCCTGTTCGTAAAGACCAATCACTGGAAGGGAACGCTGCAGAGTTGCCAGGCAACGGAACGCGACATCACATGCATGAGGGTGTCGTCATCCCTCCCTCCTTCCCTTCCAGTTCTAGGAACTGATTGGTCACTGTTGGAAACAGGATACTGGGCTTGATGGACCTTTGCTCTGTCCCAGTATGACAATGCTTATGTTCTTATGAGATACAGCAACCAGAATTGCACACAGTATTGAAGGTAACTGATATTGTGATGTCATAATGCCTCATTCCACCTATAAGAGCCAACCTCATCAGTGATGTCACAGTGGCCCATGTTGTTAACTCTCCCTACCCTCCCTAAATTTCATCTGCCATTGGGATGCCCACTCTCGCAGGGCACGCCTTTAATTTCTCACAATCCACATGCCATTTTACAAATTCTGAACAATTAGGTGTCATCTGCAAATTTGAAACAGCGTCCCCTGGGCATATAACTCTTTAAAAAGGATAAAAAGCCTCAAAAAAGCGCTTAAATAGAAATACCAGCACCTGGAAATTCAAGCTAAGTGAAGATTTAATACTGAATTCGAGTACAGCCTAGTCTTAATGTTTAACACGTGAGTTCACAGTGTGTACGCAAAGATCTTGAAGTGATCAAGTCGATATCTCCACAAGATCATAGTTACCAAAAAAAAAAAAGAAAAGCCATATATGGAAAAAGAGAAATAAAAAAACCCAAAATATTTAAAGAAAATACATAACATCAACATTGACAGTATTTCCGGGATAAGCAGCATAAAATGTATTGTGATATAAAATGATCTGTGATTAAAAATGATAAAAATAGTCCATGCTCTCAAAAATCAATCAGAAGCAATCAGATTTAATCAAGGCGGGTCCAATTAACTGAATTGCATTATTCTTTTGAATTTTAAACCTTAAAATATGCTTTAAAAATGCTAAAATTGTTATGCTCATTCCAGACTATGCTGTATGTCAACTGGCTGATCTTTACCCACATGTTTATTCACACCATCCAAAAATATTGAAGAACATAAAGCACTTATGATTTAAAATGTTTTCCACTTGGCTGCACAGGATGGGTGGAACATTTTTCTTACGTTGTTGTACCCTCCCGTCCCTCTAGCTGTGCTAATGTCCCACCTGAAAATTAGTGATGCACACAATCAAATAAAACACAGAAAAACAAAACAAAAAGATGAAGGGAAAAAGAGTTGTGGATATACACAAGCCTAACATTACCGGTACATTTGGCTTTTTTTTCTGTATTTTTGTGTATTTTTTCACAACATACAAGCATGGCGGCCTTTAATAGACAAAGCCATTTAGAGCATTTCCTGTTTCCGGTGACTGAATCTGGTGTCGCACATAAAGCAACCCCAGCACAACGAGAAGATTTATCAACTATGGTACCGCACAACATGCTGTACCCCACACATCGTATATTATATCAAAAGTCCGTGCAACAAAAAATACATAGGGAAAACCAGCAGATCTTTAAATGTTAGGATGATCGAACGCAGATCCCAGATCACCGCACAGAACACAGGAGCGCCTCTAGTGCAACACTGTATTCAACATAACCATACAGTAGATGTCCTCAAATGCATGGCAATTGATCACGTGGCATTAACCACTAGAGGAGGGAACAGGAATAGGAAACTTCTACAACAAGAAACGTTTTGGATTTATCATCTGGATACCCTGGAACCGAGGGGTCTCAATACGTATATCCATTGGGGTTGCTTTATGTGAGACACCAGATTCAGGCACCGGAAACAGGAAATGCTCTAAATGGCATTTGTCTATAAAAGGCCACCATGCTTGTATGTTGGACACCCGTATGAGGAAGGTGGAGGCTGTCCTGCTGTAAGCGAGAAGATTTTTACGTTCCTGTACACCAGTACTTTTGGACGAACGAATGTGTTGACGGGTTTTTGTACTTTTCCGTTTGATTGCAGGACCAGAGTGCTATTGATCCCTTGAGAAAGCCACGTCGAGTGAAACAGGCACCTGTCGGGGTAATACCAGCACCTGGAAATTCAAGCTAAGTGAAGATTTAATACTGAATACGAGTACAGCGTAGTGTTAATGTTTAACGCGTGAGTTCACAGTGTGTACGCAAAGATCTTGAAGTGATCAAGTCGATATCTCCACAAGATCACAGTTACCAAAAAAAAGGAGAAAGAGCTATATATATAAAAAGAGAAATAAAAAAAGAAACAAAATATTTAAAGAGAATACATAACATCAACATTGACAGTATTTCCGGGATAAGCAGCATAAAATGTTTTGGGATCTTGTCAGGTCCTTGTGACCTGGATTGGCCACTGTTGGAAACAGGATGCTGGGCTTGATGGACTTTCGGTCTGTCACAAAATGTACAGTGGAATGGCATTGAATGTGTCCACACTGGCTGAGGGTGGTCCTCAGATAATAAGGTGGAACGCCTTTTAAAATATGCCAGTAACGAGCCAGTGGAGAGCAAAGTCTAAATACATATTGCATGTCTGTGCTCTCCTGTCCCCGGCAGACACAGAGAACCCAGCAGGAGTGTACACTGGTATCAGGATAGAGAAGGTGGGTAGAAAAGAGCCAGAATGTGCCATTAAGATGACAGAAGGTAAGAATTCTAATCCATTCTGATAAGTGTGCTGCTTAGTCAGGGAACTCCACTGGGTCTGATGGAAAGTCCTTTTACACAGAGAAAAAAAACAGTTAAGGTGAGGTCCTTTCATTGGACTAACACAGTTCTCGAGCAGCTTTTGGGAGCTAAAAATCCCCTTCCCCAGATCAGGACAGATGAGAATTTTCGCTTGTCGATCAGCGTTCTTCCAGTGGCTGCGCACAGTTTGGTGTGAGTGTGAGAGGAAAAGAAACACAGCTGGAGTTTGCGCTGCCAGCGCAAATTTGTCTGTCTTGAACAGACTGTAAGCTCTGTGGAGAAGGGACTGTCTCTTCATACATGGGAGTGCCGCTCTGAAAACCCTCTCTGGCATCGACATCTATGCAATAACCACCTATCTAGATGGGAGAGGGAGGGCAGAGCACAGCAATGGGTGAGGGAGTGGGGGCAGAAAGCAAGGAGGCTGAGACCCAGATGCACTAAACCTAACCAGCCAGCAAAGTGGTTTTTATACTGGTTCTAGCCGGTTTAACGAGCATTCTGTTCACTGGGTAACTCTCTCTTATCTACACCCTTCTCCTCCACCGCTAACTCCAGACTTTTATCTTGCTGCACCATAGTGCTGGGCAGAGTTTTACAGTCTGTGCCCTGAAAATGACAGATACAAATCAAGGTAAGGTATACACAAAAAGTAGCACATATGAGTTTATCTTGTTGGGCAGACTGGATGGACCATGCAGGTCTTTTTCTGCCGTCATCTACTATGTTACTATGTTATATGCCTGGAATAGACTTCCTGAGCCAGTACATCAAGCTCCATCTCTGGCAGTCTTCAAATCTAGGCTAAAAGCCCACCTTTTTGATGCTGTTTTTAACTCCTAACCCTTTCTCACTTGTTCAGTACCCATGTTTTATCATTCGCACCTTAGTACTTTCCTTATCTCTTATTTGTCCTGTTTGTCTGTCCTAATTAGATTGTAAGCTCTGTTGAACAGGGACTGTCTCTTCATGTTCAGTGTACAGCACTGCGTACATCTAGTAGCGCTATAGAAATGATAAGTAGTAGTATTAGTCTTTGGAATTCCGGAATCTTGCTACTCTTTGTCCTTTTCCCTTATTTGCTACTCTTTGGGTTCTGGAATCTTGCTACTCTTTGGGATTCCGGAATCTTGCTACTCTTTGTCCTTTTCCCTTATTTGCTACTCTTTGGGTTCCGGAATCTTGCTACTCTTTGTCCTTTTCCCTTATTTGCTACTCTTTGGGATTCTGGAATCTTGCTACTCCTTGGGATTCCGGAATCTTGCTACTCTTTGTCCTTTTCCCTTATTTGCTACTCTTTGGGTTCCGGAATCTTGCTACTCTTTGTCCTTTTCCCTTATTTGCTACTCTTTGGGTTCCGGAATCTTGCTGCTCTTTGGGATTCCGGAATCTTGCTACCCTTTGTCCGTATCCCTTATTTGTCCTGTTTGTCTGTGCTAATTAGACTATAAGCTCTGTTGAGCAGGAACTATCTCTTCATGTCTGGTGTACAGCGCTGCATACGTCTAGTAGCGCTATAGAAATGATTAGTAGAAACAAGAGACAGAGGAAATAGGATGGGGCAATGGGCATTTTAGCTTTATTCAGCAGGGCAACAGGTTGGGCGCTGTTTGCTGTCCTTGAGGAATGCTGCCAAGGCTGAAAACGTTTTTTCTAGAAACAATATATTATTAGGCAGATTTTCCATTTACAGGAATCCAATGAAATCTGTTAAGTCACTAATGAAACAAACCTCTGACCTTCTAGTTTCTCTCTGAGACCTACCTAAATTGTAAGGAAAAATAATCACCCTCCTCCCCATCGTGCCATCATGAGCGGGAAGTTACCTGTCATGTCTAACACCCACTGATTAGAGGTTATCTAGGTCCATTCCTTGAGAAAGCTGGAGAGAGAGCAACCTATCTGAATGCTCAATGAATGGGCCTGAATCCCTCACAAGATGTCCTCAGCCCCACAGCAAGATCAGTGCTTAACTACTTCAGCAGGGGCTATGATAAGGAGAACAGTGCTCACACAAAGAAAACTGAATGGTAAAGGCTGCTTTTTTTCAATGCACAGTGAAATTCAATTGAATTTACCCCCTCCCGGAAGGAACGCCAGGCTTACCACTGCTGACTTCTGGCTTCAATGACTTAGCTCTCCTGAAACCAGGTGCAGACACCTGAAATGCAAATGTCCAGGTATACCCCTGAAATCTTCTGTCCTTATACCCCTGTGCTTGAACCAGCTGAATAACTAGATGAAGAACTAGACTGTCAAACCTGACCAGGAAATGTGGAGCAACTCTTCTTTAATTTGCTGGAGACATAAAACTACTGAATTGTTGGAGCTGAACCCATGTCTAATTGTCTATTACTTATGTTTGATTTATTCTTACTGTACACCATCTTGAGTGAATTCTTTCAAAAAGGTGGTAAATAAATCCTAATAAATAATTAACAGAGCACAGCACAATTCAGTATTCTTTGTCTCCACCTGCTGGTCAATGGGCATAACACCTGTATGTTCTGGACAATGTGAAGGAAAACAGATAATGAGAGGAGTCTGACTGTCCTCTATTGATTTGGGGTCTGTTTATTCAGAATGATTTTAATTGTATTTCAGATTTAGAGTAAGATTCTTTTCATTTTATTAACAGTTTTTATTTGTAATTTTGTATTCTCTAATTCTATGTGAGGGAGGGAGTGACGCAGGCTTCCCTAGATACACTCCCTAACTGAGGTAACAGTTCAACCACCTTACAGCAGGTCGCACTAAACCTGCCATGACAGAGGCTGAACATTCCAGAGCCCCAAAGAGTAACAAGATTCTGAAATGATATCGAATAGCAAGATTCCATGAAGAATCTCAAAGAGTAGCAACATTCCAGAACCAAAAATAGTAACAAGATTCCGGAATCATAACAAATAGCAAGATTCCATGAAGAATCTCAAAGGGTAGCAACATTCCAGAACCGAAAAGAGTAACAAGATTCTGAATCATAACAAATAGCAACATTCCATGAAGAATCTCAAAAAGTAGCAAGTTGCAACATTCCAGAACCAAAAAGAGTAATAAGATTCCGGAATCATAATGAATAGCAAGATTCCATAAAGAATCTCATAGAGTAGCAAGATCCTGGAGCTCTAAAGAGTAACAACATTCCATACTACAAATCCCTGGGCAAGCAGTGGCTTCCCTCATGTCTGTCTCAGACTATGGACTTTTCCTCCAGGAACTTGTCCAAACCTTCTTTAAACCCAGATACGCTAACTGCTGTTACTACATTATCTGGCAAAGAGTTCCAGAGCTTAACTATTCGTTGAGTGAAAAAATATTTCCTCCTATTTGTTTTGAAAGTATTTCCATGTAACTTTCTTGAGTGTCCCCCAGTCTTTGTACTTTTGGAATGAGTAAAACATCAATTTACTTCTACTCGTTCTACACCACTAAGGATACCAGGGCATAGATCTTATTCAGACAGGCAAGCTTGCACATGTCATTAATTACAACATCAGCCTTAGAACTGTCTCTTTATCGTAAAGTGTTAGGCACTGCAGGATTGCTGACTTCAGGTATCCCACAGGTGGCAGGGGCTTTTCTCAGTGTGCTCAACCGATAAATCGGCCCCTTTTATTGGTGTTTTCAGAGGTTAGGATGGATTTTCCCATTTTCTTACACTTTAACACTCACTGGCACAGATTACTTTTCTGGTTCCAAGGATGAGATGGGATCCATGAGCATCACCGTGAACCAGCTGGGTGATCGCTTAGGCAGCAGCAGTCACTTCACACCTGTCCTTGTAACTGCCAGGCTCCTGTAACTTTTCTTCTCCCTTTCTGCAGATCTACAATGACCGCGAAGTATGGCAATCATAAGGGGATGTGTTTCTCGCTCTTATCAACCTCGTCGGAGATTCTCACATTCATAGAAAACGAGTTCCAGGTCCTGGATGATGATGTTTTCAACGTTACATATCCTAAGTCAGGTAGGATGAACCTGGTAAAGGGCAGGTGTGTGCAAGATAAGCCACTGGGTTATAATGTCTTTAGCCCCAATTCAGAGGCGACTTGCACAAGGTTGCACTGATAATTGGTGGCAGCAGTGGGATTAACATAACATAATACATGGATACCTAATTTGAGGCAGTGAACCACATTAAAAAATAGTACACAATACATCACAAATTATTATTTTATTTATTTTTATTTCGATTTTGCCTGTACCTTTTTCAGTAGTAGTTCAAGGTGAGTTACATTCAGGTACACTGGATATTAAAATTCAACAACAGCAATCAAGAAATACCCTCATCCCCAATATGATATTGGGGGAAATATGGCAACTAGTTTCTTGACTCCATCCTTCTGGGCTTGTGATGGGGATGTGTGTCTTGCTCTTGGAAGGTACATCCTGGATGATTGAGATCTTGAGCCTGATCCGCTCCGATGGTGACCCACACTGGAGCCGGACTGTTCCAAACTGGGACCGAATGCCCTGGCTGGAGGTTAAAGAAACACAGGAGAAGCTGAAGACGGGGTTACAGAGTCCCCGCTTCTTCACCAGCCACTTACCCTTCTACTTGTTTCCCAAGTCCTTCTCCAGGTCGCAGGCCAAGGTAAGGAGATGGGCTGGTGCAGGCTAGAGGCAGTGAGACAATTATGCTGGTGGAAGAGGAGGAGGGGCTGTTCCATCTTGGCTTATACCCTTCGCTGTCAATTAAAAGGTTCTATTACGTATTGTGTTGACATTTGTAAGTAGTAACTACAAGGCAACCAGAGAGGGTAAACCAGTATACATAAAATAGCAAACAGAAAAAAAAGCACAACTGGGCCTTCAAGACTGGGACAACAGGAGTCCTTTATTGGTATATGACCCGACACGGGCCGTGTTTCAGCGTACACAACACCTGCCTCAGGGGTCTATTGATAAAACACATACATCGCAAATAACAAAAAAATAATAAAGAATAAAAGAATATATAAAAAAACTGGAATAAAAGATATATTAAAAAAATATCTCTCTATATAAAAAGCAACACCAACGTTCTATGAAGCCTCCAGCCGGAAGTGTGAAGGGGGCGAGATATCCGGTTTCCCTATGAGTGTCTGCCCCGCCCTCTCTGTAACAAAGTCAGTGAAGGAAAACAGCAGAGCACGAAATCAAATTGCTGGCTCTGTAACACTGAAGGACTCAGAGGGGGGAGGGGAGAGAGGCCAGAGGGCAGGGACACACACACTCCCACATGCACACAGAAGAAAACATTGCTAGCCCCCGTTTCATTTGCATCAGAAACGGGGCTTTTTTACTAGTAATATATATAAGTAAGCAGCATAATCATGAACGATATTCATAAAAGAGCATATAAATAATCAAATAATTAGAAAACCACATCAATGAGGGCAAATAATATAAACAATATACAAAATACATGCATATATAAAATAATATGGTTTCATATATATATATATATATATCTATATATATAAAAGGCACTTTGAAGCCTCAAGCCGGAAACTTGAGGCGCCCGAGATATCCGGTTTGGCCTGCAGGCTCCAGTCACTGTAGCTCCGCCCTCGCGTCAAAACGCGATGATGTTGAGGGCGGGGCGGCCCTGGCATCAAAACGCGATGACGTTGAGGGCAGGGCGGCCCTCGCAACCACGTCACTGAGGGACGAAGGGACGAAGAGGAGAGGTGTGCAACTCGGAACGGAGGCACGGAGGGGGTGTCTGCAACTCGGGAGGGAGGGAGGGAGGACGGGGGGGGGGGGGGGGGGGGGATTACCCTGCTACTACCCGTTTCATTTTTGCCAGAAACGGGCATTTCTTACTAGTATATATATAAGCAGCGTTATCTTAAACGCTTAAACAATCTTCATATAAGGGCACAAAACAAGTCAAATCAATTTGGAGTCCACATTAGTGAGAACATAAAATATAAAAGGACATACATCTTTAAGATAATGCAATTACGTACATAAAAAATACCTGACAAGATCCTGAAAAAGTTCAATACATTTTATGCTGCTTAACCCAGAAATAGTGGATTTTCCCCAAGTCCATTTAATAATGGTCTATGGACATTTCCTTTAGGAAGCCATCCAAACGTTTTTTTAAATTCTGCTAAGCTAACCACCTTTACCACATTCTCTGGCAACAAATTCCAGAATTTAATTACACGTTGAGTGAAGAAAAATTTTCTCCGATTTGTATTAAATTTACTACTTTGTAGCTTCATCACGTGCCTCCTAGTCCCAGTATTTTTGGAAAGAGTAAACAAACAATTCACTTCTACCCATTCCACTTCACTTCACTCATTTCATAGACCTCTATCATATCTCCCCTCAGCTGTCTTTTCTCCAAGCTGAAGAGCCCTAGGTGCTTCAGCCTTTCCTCATAGGCGATAAATAAATCCTAATAAATAAATAAATAAATACATTATGAGGACTTATAGAAGGCTCTTGTGAGACTACAATACTGGGCATCTAAATGGCAGATGAAATTTAATGTGGACAAGGGCAAAGTGAGGCACATAGGGGAACATAATCCCTACTACAAGTACAGATTGCTGGGTTCTCAGTTAGGAGTCACCACCCAAGAAAAAGATCTTGCAGTCATTAATGATCATGCATTGATACTCTCAGCCTAGTGTGTCTCGGCTGCAAAAAAAAAAACCCAAATAAAATGTTAGCGACAATTTGAAAAGAGAAGGAGAACAAAACTGAATATCTTGGGTGTGTTGAGATATACAGGAGTGTCCGTAAGAGGTGGGACGTGTGCCACAAAAATTTTGGTATAGGCCACAAGCCTGTGCATTCCTGGAGAAAGCAAAACTCCTGAGAGTCAGATTCATGAGTTTCCCCATAAATGGTGATGTAATTCTGCTTTGCAACTACCCTCAATCATAGCCGCTGGAGATGCCGCAGGTCTGCTGTACACAGGCTCTGTTTGCTACACAGTTTCCGAGTGGCACATTTGCAGGGTTTTGTATTGCGTTCAAAGTATGTAACAGTGGACAAATTTTGTGTTGCTGTTACTGAAGTGTCACCAGAATTTGAATATATATTTGTTTTGTATGACATGAGAGATTTCAACCTAAATGGCAAGTTCTCAAATTATTCCTACTGAATATTTTGACTAAGTATTTAAATGAAAACGTGGAGGAGAAGACATCAGTTTTTTTTTTTTCAATTGCCTTGTCTTGTAATAATGGCTACTGAATTACTGCCATCAAAATTCTAAAACAATTTCCACCTTCCTTCATTTATTTATTTTTACTTTATACTCACCTCATCTATTTAATTTGTCATTCATTTTCCATCATCCTATATAATAATTTGCACCTCCAACGTTCCATGTCTGGCTGCCTGGGTTCGTAAAGTCTCCTGGCTGCCTGGGTTCGTAACATCTCCTGATGTCAGCCAGCCTCCAGCGTTCCATTTCCCCTCACTGTCCCGCCCTCGCGTCAAGACATAATGACGTCAGACAGCGGAACAGTGAGACTGAAGGGAACGCTGGAGGCGAGCTGACTTCAGGAGGAATGTTACGAACGGAACGGAAGCCAGCGCCAGCCAGCCAAAGAACGATAAGGTACAAATTGAGGGGAGGAGAGAATCGCGGGACATCGTGGGGAGGGAGTGAGGAAGGGGAGGGCAGGACAGAGGAGAATTGATGGACATGGATGGGATGGGAGGACAGTAGAGGAGAGAATCGCGGGACACGGATGGGAGGGCAGGGGAGAGAGAAAAAAAAAAGGCTTATACGACAGCCTTCCTAGGGCCCATTTCATTGTTTAGGAAACGGGCATGGTTCCACTAGTTATTTATAAAAAAATATATATTTTCGATGCATTTTAATCCATCAAAGTATCGGCTTTGAGTTTGTAGCTCATAAAAGACAGCAAGTGATGACTTAGGGGTCCTTTTACTAAAGTGCACTGAAAAAAATGGGCCATGCTAGTGTAGGCGCATGTTTTGGGTGCACGCAGATCCATTTTTCAGCGCACCTGTGAAAAAAGGCCTTCTTAAAATTTTTGCCGAAAATGGACGCGAGCGGCAAAATAAAATTGACGTGCATCCATTTTGGGGCTGAGACCTTACCGCCACCCATTGACTTAGTGGTAAGGTCTCGTGTGGTAATCGTCTATGCGGGTAGAATGACAATTACTGCCCGGTTTCTGCCGCACGCGGGAAAATAAAGATGATTTTTCCAACGCGCGTAAAAAATGAAATTACCACCCAGGCCAAGCGGTAGACAGGTGTTAACTCCAAATTGACGCACATAGGACACGCCTACACGGCTTAGTAAAAAGGCCCCATTGCTTTTCTGTCGGCAAGGCTCTCCGTTGCATACAATTTTTAATATGGGTTTGAATTGTAGGCAAAATCACCCTAAACTTACTGACAACAATGAAATATTTAGGAGTCTTGTTTTGTAGTTGTTGTTCAGCTGTGAGTGCTAGCGTTCAGTGTATCAGAACAGAAAAATGTTGAGAACGACAGGTCTGCACATCAAGTGGTGCGTGCAGTTCCAGTCGCCTCATCTCAGAAAGGAGGTAGTGTAACTCAAAAAGGTTCACAGAAGGGTGACAAAAATGATAAAGGAGATGGAATCACTCCCTTGTGAAGAGAGGCTAAGCCAGTTAGGGCTCCTCAGCTGGCAGAAAAGACCACTGAGAAGGGGGACGTAGAGGGGCATAATCGAAAGGGGCGCCCAAGTTTTCCTGAGGACGTCCTCGCAGGACATCCCGGCGAAGGGGTGGGGAAACCTGTATTATCAAAACAAGATGGGTGGCCATCTTTCGTTTCGATAATACAGTCGGGGATGCCCAAACGAGAAATTTAGGTCGAACTTAGAGATGGTCGTCCCCGATTTTCGGTGATAATGGAAACCGAGGATGCCCATCTCAGAAACGACCAAATCCAAGCCATTTGGTCATGGGAGGAGCCAGCATTCGTAGTGCACTGGTCCCCCTGACATGCCAGGACACCAACTGGGCACAGGGCACCCTAGAGGGCACTGCAGTGGACTTCACAAATTGCTCCCAGGTACATAGCTCCCTTACCTTGGGTGCTGAGGCCCCCCCCCCAAACCCCACTATCTACAACTGTACAACACTACCATAGCCCTAAGGGGTGAAGGGGGGCACCTACATGTGGGTACAGTGGGTTTGAGGTGGGTTTTGAATGGCTCACAGTTACCACCACAAGTGTAACAGGTAGGGGGGGATGGGCCTGGGTCCACCTGCCTGAAGTGCACTGCACCCACTAAAACTGCTCCAGGGACCTACATACTGCTGTCATGGAGCTGGGTATTATTTATTTATATATTTATTTAGATTTTGCTCACACCTTTTTCAGTAGTAGCTCAAGGTAGGGGCGTATCTGTGTGGGGCCACAGGGGCCTGGACCCCCGCAGATTTCGCCCTGGCCCGCCTTCCCGCCGTCAACCCTCCCCCGCTGCTTACCTTTGCTGGCGGGGGGCCCCAACCCCCCCGGCAGCTGTTGTCCGCTTCCTCCTGCCTTTAAAAATATTTCTTCCGCTGGCGGGGGACCCCAACCCCCGCCAGCCGACCCGACTTCATATTTCTTCTTCGTCCGACTCCTCCGTGGCCATGCTGTAACGCTGTTGATTGAATCCAGTTCGGAGTCTGACGTCGCAGCACGTGTACAACGTCCCGTCCCTATCTATTCAGTCACGATCAGGGCATAGTCCGTAGAAGTCTGCTCAGCTCCCGTTTCCCAATTACGGGCGTCGCCACCCAATCTCCGCTAAGATTCCGCGGAACCATTCCTTCAAAACAGGATTCCTTTGTGTTCATCCCACGCACGTTTGAATTACATTACCGTTTTCATCTCCACCACCTCCCTTGGGAGGGCATTCCACGTATTGTCACCAGGGAGAGCACTCCCCTGGCACAATCAAGAAACCAATGTCCACCAGTAACTTCAATCTGAAGGCTTTTATTCCATGCAGGTTTCTAATAGACCTGATATACAGTTCCAGCAGCAGCATTCACTTTCAATCTTAAGCACATGTAAGCGTGTGGCACATAGTCCCCTTGAAGCAGGCTATCAGCACATATCAGGATTCAATACAGGCTCACAGTCAGCTTCTGGGCTCTTTATCCAGTGCACAATAAACAGTAGTTCAATTCCAAATAGAAACAGTTCATTCAATTCATCATCACAGTTAAATCACAAAGCAGCAGTCTCCACCTTCTACTCTCTTTACCTTCAGGAGAGTTCAATACTTTAGGGACCTCCCTTACCCAAGGATTTTCAGCCTGCAAATACTTTTGGGACTTCCTCACACCCAAGGGATTTCAGCCTGCTTCAGTACTTTAGGGACTTGTCTTACCCAAGGGTTTTCAGCCTGCAACTGCTTCTCTCCTCTCTCTCTCTGCTTCTCTCTTGGGACTCCTTCCCACCTGCCTAATCAATCCCTGGCTTCTGCTCTCACAACCAATCATTCTCCTCTCATTAGCTTCCCCCACACCCATACCAGCTGAGTTGAGCATTAGACTAACGATAAGCTCCTGCACACAGGGTTTCCTCTCTCTCTTTCCCCCTTGTGGCAGCCAATCTACACATCCTACTAGCTTACACCCCTGTCTTCCCTTATTGCAGCTAGGAGTCCAGTCAGGGTTCTTCATCCCACCCCCTGGCTCCTTGCCTGCAATGCCCTCTGGGACTTGTATTTCAGACTGAAACTGCCTTAACCTAACTATCCTGGATGTGTCTCTATCACAGTATCCACCACTGAAGTCTGTAAAATCGAGTGGGGTGGAACAAATAAATAGGAAATAGTTGCTTAACATTTCAAACGCTACAAAATCAAGATGCCACGCCATGAATGTAATGACCGGCAAATTGAAAACGAACATAAGGAATCTTTTTTTTAACGCAGCACATAATTAAACCATTGAGTCTATTGTCGGAGGGATGAGGATATTACACTCCTTTCTGTAACAAGAATTAATTTTATAACTTGGGGAAATTACTCCAGAGCACTAGCTAATATTTATATTTTAAGGACAGGCGCTGTATTTATAAGTTTTAGGATATATATATATTTATATATATTGAATTCATCCTCCACCACTTACCTATAAGGTAAGAAATTATATTTTTGTGTTTTACATTAACCTGCACTGCATAAGATTTAGGAACTTTTGCTCAAACCATGGCACTAAGCTTTTAAAGTGAAAAAGAGAGAGACCATTTAATTAGCTGTAGAAAGGTTTATTTACAATACAGGTTTCAGTAATTGCAGCAAGAGAAAAAGAATCTTAAAACAGAGGATTTGTGCTTTGCAGAACCAACAAGGTAACAGAGTTTGAATAATATGAATTATTAACTTGCAATAGTCCTTTGATAGAAATTGGTAGCTGGTTGAAGTGATGCAGCATGGTTGCAGGAGCAGGGCTTCAGCAGAGGAGAGGGGTCTGGAAGAGAAGAAGCCTCTCTATCTTGGGAAAACAGCTTCTGTTTTTATACTGTTAGTTTGCAGGGAAACACGAGTGCATGTCCTGGACCATTTGCTTCCTGGTTTGCACTTGTCTCATGTTTTATGACATTCCTGTTTGGGCTTTTGTTGACAAATGGTCTATTGAAAAAGGTTTTCTGTTTGAATCTCTGTGGCAGTGTCCAGCAGATGGTTTATTGTATATGGTTTCCTCTGAACCAATAGGTGTGTGGATTCGCACCTCCAGTCTCCTTGGCTGCTGTTCTTTTGTTCTGTTGACCAGCCAGGCTTTTGATCAGAGGAAGTTTGAAGACCCTTTGAAGCAGTCTCTTACTTGTAAAAGTTTCCCAGGGAAAGGGAGGGGGAAATGAAAGAGGGATTTGGAGTTCTGATCAGTTTCCCTGTTGTAGTTTCAATAAGTCTTTTAAAAGCTGCATTTTTATATTGATACCTGATCCAGTAAAATAAACTGACATACTGCTACATATTTCAATAATTCTGACAATTAAACTGATATCATAACACTTTCCATGATGACGTTTGTTGTAGGGGGGAGAAGAGAGGGGTCAGTTTCATGGTAACATGGGTGATAGGCAGTGGGTTTTTTCTAGCAAAAAAGGTGCTGGTACTCAAATGCTAGGCTACCCTTCAGGGGTGGGGTGATCACTGAGGGACCCACCCCACAATAGCTAGGCCCCCTGCAACCAGTCACAGAATCTATGACAAGGCAAAATTGGTGTGTAGAGCCTGAGCTCTTTCATTAAAACTTGGGGACCATGGGTCAATTTTAGCAGACAATGGAAAAGGTGTCACTTATTCCCTATATAGGTCCGAAGCTGCTTACAATTTTATCGGCTTTTCTTTTAGGAAATTATGCAGTCAGGACTTTTTTTGTGACTGCAATTTGTCTGACTGGACTTTATCTGAAGAGTTATCTGGACAGTGGGTTGAATATCACTGTTCTCTGGAGAATTTCTTCTTCTGCTCCTCCTGCCCAGTTGGTATCCGGATAGTTCCATGGTGGACTGAAAGGATCAGTGCGTTTTTTCTAGTGAAAAAGGTCCCGGTGCTCAAATGCTAGGCCACCCTTCAGGGGTGGGGTGATCACTTAGGGATCCACCCCACAATAGCCAGGCCCTCTGCAACCAGTCACAGAATCTATGACAAGGCAAAATTGGTGTGTAGAGCCTGAGCTCTTTCATTAAAACTTGGGGTCCATGGGTCAATTTTAGCAGACAATGGAAAAGGTGTCAGTACTCAGTACCCCCAAGTATCCCCTCAAAAAAAAAGCCCTGGTGATAGGCAGAGAGACGTCAAAATGTCCCATCCAGTCTGTCTAGCAAGGTGGTGAAGGTTCTACCTACTGAGTCTGTGGAAGATACCGACTCCCCTTTCCCTTCAATATTTCTCCTGCCCTTAGAGTCATTGTCCATTTCTTGTTAATCCTTTCCAGGTAATTTACACAATCCGACATCCTAAAGATGAGCTGGTTTCTCTCTACCACTTTTCCCAAATGAACATGTACCTTGAGGTCCCCGAGAGCTTTGAGCAGGAACTGCAGGACTTTCTCAAAGGGGATTGTGAGTATCTAACGAGGTTCATTATCTTGGTATTTGCTGCAAATTTTGACCAGCATTTCCAACTTCACATCTGGCTCTTGTCTGGGATTCATCATGCTTAGTAGCTGCCCTTATTCCTTCTAATCAAACTCCCCCCCCCCCCACCCCAGCTTGCAGGAACCTAAAAGCTACACAGGGTCATTCATTTTCCCTATCCCTAGGGGTGTGTCAGACAGGGGCATAGTCAGAACTCGAGGTGGGAGTGGGCAAGAGCCCGAATTGGGGGAGGGGGGCACATAATTAGATTGTAAGCTCTATCGAGCAGAGACGGTCTCTCCATGTTCAAGTGTGAAGCGCTGCGTACGTCCGGTAGCGCTATAGAAATGATAAGTAGTAGTAGTATTTTGGTCCGCCTCCCCGCTGTCCTGCCGCTCCCCACCCACTGCCGCCGCTGCACATACCTTGGCTGGTGGGGTCCCCAACCCCCGCCAGCTGAAGCATTTGTCCAGTGCTGGTCTCCGGCACTGCCGCATTGCTTGCCCTGCTCTCTCTTCCCCTCACGTCCTAATGTTCAGTTTCAGGACCGCCGAGAGGGGGGGACAGGGGGGATAAAATTCCCCGGGCCCGGGCCGCAGTCCCTGGTCCCACCCACCCGCCCTCGGCTCCATCGACAGCCCCTCTCTGTCCGCCACTGGACCCCCTGCATTCAAATCGATTCGGCAGCGCCTCACCTCCATGTGAAAGCGCAGCGGCAGATCGCCTCCCTTCGGGCCTTCCCTCCCTGTGTCTCGCCCTCGTCTGATGTAACTTCCTGTTTCCGCGAGGGCAGGACACAGGGAGGAAAGGCCCGAAGGGAGGCGATCTGCTGCTGTGCTTTCACATGGAGGTGAGGCGCTGCCGAATCAATTTGAATGCAGGGGGCCCGGTAACGGACGGAGGGGCCTGTTGACCAGGCTGGGGGTGGGCAGGTGGAGACTGGGGATTGCGCTGCTGGGCGGCCTGAATAGCGATTGGGGGGGCCGCGGGGCCCCGGGGGTGGCCTTGCCCCGGGCCCGGCTCAGTCTCTCGGTGGCCCTGTTCAGTTTCACTAAAACAAGCGTGCTGGAAGTGAGGGGAAGAGAGAGCAGGGCAGACAATGCAGTGACACAGGAGACCAATGCTGGACAAACACTTTAGCTGGCGGGGGTTGGGACCCCCGACAGCCAAGCCAGGGGCCCAGAGCCAGTTTGTGGGGCCCAGGTCCTCATGGCCCCCTGTAGCTACACCACTGGTGGCAGAGAATAGGCTCTGAGGGAATCGCTGAAAGACATGAACCCCTGGAATCTGTGCAGATTGTGCAAACGTGAGCGAACAAATTTGGGTATAGATCCCAGATCCACATGTAAACAAATTAGTCAATTAGCAATTAACAACCACTTATTTTGCATTAGCGGATCTGCCCAGGGCTGCCAAGAGGGGCGGCAGAGGGGGCAAAATTCCAGGGCCCAGCCTCCAAATATAGAGTGAAGGGTAGGAGGGCTGCCAAGAGGCAGAGCCGGGCCTGGGGCAGGGCTGCCGCAGAGCCGGGCCTGGGGCAGGGCTGCCACAGTTGCCACCTCACCCCCCAACTCGGCATTCATCAGCCACCCCCCCCCCCCCACAGGACGCAGTCGCAGCCCCCCCCACACAGGGGCACAGCCACCACTCCCTACCTTCCAGTGTTAGTGCATCTGCTCCTCCCCGGCCTCCAAATGGAGCCCTGGCGCCGGCGTCTATCTCTCTCCTGCTCCTGTCGGGACCCAGTTGATTGTGTTAATGCGATAACCCGGTCCCGTATGACGTCAGAAGGCGGGACTAAGGGCACGAAGTTCATGAACTGAAGCAAACAGGGAGGGAAAGCTAGAGATGGGCAGCGGGGCTTTAATGCGGCGCTTCAACGGAGGAGGTATTTTAAAAAGATGGATGGGAGTGGGAGGGGACGTTGGGGGCAAAGGACAATCACTGGGCATGTTTGGGAGCGGGAGGGGAGGGAGGAGAATCGCTGGACATGGATGGGAGCGGGAGGGCAGGGGAGGGAGAAAAATCGTTGGACATGGATGGGACCGGGATGGGAGCGGGAGGGGAGGGCAGGGGAGGGAGGAGAATTGCTGGGCATGGATGGGTAGAGGGGGGCAGGCGAGAGAAAACAATTGCTGGGCATGGATGGATAGAGGGGGGCAGAGGAGAGAAGACAATTGCTGGGCATGGATGGGTAGGGGGGCAGGGGAGAGAGGAGAGTTTCAGGACATGGATAGAGGGGAGGGCAAGAGAAATTCTGGACATGGATGGAGGGGAGAGAAGGAAGAGAGAAGAAATGCTGGACATGGAGGGAAGATAGAGGGAGGAGATTAGATGAGGGAAAAGGAAGTGAGGAGAGAAACTGCACATGGATGGAGAAAATAGGCAGAAGCTGGATCCACTGTACAGTCAAGTCTGCGGAGGACCAGAAATGAAGAAGAAAGGAGGAAAGAAAAGAAATAAATGGAAAGGAAGCCCTGGAAACGGAGTCAAGGGAACAGATAGAGAGCAGCAGAATCAGATACTGGGCCAGCATGATCAGAGAAACAAAGTCACCAGACAACAAAGGTATAAAAAAATAATTTTATTTTCATCATAGTGTTTGGAATATGTCCACTTTGAGAATCAGGTGCTGAACGTTAAACGTTTATATTTATTTACTTATTTGTGGCATTTTATCCCATATTAAACATGAATTAGATTGGAACCTGGGATCATTTAATTTTTTTTTCCTGGAGAGAGTAATGCATTGCCCCCCCCCCCCCCCCCCCCCCCCGGCTATAGCCAGCTCTGCAATTTTGGGGGGCGCCGAGGTGGACCGGGGAGAGAGCCTGTTAAAAATTTACAAGCACACCACTGGTCATCAGACACAATCACCCCCAAGTCCCGCTCTTCCTTCGCACACTGAAGCACTTCACCCCCCATACTGTACAGTTCCCTCGGATTTTTGCGACCCAAGTGCATGACACTGCATTGGGTCTTTCAGCGATTCCCTCAGAGTCTATTCTCTGACACCAGTGGTGTAGCTATGGGGGGCCATGGGGGCCTGGGCCCCCCAAACTGGCTCTGGGCCCCTGGTTTGGCTGGTGGGGTCCCCAACCTCTGCCAGCTGAAGTGTTTGTCCAGCGTTGCTCTCTGTTGCCACCATATTGCCTGTCCTACTCACCCTAAATTTCATAGTGAGCAACTCCAAAGGGGCCATGAAAGAGGCATGGATTGGTGAGGGGTGTTGCCAGAAATTAGGCACGTTATAGAAACCTGGATTTGTACACTTGGGTGCAAGCTTTTACAGTAGCCTTCGGCAGGAATAAGTGCTGACGCCCACAGGTAGGTGAAAAGAGTGTGCCAAGCTTGTAATCTGCCCCCTGGGGTAGCCTGTAGTACAAGTAGTGCCAGCTAATACAGTAAGAGGGTTAATCAGGACAAGGGCAAACGGTGGGGGATAGAAGAGGGGTTAGAGGTTGAGGGGAACCGAGAGAGTAAGAATCTCAACAGGGAAGCAAGGAATATGTTCTGATTACTCTTCCCTTTCTCCTGCAGTGATCTACGGCTCTTGGTTCAACCACGTTTTGGGATGGACAGGGGAAAAGGATCGGGCCAATCTCCTTATCATGACTTATGAGGAGCTGCTCAAGGTACCATGAAACTCAGAGTGAGGGTATCAGGCAGCAAACCTCCAGGATAGTTCCTCAGCCAATCAGAAACGCAGAACATCATTCAGTGACTACACTGTGCCTGGAATGAACCTTACTATCCAGGATAATATCTCAGCCAATCAGTGAGCAGTCAGATAGATCAGCCAGTCACAAGCACAGAATAATATGTTAAAAGACTTCCTTCAAACGCTTAAATGCTATATATACTGTAAGTGCTCTAGATAGGCTTTAAGTGATCTATATATGCTTGCAGCATGCCGAAAGACTCACTTTAAATGTCTAAAAGCTTAAATGCTCACACTGCTTCATATGCTGATAGCATGCTAAAAGACTTCCTAGTCTTTCTCCAATGCTTAAATGCTCTGTATACTGGAAAGGCTCTATATATGCTTAAGTGACCTATCTATGCACGCAGCATGCTGAAAGACATACTTTAAGTGCTTATTTGCCTTACATGCTCCAAGGGCTCTATATATGCTTCTAAATGCCTATAAACTCCATCTCATAGCATGATAATGCATCTAGAACTGTAAGCTACCTATCACACATCTCATAGCATGATACTATATCTAGAACTGTAATTTAGATACTGTATTTAGAACTGTAATTTTGATTTAAGTGCCTGTAAGTCTACGCACAGAACAGTAATCTACCGCCTAATTATAACTTACCTTCAAACTGAAGTCAGCTTTTAACCCGTAAAGCAAAAGCATTACGATCTAATAATGAATTCCTCTAATGCTCTAAATACACAAATTAACACACAAATTAAAACTGACATGAACACCAGTAAACTAATCCTAAATATCTATTGTCTCATCCTAATCCAACACGCATTCATAATCCCTAGCATAGACGACAATAGACCCACAATTTACAGACCTCTCACATAACCCATACACAACATGACTATCCAAAAAATCAAAAAGGGCCATGAAAAACCTTTCATTCAAGGACACCAGCAACAGAAAGGAAAGACGGAATTTAACATACTCACATACCAAGAAGACAGACAACTGATAGAAATTACCACTACCACAAACCCTACAGAACACCACCAATTAATACAAAACCACAATAATAATCGACTGGATTACTTCGGACAATCTTGATTTCCTACTTATCAGCGAAACCTGGATCCATGACTCCAAGGATCCAATAATCCTAGAGCTTTGCCCTCCAGGATATAAAATTACCCACTGGACAAGAGAAGGAAAAAGAGGAGGAGGCATAGCAATAATCTATAAATCCCAATTCACAATCACAACAGCAGCAGAATCTATACTTCCCCAACTGGAAATAGCCTCAGTTAGAATCAACCACCCTAATCTATGGGATCACCTAAACCTAATCCTATTCTACAGACCCCCATGCAACTGGCAAGACTCACAAACGCACTTTATGGATTTCATATCGAATACGTGCGTTTCCACCCAAAACCTTCTCATAATAGGAGACATCAATCTTCACCTTGAAGACACTAACTCAAGCAATGTACGCAAATGCAAAGAATTTCTCCAGCTTTGGGAGCTCCACTGGCCAAACATGCAACCCACCCACAACAAAGAACACACGCTAGATATGATCACCCACAAATTCTCATCAGAACCCAACATCACATCTACAGATACAAAATGGACAGCCATGCCATGGTCCGATCACTACAGTGCAAACCTTTCCCTCCACTGGAGAACAAAAAAAGACACAACAAAAACAAAAACAACAAACCTATACTAAGAGAGGCAAAATAGACCCACTAATATTCTGGCAACAATTCTACACCGACGAATGGACAACACCTACAGACTCACCTCAGTTTCTCCAAGAATGGGACAACAGATGCAAAACAGTATTAGACAACATAGCACCACTTCAAACTAGAACCTCACATAGAAAAAACTCAACACCATGGTTCAATGAAGAATTGAAAGAACTAAAAACACAAGTCAGAAGATTAGAAAGAGCATGGAGCAAGAAAAAAGATGAACTCACACTCAAAGACTGGAAACAGCTACAAAGAAAATACAAATACACTATCAGACAAACTAAAAGAACGTACTACAAAACCATAATAGGTCCAAACTACAAGGATACACACAAACTATTCACACTCGTTAACAAACTCCTAAACACTACACCGGTTACCTCTAATAATACAGATACCCCATCCGCAACCAATCTTGCAAACTACTTCAATGAAAAAATTATAAAGCTCCGACTCATGATACCTACCAACACCACTGAATACACAAGCATCCTTGAATGCCTAGACCCAAAACCAGGGGAATGCCCAGTAGACCGAGCATGGACCAACTTTGGCTTGATATCGTCAGAAGAAATTTCACAATGGCTCGGAAAATACGCCAAGTCACAATGCAAATTAGACATGTGCCCTATCAGCCTAATAAGATCCGCCCCCAAACAATTCAAAAAAGAACTCACGAACCATATAAACCACAGACTTCAAAATGGTCTCTTTCCTAAGGATAAAGGAAATATCCTACTCACTCCATTGCCAAAAGATGCTAAGAAAAGCAGAATGGACATAACCAACTATCGCCCAGTAGCATCCATTCCGCTCGTAACCAAACTCATGGAAGGCATAGTGACGAAACAATTTACTGAATACCTAAACATACACTCAATTCTGCATGAGTCTCAATCAGGATTTCAGTCAAATCACAGCACCGAAACTGTATTAGTGTCTGCAATGAACTCATTTAAACAAGCAATTGCAACTGGTAATAACATACTCCTCCTACAATTTGACATGTCCAGTGCCTTTGACATGGTTAATCATGGAATATTATTACATATACTAGAATACTTTGGAGTAGGAGGTGTAGTTCTTAAATGGTTCAAGGATTCCTGACCACAAGATCATACCAAGTAACAATGAACGCAGACCTATCACCCCCATGGATACCTGAATGTGGAGTTCCCCAAGGATCCCCCCTTTCACCAACTCTTTTCAACCTAATGATGATACCTTTAGCGAAGCTTCTAGCCAATCAAAACCTTAACCCCTACATATATGCTGACGATGTCATGATCTACATCCCGTTCAAACATGATCTAAAAGAAATCACCAATGAGATCAACCAGAGCCTCCAAAACATGCACTCCTGGGCAGACGCATTCCAGCTAAAGCTAAACGCAGAAAAAACACAATGTCTTGTACTCACTTCACAATACAACACAAACAACTACTCTACCATAACCACACCATACTGTTCTATACCCGTCTCACAAAATCTGAAAATTCTTGGAGTTACTATTGATCGAAATCTCACACTAGATGCCCATGTGAAGAACACGACGAAAAGGATGTTCCACTCTATGTGGAAGCTCAAAAGAGTAAAACCGTTGTTCCCGAGATACATCTTCCATACCCTGGTACAATCAATGGTAATAAGTCATCTCGACTATTGCAACGCACTATACGTAGGCTACAAAGAACAGACTATCAAAAAACTCCAAACAGCCCAGAATACAGCAGCCAGACTCATATTCGGAAAAACCAAATATGAAAGTGCAAAACCCCTAAGTGTAAAGGTCTGAAATACAAGCTGATACACGCCTCCACCTTCTCTTACATAAGCACATGGTTGTGGAATGCATTACCTACCGCCCTGAAAACTATTGAAGAAATAACCAACTTTCCCAAATCCCTGAAGACACATCTTTTTAACAAGGCCTACAAAGATAACCCTTAACTTTATAAAACTACCTTACCAACCCATCCAGTTATTAAAATCCACCGTCTATATCACCCAGCCTATCACCTCCCCTCTCTCTTCCCTTACTTAACTTGGCACATTATCAATTGTATCTGATTTAATCTTTGCACATTACAAACTGTATCTGATATCCTATAGACTATCATAACCACTGTAAGCCACACTGAGCCTGCAAATAGGTGGGAAAATGTGGGATACAAATGCAATAAATAAATAAATAAATAAAGAATATAATCCCTTGATAACACTATAATGTGAATCAAGGAGATTGATGCATAGGATCCGGGACAGAACCAACAGCCAATCAGTGAGCAGTTAGATAAATTAGCCAATCAGAACACCATTCAGTGACAACACTGTGCCTGGAATGAACCTTACTTAATATCCAGGATAGTACCTCAGCCAATCAGTGAGCAGTCAGATAGATCAGCCAATTTCAAGCACAGAATATAATCCCTTCATAACACTGCAATGTGGATCAGGAGATTGATGCAGAGGATCCGGGACAGAACCAACAGCCAATCAGTGAGCACCATTCAGCATAGATAAATTAGCCAATCAGAACACCATTCAGTGACAACACTGTGCCTGGAATGAACCTTACTTAATATCCAGGATAGTACCTCAGCCTCAGTGAGCAGTCAGATAGATCAGCCAATCACAAGCATAGAATATAATCCCTTGATAACACTGTAATGCGGATCAAGGAGATTAATGAGGAGGATCCCGGACAGAACCAACAGCCAATCCATGAGCAGTTAGATAAATTAGCCAATCAGAAGTGCAGAACACCATTCAGTGACAATACTGTGCCTGGAGTGAATCTTAATACCCAGGCCCCAGCCAATCAGTGTCAGGCATGCAAGTAGCCAATCGGCAGCAGAAAATATGAGCCATTGATATCCTGCTCTTCATGTGCTTTTGGTCTTATTCTGTATTTCTCACTGTTTTGTGTCTCTATCCTTCACAGGACTTGCGGGGCTGTGTGGTGAGGATCTGCAACTTCCTGGGGAAGGAGCTGGATGAGGCAGCCATTGACAAGGTGGTAGAGAACGCTACCTTCAAAAACATGAAGGACAACAAGATGGCCAACTACAGCCTCATGCCGGAAGAGGTGATAGATCAGAAAAAGAGCCCTTTCTTGAGGAAAGGTGAGGACTGGGGGATCCCACCCTGGGCAGTGACCTGCCTTCCCTCCCACAAATATTTTTGAGGCGCAGAGGGCCATATTACTCCATTATGGGCTTCAAATTAGTTCACGACTTCAGCTCTGTTCTGTATTCATGTTTTATGTGTATCAGTGCGACACGTACTTGGCACACTGAGTTCAGCTGTCTGTGATGTATTCGTGCCTTACGTGTATCAGTGTGATGCTCGCATAGGCCTCTGATGAACATCTGCTCTTCAGTTATCTGTGCTGTATTCATGCTTTAGACATCTCAATGTGTGATACCTGCTCTTCAGCTTGTGTCCAGGCTTTCTTCTGAGAAAAGGTTTCTCTCTCTCATCTGTGTTTTCCAGGGATCTCTGGCGACTGGAAAAACCATTTCACTGTGGAACAGAGCGAACGTTTCAACAAAGTGTACAGGGAAAAGATGAAGGACCTCACCGTGAAGATTAGCTGGCATGAGGATTTAATGCAAAGCAGCTTTTAAGCAGGGATTTTTTTTTTTTTTTGGGGGGGGGGGGGGGGGGGTACTGAGTACCAGCACCTTTTCCATTGTCTGCTAAAATTGACATATGGAACCCAAATTTTAATGAAAGAGCAATTTTGCCTTCTCATAGATTCTGTGACTGGTTGCAGGGGGCCTGGCTATTTTGGGGTGGGTCCCTCAGTGATCACAATAGGTGTAACAGAACAGTATGAGCTGTTCCCCTTGCTTTCGTAATCTAATACTGAAACAGGTGGGAAATCAGGAGACGAAAGGCAAATTTTGGTTCCAAACAAGGCAACTTTATTGCTAGCAAGTGAACAGCACCGAGTAGCCTCGGGACACTGTGTGTCATAAATCATCTGACGCTTACATTTATACTTCCCTACTGGGCCTGCGCATTTGGCCCCTTACACGTCACAACTGTCATGCGCAGTAAACATTTGTAGTTCTTACAGTACAAAATTGTAGTCCCAGTACGTACACACGTCATAACACTGAAATGATACTGGCAAGAAAAACGAAACTTAGCAGCTTATTCTGTACACACACACAATGCTCCTTTCTAGCACAGGAGATAAGGTGCGGCTCAGGAATGCAGGGGGGTGTCAGCACCCTCCAAGGTCGCCTATTCAGATGGCGTTGCTACGTGCAAGCTGGTCTTGTATAGGCCTTGCAAACTACTGTTACAAGCTATATGTCTAATAGCCCTGCATTCTGTCTGTACATTAGTAAACAGCAAACTTCTTTTGTTAGTAAACAGTAAAACTGGATAAGGCACAAATGTCCAGTGCAGTAATAAGGTGTGGCCAAACAGCCAAAAGCAGAGGTAGAGTGCATAAGTAAAAGTCCATCAGTAGGCACAAAACATGAGGTTGTCCTGTTGCTCAGTAGTATTCAGGTAGTACCGGCGTTCCACTCCTTCATTCCCCCCTTTTGATACTTGAACATCCATTCTGGTGGAGAGTATCACCTCCATGAACCCTGAAAAGGAAAGAAAGGACAAGGATAGTTAGCGAGGGAGGCAACAAGCGAGCCCTAAGCCCTTGCACAGCCGTTGGTTGCTTCGCCGGGGTTGAGACGGAGGGCCCCTAGTGGAATCCCCCCCCCTTTGTAGCCGGTCTTTTGCTGGCACAAGGGTGATGGCCCATTGAGTGACTCAGGGGGTTCAAAGTGCACATCAGCCACAAGGTGCTTCATCATCAGCTTCATCAGACTGGGGAATGGGGGAGTACATCTGGAGAGCCATAAGCTGGGCAGCAGCACGGCGATCAGCGATGCTTTCCATGGTGGAGCGGAGACACCTGAAAACTAAGGGGAGAGACAAAGGTATTAATAGGCAAGACAGCAAGAACAGGCCACCCATGACGAGGAGGCCTTGCAGGCTCCCGGAGGTTGGGAGCCAGCTGGTGAGGGAGGAAGTCCAATCCCACGCAGTGTTCCAGGTCTGGACGGGGACGTGGGCTAGTTTGACCATCCGGTCAGTTATTTCCCTGATGACATGGCTCTGGTCATCAATCTGTAAGCAGCAATTACTGAGGTTAAACTTGCCACACACCCCGCCCTCCTGGGCTAAGAGGTAGTCAAGAGCCAAGCGATTTTGGTAGACGGCGGTAATGAGCTTAGTGTTCTGTCGAGCTAGGATATTGAGGGCCAGGGCCGAATCGTTAGTAAGGATTTCGAGTACGGCCTGTAGGCGAATAATGCGATTCAGCATATAGATAGGGGTACGGTACCCGTATGTACCATCTTCAGCCCACGTGGCCGGTCCATAGTAGTGAATGATGCGTTCAGGCGGCCACTCGTTGTCTTTCCAGTCTCCAATTTGGACTTTGGGCTTGACGGGTGGGAAAGACCGTTTGCGTCTGGCCGGGTTATCAGGCCCCTTTTCCACGTATAGGGGGATACCCAGGGTTTCGCCGACTCGCAGGGGCAGAAGGAAAAAACTAGGGCGGACAGTGCCCAAGAGACAGGTACCGTACCAGCGGGCCGGGAGCTGTTCGTAGGCCCTGCGCCCGCAGATATAGTAGTAGCCCTCCGGGGCTACCCACTTGAGGGAGGCATTACCTCCGTATGTCCATGTCGTGTTCAAGGTGGGTTCTGTCCAGATAGGCTCCGGGGCGGGCAGGTTGTCCGTTTGCCACCAGGTCGTCCGGCTGCCATTATACTGAAGAACCCCCGTACAAGCAGAGTCTCCCACTGGTACAGAGTAACGCTTCGATGGCGCTCGACTAGCGCAGAGGGTACCTATGATATTTGTTCTTAGGGCCCATTCGTACGGCTTCGGCCGTTGGGGAAAGGTAATGTTAGTGGTGTTGAGTGCATCCCATGTGTGTTGTCGGATCTCTCTCGCTTCCCAGGGCCATTGTTCACCCATGTCGGTGCCTCCACAGACGAAACAGTTGGCAATTCCGAGGGAGAGGGCGATGTTTTCAGCCAAATTGAGGAACATATTTCGGGCTTCTGGGGAAATGGGGAATTTAGTCTCGGTCTGCTCAGCACGAGCAATTTCATCAAATACGTCTTGGTAGCCGACAACAGTAGTCTGGTAGTGCGTAGGAGGCTTCGTTTCGAGACTCTGATATATGGTAATATATGTCAACGGATCCATTCCTCCGCCGTCAATGCCGAGGCCCCACGTTCCTCTCCAGGGCATGTCGTGTCCTCGGATGGGCCAGTCTAGGGACACATAGTTACCAGAACCTCGACGAAATTCGCCCAGGCCGGCGCATCCGGCATATCCTCCTCCCGTATAAGCACATACTCGGTCCCAGCCCGAGGCTCGAGTGTCGCCGGCGCATGGGAGCCACACCCACGGGGAGCAGCATCTCATGTCTGGACTGAAGGGGCAGACATACTTGTGGTCCTTAACGTATGCCTCTCGCCAACTCTGGCTACTACTACTACTACTATTTAGTAGTAGTAGTAGTAGCCAGAGTTGGCCACATACGCAGGGAGTCCTACGCTGAGGGTGACATTGTAGTATCTTGGTTTGGTAGGGCTGTGGCAGATAGTGAGATTCCCTTGGAGGCATCTGTGGAACTGTTGGAGGCCATTCGGAGTGATGAGGGCACAAGTCGGGAGAAGCTGGCAATCGCCTTCCGGGGGCTGCGTCTGGTGAATGAGGGTAGTGACTAGGTGATATCCTCCCTCTATACGGTGGCGCACGAGGCGCAAACATTCAGTGCAATTCAGGCTCAGGGTGGCAGGATAGCTCGAAACTGCACACAGGAGAAGGAAGATGGTCAGCATTATATATGTGGTGGGAGGTATCCGAGCTTTTGCAGCAAGAAGATAATGAGGCCCACGATAAAGGCTGCGATAAACAGAGAGCCAAAAACGCAGTGGGTCCAGAAGCTGATTTCCTGTTGTTGGGCAGGCATGAATCTGGTGGTTCACGTTTTTCTCAGAGTCAGCCGTAATGGAGCGTCAGGATGTAGGTGCGCACGCCAACGCTTCAGGGTGCTGCTAGTGGGAGCAGCAGGTTTCAGTCGGGTCCAATGTATCCACACTCGGCTTCCTGCAATTTTAACAGCGGTTGAGGTCGTTAGGAGAACAAGGGAGGGCCCCTTCCATTTGGGCTTTAGGCAGTCAGATTCATCCCACTCTTTTACCCAGACCTCGTCTCCCACCCTGAACCTGTGCGTAGGATTGGTGAGGACCAAGGGAGCTACTCTTTCAGTGTACTGCTGGATGTCTTGCACTACCTGGTGTAAGGCTCTCATCTGTTTCACTAAGGAACTCTCACCCTGTATCTGCAAGGAGTCGGGAAAGGAGGGTAGTGGTGGTGGCCTAGCATACATCATCTCGTAGGGAGTAAGGCCGGTAGCCTTGGGGGTACACCTAAGATGCAGCAAGGCCAGTGGAAGCAGGTCGGGCCATTTGGCTTTTGCTTCTTGGCATAGCTTGGCTAGCTGGTTCTTCAGGGATCGGTTAGCCCTCTCCACTACTCCACTGCTTTGGGGTCTCCAGGCGCAATGCAACTTCCAATCGAGGCCCAGTCTGGTACTGAGCTGTTGTGTTACTTCACTAGCGAAGGCGGGGCCGTTGTCAGAGTTTATTTGCTTGGGGAGGCCGTATCTGGGTAGGATTTGATGAAGCAGTAGGGAGGTAACTTCTTTAGCCATTTCCGTTCTAGTGGGCTGGGCTTCAATCCATCCGGTGTAGGTACACACGGCGATGAGGATAGCTTTGTAGCCGCGCGCCGGGGGCATGTGTGTGAAGTCAATCTGGCACACGTGGAAAGGGCTGGTGCCTCGGAGAACATGTCCTGGCATAGGGCCGGGCCCCGTTCGAGGGTTGGTCCAGGCCAAGGCTTCGGGTATCCATATGCGCCCATCCTGTAGTATCCACCAGCCATTGCGTGACTGTAGACCCTCTTGTTGGGCCCATTCCGTTTCTTGGGGGGTGTAAATAGGGGTCTCCATAGGGAGCTGGACGACGAGTACGGGGTCAGAAGGGTGAGAGGAGTAGGGGAGCTGACTTGCCCTTTTTGCAGCGTCGTCTGCCCGCTGATTTCCCCGGGCGATAGGGTCCGTTCTTCCAGTGTGGGCCCTGCAGTGCATCACAGCCACCTTCTTCGGCTTCCATACCGACTCGAGTAATTGGCAGATCTCAGCGGCATTTGCAAGTCCTTTCCCTTCAGCTGTCAGAAATCCCCTCTCCTTGTACAAGGCTCCGTGCACCTGGAGGGTGAGGAAAGCGTATTTGGAGTCGGTGTAAATGTTGACAACTTTTCCTTCAGCCCACAGGAGGGCTCTGGTGAGGGCGATCAGCTCCTCTTTCTGGGCTGATGTTCCGGGTGTCAGAGCCATAGCCTCGATCACATGGTCCTCAGACACCACCGCATAGCCAGCTCTTCGAATTCCCTCTATCACCTGGCTGCTTCCATCGGTAAAAAGGGTGATGCCCCCTTGCCAGGGTTGATCCTTCAGGTCAGGTCTGCTCGAGTGCACAGTGGCCATTACCTCTTCACAGTCGTGGAGTGGTGGTTCAGGGGCCGGAAGGAGGGTGGCAGGATTGAGGTTGGTCGTGTCCAGGATCCGCACCTCCGGATTTTCGCACAGGAGGGCTTGGTATTTGACCAATCGGGAGTTGGTCATCCATCTGGGTCCGTGGCTCTCGAGTAGGCCGCGGATGGTGTGGGGTGTGGTCACAAAAAGTGTTTGGCCGAACGTGAGTTTATTGGCCTCGTGTATCAGGAGACAAGCAGCCGCAATGCTTCGTAGGCAGCCCGGCCATCCTCGTGCCACGTTGTCCATGCTCTTGGAGAGGTATGCTACAGGGCGTTGCCAGGTACCGACCAGTTGGGTAAGGACTCCAAGTGCCAATCCCTTCTTTTCGTCGATGAACAAGTGGAACGGCTTAGTCACGTCTGGCAGTCCGAGCGCTGGTGGGGCCGCAAGGGCATCCTTAAGGTCCTGAAGGGCTTTCAGTTCGCTTTTCTCCCACTGGAGATCCTGGCCCTCGAGTTCAGGCCCCTTCAGCTTGGCATACAAACTGTGGGTCAGGATAGCAAAATTGATGATCCAAATGCGGCAATATCCAGCGGCTCCGAGGAGTGCCCGTAATTCCTTCTTGTTTGCAGGAGTGGGTTGGTTGCGGATAGCTTGGGTTCGGGGGATACCGAGCCTTCGGGTTCCTTCTCGGAGGCGAAACCCCAGATACTCGACTTCGATCTCGCATATCTGTGCCTTCTTGCGACTGGCCCGGTACCCCTGGGCTTCCAGGGTCTTCAAGAGGTAAAGGGTAGCTTCTGCACAGTCCGTGTACGTTTCACGGGCCACCAACAGGTCATCCACGTATTGGACGACCGGCCCATACTCGTCCTGATACGTCTTCAGGTCCTGGGCGAGTTGGTCGCCGAAGAGGGTAGGCGAGTTCTTGAACCCCTGGGGAAGACGGGTCCATGTATATTGCTGCTTGGTTCCCGTCTGCAAGTCTTCCCACGTGAAGGCAAACAACTTTTGGCTGTCGACAGCAAGAGGGATGGAAAAGAAGGCGTCCTTCAAATCAATGACACTGTACCACTTGGTCTGAGATGGCACTTGGGCTAGGATGGAGTATGGGTTTGGTACGAGGGCAACTATGTCGGCTACCTGGTTGTTGACTTTCCTCAGGTCCTGGACGGGTCTGTACTCGGATGTTCCTGGCTTCTTGACGGGCAACAATGGGGTGTTCCATGCGGATCTGATTGGTTTAAGGACTCCCTGTTGAAGGAGTTTCTGTAGATGTGTGTGCATACTATGCCGGGCTGCATAGGGGATGTGGTATTGTCCTTGGTTGACAACTTGAGCATTTGGTTTGAGCTCAATCCAGATGGGGATAGCGTTAACGGCCAGTCCGCCGGGGTTCAATTCTGCCCATACATCAGGCACTTCATCCATTATGGCTCGCCTCTGCTGGGCGAAAGGGGTGTTCTGGTCGTAACGGCAGTCGCCGGGTCCTACAGTTGGGGGAACGTGTAGTCTCCATTCTTCTCTTACTGGACAGATAAGTGTCACTGGCCGATCTTCAAAGCGAGCTTCCACTTCACCCGTAGTCTTGAACTTCAAGGTGGCCTGGAGCTTACAGAGTAGGTCTCGACCAATCAAGGGGACCGGGCATCCAGGGATGTGTATGAACTGATGGGACACCATCGTCCCTCCGATCTGGACTTGGCGCTCTTTGAGGAGGGGGGCCGCAAGGGATTTCCCGGAGGCTCCCACAATTGGTATAGTTTCTTTCGTGGCTGGGGCTATGGCAGTGGTGATAACAGATCGCTGGGCCCCCGTGTCTAGTAAGGCCTTCATAGATTCTGTCCCCACCCGAATTTCCACCAGAGGGTCAGTGGGGACTCTGCCCTCCCGGTTTCTTCATGCTGTGCTGTCTCGGGTAGCGTCCACAGCCATCTGCCATTCCCTCCGGTCATCCCGTCCTCTCTCTCTTCGGCCCCTTCCACGGCCTCGCCTAGGGGCCCCCGTACGGTCGCCGGTCTCCTCCTCTCTCTGCCGGTCCCATGATTCCTTTTCTCTCGGGTTGTCCCGTATCTCCTCTGGACAATCAGCCCACCAGTGTCCTTCTTGTCGGCAATTTGCACACTGGTTACGCCCTATGGGGGACCGCGTTCCTCTTGTTCTCCTGCCCCTCCCCTTTGGTCTAGACCTCATTCGTTCTTCCAGCACCGTGGCCAACACATCTGCCTTCTCCCGCATCCGTCTGGTCGATTCCTTCCGGGCCTCCACCTTTTCCTCCTGGTCGCGATATCCGAACACGCGATCAGCTATAGCTTTCAGTTGGCTGAGGCTCATCCCTTCGAACCCCTCTGTTCTCTGTAGCTTTCTTCGTATATCCGGTGCCGACTGGCTAACAAAACTCATAACCACGGTTGGGAGGTTCTTAGGGTCCTCGGGATTTATCGGGCTGTGCCTCCTGAATGCTTCCATAAGTCGTTCAAGGAAGTCCCCTGGACTCTCGTCCTTTTGTTGGACCACACTGTGGATTTTTCCCATGTTGGTAACCTTCTGCTTCCCCTTCTTTAAGGCGGCCAGGTACGCCTGCTGGTATCGGCGGATAAAGGTTTGGCCTTCGGCGGTTCGGTAGTCCCACGTAGGGGCAGCGATGGGCGCCTCCGTTTCTATTAGGTTCTGTAAATTGGCATGGGCCGGATTCGCATCCCGGATGGCTTGCTCCATATTTTGTTGTAAAAGGCGGCGTTCTTCAGAGGTCAGGATGTGGGCGCTCAACTGCCTAAGGTCTGCCCAAGTTGGATTATAGCTGTATATAATGCCTTCCACCAGCTCTATCAGCTGCTCGGGTTTCTGGTCGTAGGACGGCCCATGGAATTTCCAGTTATACAAATCGGCACTTGAGAAGGGAACGTGGCTATAAACTGTTGATTCGATGGGCTGGCCCCCCCCTTCCGCCGGGTTAGGGGTATAGGTGGTGGACTGTCGAACTGGGAATAAGTGGGAGGTTCCCCCTTTTCGGCTGGACGGAAGGGCCTGTTGCGGACTCGATTGGGGGAACCGAGTAATGTTCTTCACAACCCGTTTACTCTTCCGTGTGGTTGCGAGGCCAGGTGACTCAGGTGAGGCTGGGCGGGACGTCTCCCCGGCATCCGACTCTGACCCGGAAGTCTCGGCGTCAGCGGGGCCTTCGGCTAGGCCCGTAAGGTCAGGGTACATAGGAGCATAGGGCGGCGGCGCAATGTCGTCTTCGTATGCTTCCGCCGTAGCAAGTATCGGGGCTTTTGGAGGCTTCTTTTCGGCCGAACCCTGAACTTTCCCTGCGGTTTTCTTTGGGGGTTTTTTCCTAGAAAGTGTGTTGGTAGTACTGGGCGTAGTTCCTGTTGGATTATTTTTAGTAAATAATTAGCAGATTTTAGTACACACAGCTTCAGCTTTAGAAATGTTAATTTCTTTCTTCATCTCTCTCTCATTCACCCCTGAATAATTCACTGCTGAGTCACTTTAAAGTTGAAGTAACAAAACATCTGTTTACTCACAGTTTGTAGTTAGATTATAATCAGACAGGCTTATATATACATATTACTATACATTTGTATTATCAGCTCCTTCCATGTGCTTAGATGGTAATGGATGCTCACACCACCATAGATCCTCTCAGGTTAGGAGAGATCATGAGCTCCATGTGCTCCATGTGCTGCATCTGCTGCATCTAACCCCCACAGGAAGTTACATAGCTGTGTGACCTCTCTAAGTAATTCACATCAGAGGTCACAGAGTAATCACAGAGAAATAATAGGTGACAGGCAATGCATGTAAAATACAATTACATTCCAACAAACCCCTTCTCATGCATAACTGTCATGCAATTATTTATTCATACAAAGTCCAAGCTTTATACGCAGATTCACAAAATGTTCTCTGGGTAACGGTTTGGTCATGATGTCAGCTGTCATCTCACTGGTGTGACAATAGTGTAGACTGATGACCCCTTCTTTCGCCAACTCTCGCACGTTGTGGTATTTCGTTGCGATGTGCTTGGTGCGTGACTGAACCTTGTCATTCTGTGACAGTCGGATGCAGCTCTGATTATCTTCCATTATCTGGATTGGTCTCTTTTCAGCTATTCCAAAATCCAGCAAAAGTTTTTCAATCCACATCAGTTCTCTGCACGCTTCCGATACGGCCACGTATTCAGCTTCTGTAGAAGACAAACTCACAATACTTTGTTTATGACTGGCCCATGAAATTTGTACATTTCCATACATAAACACATATCCACTTGTGGATTTATAATCAGAATGATCCCCTGCCCAATCTGAATCACAGTAACATATTAGTTTTGGATTACTATTGGCTGAAATCTTTAATTTACAATCAATGGTACCCTTTAAATACCTTACCATCCTTTTAACTGCAGTCCAATCTGATTTGGTAGGTGAGCTGACCCTTCTGCTCAAAATTCCTACTGCATTTGCTATATCAGCCCTGTATGTGGTAGCTAGATATAAAAGCTTACCTATGGCTGATCTATATTGGATGTTATCTGGTAAAGGTTCTCTTACTGTTTCATCCTTCAGAAAATCAGTGATCATGGGAGTGCTTACAACTTGGGCATCTTGCATACCTAAACTTTCAATAAGCTCATTTATTTTCTGCTTCTGGCTTAGAAGATAAGAACCATCATTTTGTTTCTCAATTTCTATGCCAAGATAGTATGACACATTTCCAAGTTCTTTTATCTCAACATTCTGGTTTAAACACTTTACAATGTCCTTGTACTCTTGCTCACTTTTGCTTGCAATGAGCAGATCATCAACAAAAGCTAAAATGTATGCATATTGTCCATTTGTGCACCTAGTGTACAAGCATTTATCTGCTTCACCTTGCTTAAATCCTAAATTTGTCAATATTTCATGCAATTTTTCATTCCAACATTCTGCACTTTGCTTTAATCCATAAAGACCTTTGTTTAATTTACACACTAGCTGTCTTTGTTTTGTATTTATGAAACCTGTTGGCTGTTCCATGTACAAGTCTTCAGTTATATCTCCGTGAAGAAACGCTGTTTTCACATCAATGTGGTTGACTTGCATGCCTTTTGAGACTGCAATGCTCAGAAGTGTTCTGATTGTCGTGTGTTTCACTACAGGTGCAAACACTTCATCAAAATCTTCTCCATATTTTTGAAGATATCCCTTTGCCACTAATCTGGCTTTATACCTTTCCACTTTTCCTTGTGCATTCCTTTTTAACTTGAATACCCATTTGCATCCTATAGCTTTCTTGCCAGGAGGTAATTTTGTAAGAATCCAAGTATTATTTTTATCCAATGCATCAATTTCTTCTTGTGCAGCTTTACGCCATTCAGCAGCTTCTTCTGCTGGCATTTTCTCAATCTCATCCCATGTTAAGGGCTCTTGAGCTTCTGCTGACTTTGTTAGGTAAGACAGTCTTGGGGGTGGAACACCTTTGTTTTCCCTGGATGAGCGTCTGACAACAGGTTGGTCTGACCTTTCCGCATCCTCTAAATCTGAGAGTCCTTCTCCAATTGATTCCCCTTCTCCAACTGTACTGTCTTCTTCAATGATCCTTTCTGTGTCTGCTTCCTCTGCCTGTTCCTCGTTAGATACAGGTGAGTTGCTTTCAGACATCTGCCTTGGTATGGCATTTATATACACTGGCATGTCTATTATTGTTCTAGTTTCATATTCTGGATGATAAGGCTCATCTGGGATAATCCAGCCTTTATCAACCCTTTTGTTTTCATCAAAATATGTAACATGTCTTATGCCAACAATGCCAGTTTTCATATTCAAAATTCTATATCCTTTGTGTCCTGGAGCATAGCCAACTAAAATGCCCCTTTCTGTTGTGGAATCCAGCTTATGCCTTCTTTGCTTTGGTATATGAGCATATGCTGTACTTCCAAATGTTCTTATGTGTGACAGGTTTGGCTTCCTACCATGCCATGTCTCATGTGGTGTGCGCTCAGCGCCTTTAGTTGGCATTCTGTTTTGTAGGTACACTGCTGTGAGAATGGCTTCCCCCCATAGTCTTTTAGGGAGATTGCTATCTGACAGCATACATCTGGTCATTTCCACAATTGACCTAAATTTTCTCTCTGCAACAGAATTTTGCTCTGGTGTATAAGCTACTGTTGTGATATGCTGAATGCCTTCTTGTTCTAGAAATGTGCGCATGCTTTGTGAAATGAACTCACCACCATTGTCGGTCTGAAGAACCTTTGGTTTTCTTTCAAATTTATTGCTCACCATGGCTACGTATTTCTTCAGCATGTCTGTGACTTGACTTTTCTCTTTCAGCAAATAGGCCACACAGTATCTAGAGAAATCATCCAAGAATATTAGCACAAATCTGTTATTTCCCAATGATGGGATATTAAACGGTCCACATAAGTCACTGTGTATTAAGTCCAGTACTTTATTACTCCTATTTCCTGTGTATGCAGGAAATGAGGGTCTCACACCTTTTTGAGTAACACAGTCTATGCATTTCTCCATTTTACCAGCATCTGCACTTATCTGAATGCCAGTGGCTAGTTGCTTACTGTAAAGATCCTGGATCACCTTAGAATCACGATGTCCCAGGCGGCGGTGCCAGATTTCCGGACTACATTTACCATCATTCTTCCTTACTTGCGCCATATGTGAGGCTTCACCTGAAATGTTCAGCTTATAAACATCATTATGCATAAAAGCTTCAGCATACACTTCATCATTTTTAGAGATTGTGCACTTACTGTTTTCAAAATGAATCACAAATCCCTTCTTATCTAATGTAGATACACTAAGCATATTGCAAACTGCTTGGGGAATATACAAGACATCACTTACAGGAATTTCTTTAACTTCATTAGACACTTTGCATTTTAAGAATCCAATACCTTTTGCTTGGATCTTAGCAGTCCCTGCGTTTGCAGTTTTAAGAATACCTTCCTCTGGACACATTTCCTGAAAGAAATTCTTACAATTGGTTAAATGGCATGTGCTCCCCGAATCCAAAATCCAAGTACTTTCATTTGAATTATTATTTACCATAGTCAAAGATTTTTCTGCCATTAGAAAGCCCTTGTGTTTATCTTTGTCCTTCATACATTTCCTGGTTTGAAAATTCTTTAGTTCCATTGGCTTAGGTGAGCTAGAGGGAGTGTTTTGTGTTTCCTTACACCATTTAGATACATGTCCCTCCTTTCCACATGAGTAGCAAATCAGCTTGCCCTTGGGTGGAGTTTTCCCATAGCTCCGCCTTCCTCTGTTCTTTGCCAAGAAATTTGTTTCATTTCTCTCTGACTTGCTTTGAGAACACATCTCCTCAGAATCATTTATTATGCATTCCTGCCTTAGTTTTGATGTTGTCTGTTCAAAAGATTGCCCTTCAATGGCCTCATTTACAGACCTAAAAACATCAAACTTCTTTGATAGTGAGGTAAAAAGAAATGCTCTTTTCAATGCATCACACATGGGAATTCCAGAAAGTTCTAGCTTTTGAAATGAAGACATAAGATACATAATGTGATCATTACATTTACTTTTATCCCTTAATTTGGTTTCATTCAACTCTGCCAACCAAATTGGTTGCTGCTTTGCATATGTAGTTGCATACATAGTTCTCAGTTTATATAAAATGTCCTTTGGTGTATCTTTTCCCTCCACTAATATGGCTTGTTTCTCTGAGAGAGCTTCCAAAAGCATGCACTTCACATAATAGTTTGCATTGTCCCATTCAGCCATATTTTCAGCTGTTCTGTCTTGGTCTAAGCATATATCTAATCTTTTTGCTCGAAGGAAACATATGAATCTTAATTCCCACTGCCGATAATTAAACTCAGTTAATCTAGGCACCTTGAGAGAATAGAAAAATGGTGAATTTCCTCCCTCAGCCATTTTCTTAGCCTTCTGTCTGCTGTGTGGGGGGAGAGAGAGACAGACTGAATCTTTCCTTTAAAACTTAAGAGAAAAATGTGGCCTTTTTTTCTGCCTGGTAATATTTCTCTTCTTTTTCAATTCCTGAGCCCTGGGCCCATAACCCTTTTGTTGGATTATTTTTAGTAAATAATTAGCAGATTTTAGTACACACAGCTTCAGCTTTAGAAATGTTAATTTCTTTCTTCATCTCTCTCTCATTCACCCCTGAATAATTCACTGCTGAGTCACTTTAAAGTTGAAGTAACAAAACATCTGTTTACTCACAGTTTGTAGTTAGATTATAATCAGACAGGCTTATATATACATATTACTATACATTTGTATTATCAGCTCCTTCCATGTGCTTAGATGGTAATGGATGCTCACACCACCATAGATCCTCTCAGGTTAGGAGAGATCATGAGCTCCATGTGCTCCATGTGCTGCATCTGCTGCATCTAACCCCCACAGGAAGTTACATAGCTGTGTGACCTCTCTAAGTAATTCACATCAGAGGTCACAGAGTAATCACAGAGAAATAATAGGTGACAGGCAATGCATGTAAAATACAATTACATTCCAACAGTTCCTGCCTTGACTCTGGTAGCAGGGGGCGTGGTCTCAGTGGCTTCAGTGCTAGGGGCGGTAGGCCGTATGGGGGCGGTCCCTGCGGCCTTCGGGACGGCAGCGGTTGCCGAGCTTTGGAGAGCGAAGGCCAGTGTTGCCAGGTGGGCGGTTTTACCGCCCAATTGGGCGGTTTTCCGCGACCCGCCGCGGGAAATTTTTGCCCGCGGCGGGTTGCGGTTTTTTGGGCTGTTTTTGGCCTTCAGTGCGGTTTTTTCGGCCGCGGGGGGGCGGGGTTAGTGACGTTTTTGGGTGGGGTTAATGACGTTTTGGGCGGGGTTAGTGACGTGAGAGGCGGGGCCGATGACGTGGGAGGCGGGGCCGATGACGGGGAGGCGGGGCCGGTGACGTGGGAGGCGGGGCCGATGACGGGGAGGCGGGGCCGGTGACGTGGGAGGCGGGGCCGGTGACAGCGGGGGCGGGGTTGATGACGGCGGGGGCGGGCGTGATGACACGGGGGTGGGGGTGTCAGGGGCGGGGTTTGTGTTTGGGCGGGTTTTGGGCTGTTTTTTGGGCTCGATCGGGCTGGAAAAAAATTTACCACCTGGCAACCCTGGCGAAGGCATGGGTCGGCAGGGTTCTAAGTTTGGTTTTCCGGCCTTTTCTCTGCTTTACCAACATAAGGGCGGCCTTTTCTACCTTCCGTTGGGCCCAAGCCGGCGGGTCCCGGACTACATCCAACCACGCTTCTATGTATGGAATGTCCTCGGGACAGCCTGGGTTTCCCTCAATTATAACAATATTCATGACCGCCGCCACTTTTTCATACTCGAATGACCCTTCCGGGGGCCATCCAGCAATTCCTAGCCCTGGCCACATAAATTGACATCTCTGTATCATCCCGGCCCTGCTACATTTATCTAGGTCGAACACTTCGCTAAAGTGTTCCGTCATTAAATCTAACGGTGAGGACCCACCCCCGCCCATCCTAACCTGAGTGCCAAAGGACAGGTGACGGACAAAGGGGGAAAGGGGAGGTGGAGGAGTAAGGGGTCTCGTTCCACCAGACACAGAAGGGTCAACACTCGGCCTGACCAGGACGCGGTCGCCCGGCCTGGAACTGCAAGCCCATTCACACACTTTCATACGCCACAAGAAACCCTCCCGTTCGCCGCTCGGTTTCGTCGTCGGAGCCTAGTGAGTTTCGGGACCTAGTCGGATACCAATAGTCCGTATTAGTCACTGGCTAAAAGAGGGTGATCACGCCTCTTCTTCGGTCCTTACTGGGCCGGTCACTACGTAGAGTATACTCGCCTGTCCGCCGGGGTCGCAGGCTGCGCCGTCGTACGCTTCTCTCTGAAATGGAAAAAGGTGCCTTGTCGGAACCACACAGCCCCCTCTACAGTCAGGCGGAGTGGATCGGCCCTCCTCCGGGAGATGGACGCTGAAATCAGCGGTGGCCACTCACCACCTTCTCAGGTGGGGGTCGATGACCCGATCCGACCGCAGTGGGGGAGGGGAAGAATATAATCCGATTCCCCTTTCTACTTCTGTCCCATCTGGGTCGCCAATGAAACAGGTGGGAAATCAGGAGACGAAAGGCAAATTTTGGTTCCAAACAAGGCAACTTTATTGCTAGCAAGTGAACAGCACCGAGTAGCCTCGGGACACTGTGTGTCATAAATCATCTGACGCTTACATTTATACTTCCCTACTGGGCCTGCGCATTTGGCCCCTTACACGTCACAACTGTCATGCGCAGTAAACATTTGTAGTTCTTACAGTACAAAATTGTAGTCCCAGTACGTACACACGTCATAACACTGAAATGATACTGGCAAGAAAAACGAAACTTAGCAGCTTATTCTGTACACACACACAATGCTCCTTTCTAGCACAGGAGATAAGGTGCGGCTCAGGAATGCAGGGGGGTGTCAGCACCCTCCAAGGTCGCCTATTCAGATGGCGTTGCTACGTGCAAGCTGGTCTTGTATAGGCCTTGCAAACTACTGTTACAAGCTATATGTCTAATAGCCCTGCATTCTGTCTGTACATTAGTAAACAGCAAACTTCTTTTGTTAGTAAACAGTAAAACTGGATAAGGCACAAATGTCCAGTGCAGTAATAAGGTGTGGCCAAACAGCCAAAAGCAGAGGTAGAGTGCATAAGTAAAAGTCCATCAGTAGGCACAAAACATGAGGTTGTCCTGTTGCTCAGTAGTATTCAGGTAGTACCGGCGTTCTACTCCTTCAATACCACAATACTGGTGAACAGCAAAAAATAAACCCAAAGGGTAAAATAATTTACAGTTCTTAGTCTATGGGTATAGCCCTCAGAGACCGAGGATTAACCAAGGTCTGACCTGCAAGACTCCAGTATCTACACGAGATTATAGTGTCTGCGGTCCTCTCTCTTTCATAGGGCTTAACTTATACCCATATTAATTTGCTTATATACAAAAAATCATTTCCATAGTTTGTATCAAAACACTCATTCTTTATGCTGAATATTGCAAACTGAGTAAACAGTGAAAACTTCAAGGCAACACTTAGCTTTCACTGAAGTGACGCAACAACCCCTCTGGTTGGATAAACAACGGGGCCCATATCGTTTCGCCTTCTTACAGGCTTCCTCAGGTTTTGCCCAATACAAATGTTAGACTGGGGTATCACCTAATGTAGAACATACATTCAGCAAATAAAGACTTATATTAAACTCCATATCTATGAACTTAAGTGAGGCTGATAAGCCATATTGTTAAAACCCACCTAACTCTGGAAAACTCAATACATAAGCTAAGCTTCATAGGGCTAAAGATATTCAATGTCATACAAAGCAGTTAGCAAATACTTCACAGGGCTAAAGATATTCAACATTATACGAAATGAATAACAAATGTCCCACGCTCGAAGACGATGTTTTGAGATCTTTAAAGTACATATTCAGATGGAATGACCTTAGCAAATGAAGCAACCTTAAAAAATGCCTACAGAGAAAAGATATACACAAAAAGCTAATTCTCAGGAGTTCAGTCAAACTGAACCACAATACAGAGGTCACACAAGAACGTAGCGCTATCGTTTGCATTTCAAAATAATACCGACAGTGCTTACTCTACCTTGGCAGAAAACTCAACTGAAATTAAAAGACTTACTTAACCATGCAGCGGCGCAAATGCAGGGACCGATTCTTAACGGGTCCTAAACTATCCTCAAATGGGTGCGCGCTAACTAGGCGCTTATAGCGTAACCAACGTCCATTACGTGATGACATCACTGGGCAGATACCTGAAGCTATCAATGAGGATGTCATACGTTCCTCTAAGCATATGTACGTCAATGATCTAATAGTGTGGAGGATTACGGGACCACTCCCACAGCGTGATCACGTCACTCCGACGTAGCGATATTGTACTGATAAAGATGCACTATGAGAAAAACATCACACAGAGAACTCCTTACTTACAGTGAATCATCCTTATTAATATGCTCGCAGAGACAAAAATATATCATGATTTACTGATGACACATCACTAATATTTTTCTCACAGCGCGTATTCTGGCAGCCTAATATAGACAAACCTCATATACTGATACACTGGCAGAGACTGGACTATATCATAATTTCCTCATAAAAAATAATAGCCAATATAGTCATAAGTACATAAGTACATAAGTAGTGCCATACTGGGAAAGACCAAAGGTCCATCTAGCCCAGCATCCTGTCACCGACAGTGGCCAATCCAGGTCAAGGGCACCTGGCACGCTCCCCAAACGTAAAAACATTCCAGACAAGTTATACCTAAAAATGCGGAATTTTTCCAAGTCCATTTAATAGCGGTCTATGGACTTGTCCTTTAGGAATCCATCCAACCCCTTTTTAAACTCCGTCAAGCTAACCGCCCGTACCACGTTCTCCGGCAACGAATTCCAGAGTCTAATTACACGTTGGGTGAAGAAAAATTTTCTCCGATTCGTTTTAAATTTACCACACTGTAGCTTCAACTCATGCCCTCTAGTCCTAGTATTTTTGGATAGCGTGAACAGTCGCTTCACATCCACCCGATCCATTCCACTCATTATTTTATACACTTCTATCATATCTCCCCTCAGCCGTCTCTTCTCCAAGCTGAAAAGCCCTAGCCTTCTCAGCCTCTCTTCATACATATATAAGCTTGTGCAGACATACAACACTAATCAAATGCACATTTCTGCACATTTCTGTGAATGCAAAGATACACACTGTATTCTTAAGATTGTAACTCATTGAAAGACAGGTATCACTATGCTCAATAGAATGCATGCCATTCAATAGAATTATTGAGACCATGCGGTTCAACAGAATTGAGATTAAAGATCCATCTTGTCTCTTTTCTCTGGAGCATAAGTTTGCGATTACCACCCCTTTGAGATACCTCCACTTTGTCTATAACACAACATCTTAGATCTTCAAATGTGTGTTTTAATGCTACACAGTGTTCAACCATTGGCTCTTTCATCACTGCTCTACGTATGTTAGATTTGTGTTCAGAAAGTCTGATTTTAAGCTTTCTAGTAGTCATGCCTACATAAATTTTGTTGCATGGACATGTAAGAGTATATACTACATGGTCTGTGCAGCAGTTGGAAAAATGCTTGAAAGAAACAAGAGTATTGGTATGAGCATTGTAAAATGATTTCGTCTGTGTCATGATCTTGCAGTGTGAACAGTTACCACACTTAAAATGTCCCACAGTTTTAAATGATTTGGTAGTTGTCAAATCTGCAGGACTCAACTTGTCTTTTAGGTTATTAGCTCTAGAAAAGGCTAATCTCAATCTTTTCTTTTGGAAAATGGGTAAAGATTGTAAAATGTCCCATCTATTTCTGAGAATACTGGCAATATGCCTCAAACCATAGTAATGGTGTCCTGATCAATGCTTCTGGAAGAAGTGGTAGATAACAGAAGTTCTCTATTGTTGAATTTTGCTCTGCGGTAGGCTCTTTTAAGAACCTTGTTAGAATAGCCACGTTCTCTAAGTTTACTCTTGAGATCCTTCGCTTGTTGTTTAAATGTGACGTCATTGCTGCAAATCCGCCTGATTCTCAAAAATTGAGAAAATGGTAAGTGTCATGCATATGTTGAGGATGACAGCTGCTCTGGTGAAGAAAGGAATTTCTTTCCGTTATCTTATGATGCACTTTGGTAGAAAATCCTCGACTGGTCTTCTCTACGTCAACATCTAGTTAGCTAATATTGGTATTAGAAATATTGCTGGTGAATTGAATATTTGAATTGCAACTGTTCAGCCAAATCATGAACAGGGAAAAGGCCTCTACTGAGCCTCTCCATAACAAAAAGATGTCATCAATATAACGCCACCAACAAGCTATCAGTTCTTCAAAAGGTGAAGACTTCAGCCACTCGTTCTCGAATTGCTCCATAAACAGGTTTGCCACAGACGGGGCGAAAGTAGCACACATTGCTACTCCACTCTTTTGTAAGTAAAGAGTTCCATTGAAAATAAAATAGTTCTCTGTCAGGGCTAGGCGTGCCAATTTCATAAGAAATTCTGTTGGAATCAACTGTGGTCTCATCCGTTTATCTAACACGTTTCGGATCGTGAACAAAGCCTCTCCTTGAGGGATAGATGTATATAATGATGTCACATCTAAGGTGACCAACATTAGTGATGAAATATCATCGATCCTTATAGAAGCCAATTTTTGTAGAAAATGGGTGCTGTCCCTAATGTAGGAAGCAATTTTAGGGACTTCTGTCTTCAAGAATTCATCCAAAAATTGAGAGAAAGGTTCCAAAACAGATTGTCTAGCGGAGAGAATTGGCCTCCCCGGAGGGTTAGTGGGATGTTTATGGACCTTGGGTAAAAAAATATAAGGCTGGTATTCTGGGGTGAGAACAGCAAAGAAATCTTTTATCTTTCGATGTTATGAATCCTTGTTCTAAAGCTTCATCAGTTATACGATTAATCACTGATTAAAGTCTTTTAGTAGGATTCAAAGATAATTTCACATAGTTTGATGTATCTGTTAGTTGTCTCAATCCTTCCTCTATATATTGTTGTTTGTCCATAATCACTATGGCACCGCCTTTATCAGCCTTTTTATAACTATAGACATCACTTTGTAATCTAAGAATAGCAGCTGACTCAGCACTGCTGTGATTGTATTTCCAAGGGAATTTAAACCCATACTTGGTTTTATATTTGTTGATGTCAGTAAGCACCATCTGCTTAAACATGATAAGTGCAGGGTCCAGTGGACTTTGAGGTTTCCATGTGGACTTAGGATTGAGGACAGTACGTTCATCTCTCGTCTGAGTGTCACCAAAAAAAGTCTTTAAGTGCAATAATCTCATAAATTTTTCAAGGTCTACATTAAATTGAAATTCATTGAATTGCACTGATGGCACAAAAGAAAGGCCTTTGGTTAGAACTTTCTCTTCATCAGTGGTCAGTGATCTGTTGGACAAATTAATCAACACTGATTCTCTTGTTGCGAGCGTGTCCATGGCCTGTGGTTCCACCCGCTTCTGTTTCTTCTCCTTCTGGACCCTCTTCCTCTGCCCCTGAAAAAAGGCTGCTGGTTATTGGTAGGTACTAACTCTTCACTCCCGCTAGAGGAGGAAGATAATGAGGATGAACTTTGAGGAACACGAGTATTCCCTGCGCTGGCTCCTTCACCTGAGCCCTGCCTGTACATCCACGAGTAGATTTTGTAATCCTTCTCATCTCTAGCAAATTTTTTCATTTTGGTTTTTTTAATGCTCTCACAAAATTTATCCATACTTCCCTTGAAATCAGCTAATTGCTTATCAAACTCTTCCAAAGAGCAGTTATTTCTCAATCCTATTATCTCTAGATCTAATTCTTCTTTTAGCTTATTAATTTTCAAATGACAGTTTTCAATAATGAGAAGCATCAAATCACATGAACATTTGTTTAGTATATGGTTCCATTTATCAAGGAACTCTTTGTTGTCCAAAAAGACCTGAGGAGCTTTATTGATTCTTAATCCTCTTGGAATGCGTTCAACTTTACAGTATTCGGCTAATATCCCACTATTGAGCTCCATTTTAATGATCATTTTGTTTTTATTAGTCACATCAGCCCAATTGTTGCTGTTAACAATCGACTCCAAATTTGAAAAGTCAGTTGGTATTTTCAATAAGTTGGTAGCTCGCTCCATAGTGAAGCTATATGCAGAATTCCATGAGTTAGTGGACATACTGATTTAGTATATAAAAATAGGTGTAACAGAACAGTATGAGCTGTTCCCCTTGCTTTCATAATCTAATACCACAATACTGGTGAACAGCAAAAATTAAACCCAAAGGGTAAAATAATTTACAGTTCTTAGTCTATGGGTATAGCCCTCAGAGACCGAGGATTAACCAAGGTCTGACCTGCAAGACTCCAGTATCTACACGAGATTATAGTGTCTGCGGACCTCTCTCTTTCATAGGGCTTAACTTATACCCATATTAATTTGCTTATATACAAAAAACCATTTCCATAGTTTGTATCAAAACACTCATTCTTTATGCTGAATATTGCAGACTGAGTAAACAGTGAAAACTTCAAGGCAACACTTAGCTTTCACTGAAGTGACGCAACAACCCCTCTGGTTGGATAAACAACGGGGCCCATATCGTTTCGCTTTCTTACAGGCTTCCTCAGGTTTTGCCCAATACAAATGTTAGACCGGGGTATCACCTAATGAAGAACATAAGACATACATTCAGCAAATAAAGACTTATATTAAACTCCATATCTATGAACTTAAGTGAGGCTGATAAGCCATATTGTTAAAACCCACCTAACTCTGGAAAACTCAATACATAAGCTAAGCTTCATAGGGCTAAAGATATTCAATGTCATACAAAGCAGTTAGCAAATACTTCACAGGGCTAAAGATATTCAACATTATACGAAATGAATAACAAATGTCCCACGCTCGAAGACGATGTTTTGAGATCTTTAAAGTACATATTCAGATGGAATGACCTTAGCAAATGAAGCAACCTTAAAAAATGCCTACAGAGAAAAGATATACACAAAAAGCTAATTCTCAGGAGTTCAGTCAAACTGAACCACAATACAGAGGTCACACAAGAACGTAGCGCTATCGTTTGCATTTCAAAATAATACCGACAGTGCTTACTCTACCTTGGCAGAAAACTCAACTGAAATTAAAAGACTTACTTAACCATGCAGCGGCGCAAATGCAGGGACCGATTCTTAACGGGTCCTAAACTATCCTCAAATGGGTGCGCGCTAACTAGGCGCTTATAGCGTAACCAACGTCCATTACGTGATGACATCACTGGGCAGATACCTGAAGCTATCAATGAGGACGTCATACGTTCCTCTAAGCATATGTACGTCAATGATCTAATAGTGCGGAGGATTACGGGACCACGCCCACAGCGTGATCGCGTTACTCCGACGTTGCGATATTGTACAGATAAAGATGCACTATGAGAAAAACATCACACAGAGAACTCCTTACTTACAGTGAATCATCCTTATTAATATGCTCGCAGAGACAAAAATATATCATGATTTACTGATGACACATCACTAATATTTTTCTAATATTTTTCTCACAGCGCGTATTCTGGCACCCTAATATAGACAAACCTCATATACTGATACACTGGCAGAGACTGGACTATATCATAATTTCCTCATAAAAAATAATAGCCAATATAGTCCTCACAGCTCGTACATATATAACCTTGTGCAGACATACAACACTAATCAAATGCACATTTCTGTGAATGCAAAGATACACACTGTATTCTTAAGATTGTAACTCATTGAAAGACAGGTATCACTATGCTCAATAGAATGCATGCCATTCAATAGAATTATTGAGACCTTGCGGTTCAACAGAATTGAGATTAAAGATCCATCTTGTCTCTTTTCTCTGGAGCATAAGTTTGCGATTACCACCCCTTTGAGATACCTCCACTTTGTCTATAACACAACATCTTAGATCTTCAAATGTGTGTTTTAATGCTGGGTGGCCTCGCAGTTGAGTACTGGCACCTTTTCTATTGTCTGCTAAAATTGACCTATGGTCCCCAAGTTTTAATGAAAGAGCTCAAGCCCTACACACCAATTCTGCCTTGTCATAGATTCTGTGGTTGCAGGGGGCTTGGCTAATGTGAGGTGGGTCCCTCAGTAATCACCCTACCTCTGAATGGCCTAGCATTTGAGTACCAGCACCTTTTTTTGGAAGAAAAAACACACTGCTTTTCAGTAACAAATTTTAGAAATGTATTCATTCATAGATGTATAAAACTCATAATTTTCATGCAGGATGCCTCTTATGAGATAAGAAAGTCACTCTGGGATACCTGGAAGTTTATGGCTGACCAGTGGGCCAGGAAATATAACCATAAACTGATCTTATCTTCCTGGGCTCTGGCTTCAGATTCCAGCTCCTCTGATGGGCGCTACGAGAGATTAGACAGTACTGTACAGGAACACACGAGGGTCCCTGCTCCACGGAGACTTGAGTCAAATTAAGTTTCAGAGACACCTTACTGTACTTGCTTATTGGTGGGGGAGGAGGGGTAGGCTTATTTTTCCATGAAAGACTCTGAAAATATATTTAATGACACATTCTATGACTAATGGGTCAATGTGGGCGCTGGTCCCTCGAATACTTCATCAGGGACTATAGAAAGCTCATAGTTGCGTGAAGAAGAGTTTACTAGGAATTTGGAGAATCCCGATAAAAGTACTAGAGCTATACTGACAATAATATTAACCTCCTAATTCTATAAAAGGTACTAAACCAGAGGTTTTCAATCCAATCCTTGGGGCACATCCAGCCAGTCGGGGTTTCTAGGCTATCCCTGTGGGGGTATCCTGAAAACCCGACTGGCTGAGTGTGCCTTGAGGACTGGGTTGAAAACCTCTGTACTAAAATGGATGCACAGGGGTCATTTACATGCTAATCGGTGCTAAATTGGCATTAAGTACCGATAGTTGACATCAACTGGCACAATTTGGATGAATTTGAAATTAGGTATGTAATAGGTATGTAATGATTTACACTCCTAGTGCCAAATTTCTATGGTGTGCAACTCCAAGGGCGGCATGGACATGGAAGGGGGCAGAGGCGGGTCAGAATGAACCAAACCACGAGGCTCTAAGTCACAGAATATTGTCAGTTATGCATATTTACAGCATCCGTGACGTACCGCAAGTGCTCACGCCTAGAGTTAGATGCCAAAATGTGGACAGATTTGGCGGTTCTGCTGTTAGCGCCCATTTGTATATAATGGCATCTATAACTTTTTCATGAATCCTACTACTACTACTTATCATTTCTATAGCGCTACAAGACGTACACAGTGATGTACACTTGAACATGATGAGATAGTCCCTGCTTGACAGAGCTTACAATCTAATTAGGACAAACAGGACAAATAAGGACAAAAAGTAGTAAGATTTCAAAATCCTGAAGAGTAGCAAGATTCCGGAATCCCAAACAGTAGCAAGGTTCCGGAATCCCAAACAGTAGCAAGGTTCCGGAATCCCAAAGACTACTACTACTAATCATTTCTATAGCGCTACTAGACGTACACAGTGCTGTACACTTGAACATGAAGAGACAGTCCCTGCTCGACAGAGCTTAGAATCTAATTAAGACAAACAGGACAAATAAGGACAAAAAGTAGTAAGATTCCAAAATCCCGAAGAGTAGCAAGATTCCGGAATCCCAAAGACTACTACTACTTATCATTTCTATAGCGATACAAGACGTACACAGTGCTGTACAGTTCAACATGAAAAGACAGTCCCTGCTCGACAGGACAAATAATGGAAAAGGGAAATACTAAGGTGGGAATGATGAAACAGACATAGATACTGAACAGGTGAATAAGGATTAGAAGTTAAAAGCAGCCTTGATGTACTGGGTCAGTAAGTCTATTCCAGGCATATGGTGCAGCAAGATAAAAGGAACGGAGTCTGGAGTTAGCGTGGAGGAGAAGAGTACAGAGAACAGAGATTTACCCAGTGTTCCCGGGGAGGAGTGTAGGGAGAGATAAGAGTGGAGAGGTACTGAGGAGTTGCAGAGTGAAGGCACTTGTAAGTCAATAAGAGGAGTTTGAACTGTATGCGGAAGCGGATAGGAAGCCAGTGAAGTGACTTGAGGAGAGGGCTAATATGAGCATAACGACACTGGCAGAATTTTGAACAGATTGAAGGGGAGAGAGATGGCTTAGTGGGAGACCTGTGAGAAGCGAGTTGCAATAGTCTAAGCGAGAGGTGATAAGAGTGTGGATAAGGGTTCTGGTAGTGTGCTCAGAAAGGAAAGGGTGAATTTGCACTCTCCCACTTTTCTAAATCCCTCCCTGCTTCAAATGCGGGACGGTCTCATAATACTGCTAACCATTCTATTTCCATATTGACCACTAGGGGCCACTGTGTACCATGTAAAAATAAACTCTTTCATTCTTCGATAGGGCAGCTGAAACATTCCCCCCCCCCCCCCCACAAGAGGTAAAATCACCTGCAACTAGTAGCATATGTTCTGTATGGTGAAATTGCTCCCAATACTCAACCGGGGGGGAAGGGGGGGGCTAAGCACATAAGCACCGCCATACTGGGAAAAGACCAAGGGTCCATCAAGCCCAGCATCCTGTCTCCGACAGCGACCAATCCAAGGTTCTGAAGGAGTGGAACGCCGGTACTACCTGAATACTACTGAGCAACAGGACAACCTCATGTTTTGTGCCTACTGATGGACTTTTACTTATGCACTCTACCTCTGCTTTTGGCTGTTTGGCCACACCTTATTACTGCACTGGACATTTGTGCCTTATCCAGTTTTACTGTTTACTAACAAAAGAAGTTTGCTGTTTACTAATGTACAGACAGAATGCAGGACTATTAGACATATAGCTTGTAACAGTAGTTTGCAAGGCCTATACAAGACCAGCTTGCACGTAGCAACGCCATCTGAATAGGCGACCTTGGAGGGTGCTGACACCCCCCCTGCATTCCTGAGCCGCACCTTATCTCCTGTGCTAGAAAGGAGCATTGTGTGTGTACAGAATAAGCTGCTAAGTTTCGTTTTTCTTGCCAGTATCATTTCAGTGTTATGACGTGTGTACGTACTGGGACTACAATTTTGTACTGTAAGAACTACAAATGTTTACTGCGCATGATAGTTGTGACGTGTAAGGGGCCAAATGCGCAGGCCCAGTAGGGAAGTATAAATGTAAGTGTCAGATGATTTATGACACACAGTGTCCCGAGGCTACTCGGTGCTGTTCACTTGCTAGCAATAAAGTTGCCTTGTTTGGAACCAAAATTTGCCTTTCGTCTCCTGATTTCCCACCTGTTTCATTGGCGACCCAGATGGGACAGAAGTAGAAAGGGGAATCGGATTATATTCTTCCCCTCCCCCACTGCGGTCGGATCGGGTCATCGACCCCCACCTGAGAAGGTGGTGAGTGGCCACCGCTGATTTCAGCGTCCATCTTCCGGAGGAGGGCCGATCCACTCCGCCTGACTGTAGAGGGGGCTGTGTGGTTCCGACAAGGCACCTTTTTCCATTTCAGAAAGAAGCGTACGACGGCGCAGCCTGCGACCCCGGCGGACAGGCGAGTATACTCTACGTAGTGACCGGCCCAGTAAGGACCGAAGAAGAGGCGTGATCACCCTCTTTTAGCCAGTGACTAATACGGACTATTGGTATCCGACTAGGTCCCGAAACTCACTAGGCTCCGACGACGAAACCGAGCGGCGAACGGGAGGGTTTCTTGTGGCGTGTGAAAGTGTGTGAATGGGCTTGCAGTTCCAGGCCGGGCGACCGCGTCCTGGTCAGGCCGAGTGTTGACCCTTCTGTGTCTGGTGGAACGAGACCCCTTACTCCTCCACCGCCCTTTTCCCCCTTTGTCCGTCACCTGTCCTTTGGCACTCAGGTTAGGATGGGCGGGGGTGGGTCTTCACCGTTAGATTTAATGACGGAACACTTTAGCGAAGTGTTCGACCTAGATAAATGTAGCAGGGCCGGGATGATACAGAGATGTCAATTTATGTGGCCAGGGCTAGGAATTGCTGGATGGCCCCCGGAAGGGTCATTCGAGTATGAAAAAGTGGCGGCGGTCATGAATATTGTTATAATTGAGGGAAACCCAGGCTGTCCCGAGGACATTCCATACATAGAAGCGTGGTTGGATGTAGTCCGGGATCCGCCGGCTTGGGCCCAACGGAAGGTAGAAAAGGCCGCCCTTATGTTGGTAAAGCAGAGAAAAGGCCGGAAAACCAAACTTAGAACCCTGCCGACCCATGCCTTCGCTCTCCAAAGCTCGGCAACCGCTGCCGTCCCGAAGGCCGCAGGGACCGCCCCCATACGGCCTACCGCCCCTAGCACTGAAGCCACTGAGACCACGCCCCCTGCTACCAGAGTCAAGGCAGGAACTACGCCCAGTACTACCAACACACTTTCTAGAAAGAAACCCCCAAAGAAAACCGCAGGGAAAGTTCAGGGTTCGGCCGAGAAGAAGCCTCCAAAAGCCCCGATACTTGCTACGGCGGAAGCATACGAAGACGACATTGCACCGCCGCCCTATGCTCCTATGTACCCTGACCTTACGGGCCTAGCAGAAGGCCCCGCTGACGCCGAGACTTCCGGGTCAGAGTCGGACGCCGGGGAGACGTCCCGCCCAGCCTCACCTGAGTCACCTGGCCTCGCAACCACACGGAAGAGTAAACGGGTTGTGAAGAACATTACTCGGTTCCCCCAATCGAGTCCGCAACAGGCCCTTCCGTCCAGCCGAAAAGGGGGAACCTCCCACTTATTCCCAGTTCGACAGTCCACCACCTATACCCCTAACCCGGCGGAAGGGGGGGGCCAGCCCATCGAATCAACAGTTTATAGCCACGTTCCCTTCTCAAGTGCCGATTTGTATAACTGGAAATTCCATGGGCCGTCCTACGACCAGAAACCCGAGCAGCTGATAGAGCTGGTGGAAGGCATTATATACAGTTATAATCCAACTTGGGCAGACCTTAGGCAGTTGAGCGCCCACATCCTGACCTCTGAAGAACGCCGCCTTTTACAACAAAATATGGAGCAAGCCATCCGGGATGCGAATCCGGCCCATGCCAATTTACAGAACCTACTAGAAACGGAGGCGCCCATCGCTGCCCCTACGTGGGACTACCGAACCGCCGAAGGCCAAACCTCTATCCGCCGATACCAGCAGGCGTACCTGGCCGCCTTAAAGAAGGGGAAGCAGAAGGTTACCAACATGGGAAAAATCCACAGTGTGGTTCAACAAAAGGACGAGAGCCCAGGGGACTTCCTTGAACGACTTATGGAAGCATTCAGGAGGCACAGCCCGATAAATCCCGAGGACCCTAAGAACCTCCCAACCGTGGTTATGAGTTTTGTTAGCCAGTCGGCACCGGATATACGAAGAAAGCTACAGAGAACAGAGGGGTTCGAAGGGATGAGCCTCAGCCAACTGAAAGCTATAGCTGATCGCGTGTTCGGATATCGCGACCAGGAGGAAAAGGTGGAGGCCCGGAAGGAATCGACCAGACGGATGCGGGAGAAGGCAGATGTGTTGGCCACGGTGCTGGAAGAACGAATGAGGTCTAGACCAAAGGGGAGGGGCAGGAGAACAAGAGGAACGCGGTCCCCCATAGGGCGTAACCAGTGTGCAAATTGCCGACAAGAAGGACACTGGTGGGCTGATTGTCCAGAGGAGATACGGGACAACCCGAGAGAAGAGGAATCATGGGACCGGCAGAGAGAGGAGGAGACCGGCGACCGCACGGGGGCCCCTAGGCGAGGCCGTGGAAGGGGCCGAAGAGAGAGAGGACGGGATGACCGGAGGGAATGGCAGATGGCTGTGGACGCTACCCGAGACAGCACAGCATGAAGAAACCGGGAGGGCAGAGTCCCCACTGACCCTCTGGTGGAAATTCGGGTGGGGACAGAATCTATGAAGGCCTTACTAGACACGGGGGCCCAGCGATCTGTTATCACCACTGCCATAGCCCCAGCCACGAAAGAAACTATACCAATTGTGGGAGCCTCCGGGAAATCCCTTGCGGCCCCCCTCCTCAAAGAGCGCCAAGTCCAGATCGGAGGGACGATGGTGTCCCATCAGTTCATACACATCCCTGGATGCCCGGTCCCCTTGATTGGTCGAGACCTACTCTGTAAGCTCCAGGCCACCTTGAAGTTCAAGACTACGGGTGAAGTGGAAGCTCGCTTTGAAGATCGGCCAGTGACACTTATCTGTCCAGTAAGAGAAGAATGGAGACTACACGTTCCCCCAACTGTAGGACCCGGCGACTGCCGTTACGACCAGAACACCCCTTTCGCCCAGCAGAGGCGAGCCATAATGGATGAAGTGCCTGATGTATGGGCAGAATTGAACCCCGGCGGATTGGCCGTTAACGCTATCCCCATCTGGATTGAGCTCAAACCGAATGCTCAAGTTGTCAACCAAGGACAATACCACATCCCCTATGCAGCCCGGCATAGTATGCACACACATCTACAGAAACTCCTTCAACAGGGAGTCCTCAAACCAATCAGATCCGCATGGAACACCCCATTGTTGCCCGTTAAGAAGCCAGGAACATCCGAGTACAGACCCGTCCAGGACCTGAGGAAAGTCAACAACCAGGTAGCCGACATAGTTGCCCTCGTACCAAACCCATACTCCATCCTAGCCCAAGTGCCATCTCAGACCAAGTGGTACAGTGTCATTGATTTGAAGGACGCCTTCTTCTCCATCCCCCTTGCTGCCGACAGCCAGAAGTTGTTTGCCTTCACGTGGGAAGACTTACAGACGGGAACCAAGCAGCAATATACATGGACCCGTCTTCCCCAGGGATTCAAGAACTCCCCCACCCTCTTCGGCGACCAACTCGCTCAGGACCTGAAGACGTATCAGGACGAGTATGGGCCGGTCGTTCAATACGTGGACGACCTGTTGGTGGCCCGTGAAACGTTCACCGAATGTGCTGAAGCTACCCTCTACCTCTTGAAGACCCTGGAAGCCCAGGGGTACCGAGCCAGCCAGAAAAAGGCCCAGATATGCGAGATCGAAGTCGAATACCTGGGTTTCCGCCTCCGAGAAGGAACCCGGAGGATCGGTATCCCCCGAACCCAAGCTATCCGCAACCAACCCACTCCTGCAAATAAGAAGGAACTACGGGCACTCCTCGGAGCCGCTGGATATTGCCGCATTTGGATCATCAATTTTGCTATCCTGACCCACAGTTTGTATGCCAAACTGAAGGGGCCTGAACTCGAGGGCCAAGATCTCCGGTGGGAGAAAAGCGAACTGAAAGCCCTTCAGGACCTTAAGGATGCCCTTGTGGCCCCACCAGCGCTCGGACTGCCAGATGTGACTAAGCCGTTCCACTTGTTCGTCGATGAAAAGAAGGGATTGGCACTTGGAGTCCTCACCCAACTAGTCGGCACCTGGCAACGCCCTGTAGCATACCTCTCCAAGAGCATGGACAACGTGGCACGAGGATGGCCGGGCTGTCTCCGAAGCATTGCAGCGGCCTGTCTCCTGATACACGAGGCCAATAAACTCACGTTCGGCCAAACACTTTTTGTGACCACACCCCACACCATCCGCGGCCTACTCGAGAGCCACGGACCCAGATGGATGACCAACTCCCGATTGGTCAAATACCAAGCCCTCCTGTGCGAAAATCCGGAGGTGCGGATCCTGGACACGACCAACCTCAATCCTGCCACCCTCCTTCCGGCCCCTGAACCACCACTCCACGACTGTGAAGAGGTAATGGCCACTGTGCACTCGAGCAGACCTGACCTGAAGGATCAACCCTGGCAAGGGGGCATCACCCTTTTTACCGATGGAAGCAGCCAGGTGATAGAGGGAATTCGAAGAGCTGGCTATGCGGTGGTGTCTGAGGACCATGTGATCGAGGCTATGGCTCTGACACCCGGAACATCAGCCCAGAAAGCGGAGCTGATCGCCCTCACCAGAGCCCTCCTGTGGGCTGAAGGAAAAGTTGTCAACATTTACACCGACTCCAAATACGCTTTCCTCACCCTCCAGGTGCACGGAGCCTTGTACAAGGAAAGGGGATTTCTGACAGCTGAAGGGAAAGGACTTGCAAATGCCGCTGAGATCTGCCAATTACTCGAGTCAGTATGGAAGCCGAAGAAGGTGGCTGTGATGCACTGCAGGGCCCACACTGGAAGAACGGACCCTATTGCCCGGGGAAATCAGCGGGCAGACGACGCTGCAAAAAGGGCAAGTCAGCTCCCCTACTCCTCTCACCCTTCTGACCCCGTACTCGTCGTCCAGCTCCCTATGGAGACCCCTATTTACACCCCCCAAGAAACGGAATGGGCCCAACAAGAGGGTCTACAGTCACGCAATGGCTGGTGGATACTACAGGATGGGCGCATATGGATACCCGAAGCCTTGGCCTGGACGGTGGCCAAGGAGGCTCACGACCGCACCCACCTGGGAAGGGACGCCCTGGGGCGCTTACTTGAGAAGACCTACTACATCAACAAACTATCCCTGTGGACCAAAAACGCTTCCAGCCGATGCGCGACTTGTGCCCGGAACAACCCTCGAACGGGGCCCGGCCCTATGCCAGGACATGTTCTCCGAGGCACCAGCCCTTTCCACGTGTGCCAGATTGACTTCACACACATGCCCCCGGCGCGCGGCTACAAAGCTATCCTCATCGCCGTGTGTACCTACACCGGATGGATTGAAGCCCAGCCCACTAGAACGGAAATGGCTAAAGAAGTCACCTCCCTACTGCTTCATCAAATCCTACCCAGATACGGCCTCCCCAAGCAAATAAACTCTGACAACGGCCCCGCCTTCGCTAGTGAAGTAACACAACAGCTCAGTACCAGACTGGGCCTCGATTGGAAGTTGCATTGTGCCTGGAGACCCCAAAGCAGTGGAGTAGTGGAGAGGGCTAACCGATCCCTGAAGAACCAGCTTGCCAAGCTATGCCAAGAAGCAAAAGCCAAGTGGCCTGACCTGCTTCCACTGGCCTTGCTGCATCTTAGGTGTACCCCCAAGGCTACCGGCCTTACTCCCTACGAGATGATGTATGCTAGGCCACCACCACTACCCTCCTTTCCCGACTCCTTGCAGATACAGGGTGAGAGTTCCTTAGTGAAACAAATGAGAGCCTTACACCAGGTAGTGCAAGACATCCAGCAGTACACTGAAAGAGTAGCTCCCTTGGTCCTCACCAATCCTACGCACAGGTTCAGGGTGGGAGACGAGGTCTGGGTAAAAGAGTGGGATGAATCTGACTGCCTAAAGCCCAAATGGAAGGGGCCCTCCCTTGTTCTCCTAACGACCTCCACCGCTGTTAAAATTGCAGGAAGCCCAGTGTGGATACATTGGACCCGACTGAAGCCTGCTGCTCCCACTAGCAGCACCCTGAAGCGTTGGACTGCGCACCAACATCCTGACGCTCCATTACGGCTGACTCTAAGAAAGACGTGAACCACCAGATTCATGCCTGCCCAGCGACAGGAACCCAGTTTCTGGACCCACTGCGTTTTTGGCTCTCTCTTTATCGCAGCCTTCATCGTGGGCCTCATTATCTTCTTGCTGCAAAAGCTCGGATACCTTCCACCACATATATAATGCTGACCATCTTCCTTCTCCTGTGTGCAGTCCCGAGCTATTCTGCCACCCTGAGCCTGAATTGCACTGAATGTTTGCGCCTCGTGCGCCACCGTATAGAGGGAGGATATCACCTAGTCACTACCCTCATTCACCAGACGCAGCCCCCGGAAGGCGATTGCCAGCTTCTCCCGACTTGTGCCCTCATCACTCCGAATGGCCTCCAACAGTTCCACAGATGCCTCCAAGGAAATCTCACTATCTGCCACAGCCCTACCAAACCAAGATACTACAATGTCACCCTCAGCGTAGGACTCCCTACGTATGTGGCCGGACCTCCGGGAGTCGAGGGAGATGGCATTCTGTATTACATTAATTCCACTCGTATCCTTGTCGGTGGCATCCAAACTGTGGCAACCCTCACCTTCGACGTCTGTGCCGCCATGGACAAGCACCCTTGGTCTCGCAAGTGTGGTAGCCAGAGTTGGCGCGAGGCATACGTTAAGGACCACAAGTATGTCTGCCCCTTCAGTCCAGACATGAGATGCTGCTCCCCGTGGGTGTGGCTCCCATGCGCCGGCGACACTCGAGCCTCGGGCTGGGACCGAGTATGTGCTTATACGGGAGGAGGATATGCCGGATGCGCCGGCCTGGGCGAATTTCGTCGAGGTTCTGGTAACTATGTGTCCCTAGACTGGCCCAGCCGAGGACACGACATGCCCTGGAGAGGAACGTGGGGCCTCGGCATTGACGGCGGAGGAATGGATCCGTTGACATATATTACCATATATCAGAGTCTCGAAACGAAGCCTCCTACGCACTACCAGACTACTGTTGTCGGCTACCAAGACGTATTTGATGAAATTGCTCGTGCTGAGCAGACCGAGACTAAATTCCCCATTTCCCCAGAAGCCCGAAATATGTTCCTCAATTTGGCTGAAAACATCGCCCTCTCCCTCGGAATTGCCAACTGTTTCGTCTGTGGAGGCACCGACATGGGTGAACAATGGCCCTGGGAAGCGAGAGAGATCCGACAACATACATGGGATGCACTCAACACCACTAACATTACCTTTCCCCAACGGCCGAAGCCATACGAATGGGCCCTGAGAACAAATATCATAGGTACCCTCTGCGCTAGTCGAGCGCCATCGAAGCGTTACTCTGTACCAGTGGGAGACTCTGCTTGTACGGGGGTTCTTCAGTATAATGGCAGCCGGACGACCTGGTGGCAAACGGACAACCTGCCCGCCCCGGAGCCTATCTGGACAGAACCCACCTTGAACATGACATGGACATACGGAGGGAACGCTTCCCTCAAGTGGGTAGCCCCGGCGGGCTACTACTATATCTGCGGACGCAGGGCCTATGAACAACTCCCGACCCGCTGGTACGGTACCTGTCTCTTGGGCACGGTCCGACCTAGTTTTTTCCTTCTGCCCATACAAGTCGGCGAAACTTTGGGTATCCCCCTATACGTGGAAAAGGGGCCTGATAATCCTGCCCGACGAAAACGGTCTTTCCCAATCATCAAGCCCAAAGTCCAAATTGGAGACTGGAAAGACAACGAGTGGCCTCCTGAACGCATCATTCATTACTATGGACCGGCCACGTGGGCTGAAGATGGTACATACGGGTACCGTACCCCTATCTATATGCTGAATCGCATTATTCGCCTACAGGCCGTACTCGAAATCCTCACTAACGATTCGGCCCTGGCCCTCAATATCCTAGCTCGACAGAACACTAAGCTCATTACCGCCGTCTACCAAAATCGCTTGGCTCTTGACTACCTCTTAGCCCAGGAGGGCGGGGTGTGTGGCAAGTTTAACCTCAGTAATTGCTGCTTACAGATTGATGACCAGAGCCATGTCATCAGGGAGATAACTGACCGGATGGTCAAACTAGCCCACGTCCCCGTCCAGACCTGGAACAGTGCGTGGGATTGGACTTCCTCCCTCACCAGCTGGCTCCCAACCTCCGGGAGCCTGCAAGGCCTCCTCGTCATGGGTGGCCTGTTCTTGCTGTCCTGCCTATTAATACCTTTGTCTCTCCCCTTAGTTTTCAGGTGTCTCCGCTCTACCATGGAAAGCATCGCTGATCGCCGCGCTGCTGCCCAACTTATGGCTCTCCAGATGTACTCCCCCATTCCCCAGTCTGATGAAGCTGACGATGAAGCACCTTGTGGCTGACGTGCACCACCTCCTGAGTCACTTAAGAGGCCATTACCCTTGTGTCAGCATAAGACCGGATACAAAGGGGGGGGGATTCCACTAGGGGCCCTCCGTCTCAACCCCGGCGAAGCAACCAACGGCTGCGCAAGGGCTTAGGGCTCGCTTGTTGCCTCCCTCGCTAACTATCCTTGTCCTTTCTTTCCTTTTCAGGATTCATGGAGGTGATACTCTCCACCAGAATGGATGTTCAAGTATCAAAAGGGGGGGAATGAAGGAGTGGAACGCCGGTACTACCTGAATACTACTGAGCAACAGGACAACCTCATGTTTTGTGCCTACTGATGGACTTTTACTTATGCACTCTACCTCTGCTTTTGGCTGTTTGGCCACACCTTATTACTGCACTGGACATTTGTGCCTTATCCAGTTTTACTGTTTACTAACAAAAGAAGTTTGCTGTTTACTAATGTACAGACAGAATGCAGGACTATTAGACATATAGCTTGTAACAGTAGTTTGCAAGGCCTATACAAGACCAGCTTGCACGTAGCAACGCCATCTGAATAGGCGACCTTGGAGGGTGCTGACACCCCCCTGCATTCCTGAGCCGCACCTTATCTCCTGTGCTAGAAAGGAGCATTGTGTGTGTACAGAATAAGCTGCTAAGTTTCGTTTTTCTTGCCAGTATCATTTCAGTGTTATGACGTGTGTACGTACTGGGACTACAATTTTGTACTGTAAGAACTACAAATGTTTACTGCGCATGATAGTTGTGACGTGTAAGGGGCCAAATGCGCAGGCCCAGTAGGGAAGTATAAATGTAAGTGTCAGATGATTTATGACACACAGTGTCCCGAGGCTACTCGGTGCTGTTCACTTGCTAGCAATAAAGTTGCCTTGTTTGGAACCAAAATTTGCCTTTCGTCTCCTGATTTCCCACCTGTTTCAGTTCAAGAACCCGGCACCCCCCCCCCCCCCCCACACACACACACACAAAAAAGATTTTTAATAATGTTCAATGGACTTTTCACTCAGGAATCTGTCCAAACCCCCTTAAGGCCAGCTGCTGTCACTACATTCTTTTTTTATGAACCCTAGATTTAATTTACATAGACATCATATGAAAAATGCCAGTGCAAACCAGGATGTTACCTCTGTGGGGCAGCACTTTACAAAACCAGAACACTGCATCAATGATTTTATGTTTCAACGATTTTTTATTGATGACAAAGCAAGAAATACAAATTCGCCTTAGCACATTAATTGCTGAACCATCTGATATTCCTTAGAACAATAATACAACAGATATACAGCAGTGTTTTATAGTCATCAAACTTTTAACAATTTTACCCCTCCGTCTCCGGCTGTGCATAATACTTATGTTTCAACATGTTTAAGGTTTTCCATCAGGGTGTCAACCATTGTACTACATGACTAGTAACTACACACCAGAAACCTGAACATAGTAAATCCTCAAAGGTATAACATTCAAATATTCCCCTTAACATATCTCCCCCTCCACCCCTTCCCCCTCCCCCACCCCTTGAATGTTCCAGTAGGACCTATCCTCCCCCCCCCCACCCTCTCCCATACACCTCCCTTACCCACTCCCCCCCCCCCCCCCCTGGAGGAACTATTCAATAACAGCCTGTGGAGTTCACCCTGCATTTAGCACTCTGCATTTAGAAGTAAACTACGACCTCTGTGACTTAGGCTTCGCAGGTAAGGGCCCCAAATAGCCAGAAATATGACTCTCTTTTTCTTTGAGAACCTGGATTCTCCAGCCTCCCAAGATACCAGCTGATGTAACTGGTTTCTCCAATGCCAGTATGCTGGAGGATCCTTAACTGTCCAGTACTATAAGATGCATTTCCAAGCCAATAAACTCATCTTATGGAGCAGTAATGTTGCAAATCGATTCTGACCTCTAAATGACCCCAGGCTATGTAAAATTAATTGTTCAACTGTTCCCAGAATCCAAAGCCCCAGCCGCTCCTCCCAGAAGCCCCTGACCCGCGTCCAGAACCTTTTTAAGGTTGGGCAGCTCCAAAACATATGCAGCATAGTGCCAGGGTTCTTTCCACATTTGAGACAATCTGGGCTTCGATTCCCTCCTATGTGTGCTAATTGAGCTGTGGTTACATATCCCCTATGAATACAGCGATAGGCACATTCTCTGAAACGAGCATCTGATACTAACATGGGTATGTGTGCTATCGATTTAGTGATGTCCCAGGACGCAACTACAAAGCCCAATTCCTTTTCACAAGCACTCTTCAAAAGTCTATAATCCCTGGGGGGGCCACCATCCTGACACTGTCTTGTAGAGCAAGGATATTGTGAGTACACCCTCACCCAGAGAGTTAAAGAAGTCTCGCACCTTATCCCCCAATTGAGTTCTCAGAGGGTCTCCCGGCAAAGAATTGATGTAGTGTCTCACTTGCCTTAAAGCAAATCGATTACTCCAGGAGTCACCCACCTTTCCCATTAATTCCTGTTCCGTGAGGGGCTGCCCATCTTCACTAGCCAGATGTGCCAGACATAAAATCCCCTACCTTGCCCATTCAGCAAAATATCGACAAGCCTGGTAAAATTCACAATTCCACATATTGTTAACAGGTCTGTCCTGCTGGGTTCCCCCCCCCCCCCCCCCCCAGCTGTCGTATAAGCACTCCCCACACCTCTCGGAGCGGACGTAACAGCACACTTTTGCCTAGTCCTTCCGGTAAATTATGTATCAATGATTTTATGTGAGAATACTGAAGGGGAACTTTAAAACAATACAGGAATGCAAGCCCTTTGAAGTCAAAGTATTAAATATTTAACACCCACCAGACAGGACTTAAAGATCTGGGTTTTCCAGCCCATTATAAACCAGTGGCGTAGCCACAGGTGGGCCGGGGTGGCCAGGCCCGCCCAAAATTGTGGACATTCTTGCTGTGGCTGGTGGGGATCCCCAAACCTTGCCAGCTGAAGATTTTTTCTCCTGGCAGCCCTCGCTCTTCCAAATGTCATCTAACGCACTTGCCTTGAGCTGACGCTGACACTGGCCCTTCTGCACATGCTCAGTTTTTGCACATACAAAAGCACTGAGCATGCATGGCCTGCAGGCAGCAGCATCAGTTTGAGGCAAGTGCTGCTGGCTGCCGTTTGGAAGAGTGCTGGCTCCTCGAGAAGGAGGAGGAAATCTTCAGCTGGCAGGGTTGGGGATCCCCACCAGCTCAGTATTTAATATTTGGGGTTTTGTGGCAGGGAGGGGTGGAGAGAGGAGCAAACCAGAGGGGGATGGGGGTGAATTCTATGTCCACCCACCTTGGGCTCAGGCCCACCCAAAATTGTCCATCTGGCTACACCCCAGTTATAAACCATGAAATTTCACTACTTTGTCACCCTCTGATCACCATCCTCTCAGCCCTCTCTGTTTCTCACCTAGCCCACCCCTCCCTCATCCTTTCAGACTGTCACTGAAATACTTTAATGTTTCACTTATATATACATACATAGTAACGTGGAGGGGCATAATCGAATGTCGCCAGCCAAATAGATCACCAGCGATCTATGTTGGCAGCGGCGCTACAGCTGGCCGGAACCGTATTATCGAAAAAGATGGCTGGCCATTTTTTTTCGATAATACGGTTTAGCCCGGCTAAATGCCTTGGATTTCGCCGGGTTTGAGATGGCCGGTTTTGTTTTTCAGCGATAATGGAAACAAATGCCAGCCATGTCCAACCCGGCGACATCCAAGGCATTTGGTCGTGGGAGGAGCCAGCATTTGTAGTGCACTGGTCCCCCTCACATGCCAGGACACCAACTGGGCACCCTAGGGGTCAGTGCAGTGTACTTCAAAAAAAGCTCCCAAATGCATAGCTCCCTTACTGTGGTGCTGAGCCCCCCACCCCCCCAAAACCCACTACCCACAAATGTACACTACTACCGTAGCTCCTAGGGATGAAGGGGGCAACTACATGTGGGTACAGTGGGTTTTGGAGGGCTTCCATTACCAGCACAAGTGTTACAGGTAGGGGGGGGGATGGGCCTGGGTCCGCCTGCCTTAAGTGCACTGCGGCACCCACTGAAAGTGCTCCAGGGACTTGCAAACATGCAGGCCTCTAGGACTTGTTGCTGCTGTATAACCTTGGCATAGCAGTTGACACCTGAAGACTAATCTCTTTGAAAAAGTCCTTTATTTGAATAAGCACATTTACTCACACTTAACTGCAGATCAGAGGTTGTGCTCCACTGGCAAAGAGTCTCCCTGGTACTGAGATTAGCAGTAGGTCAGAGCTGGCAGAATGGTGTACAATGCCCTCTTTCAGCCACATTCAAGGTAAGAACTAAGTTCTCTAACGTGGGTAAAACATGAAAGGGATCCAAAACTGGCTTACAAAAATGGCTACTACCTCATGGACTACCGGAAACAAAACAGGGCACACTCTGACCCAGTAAGCAGGGGGAAAAGCACCATGGGAGTAGATAGAGCCCACTACCCTACACCCACCACAATGCATTGCTGATGTGACTCTGAAATGCCCTTAACAGAAAAGGTGTCACACTCACCCGAGAGCCACATCACAACCAGGGAAAGACTGTCAGAGGATAGAACACATTCTGCTGTCATGGAGGTGGGTACGGCATTGAGGCTGGCATGCAGGCTGCCAAAAAAGGTTTTAGTTTAATTTTTTTAGTATGGGAGGGGGTTGGTGACCACTGGGGGAGTATGGGGAGGTCAGCCCCCATTCCCTCCGGTGGTGATCTGGTGAGTTGGGGCACCTTTTTGAGACTTGGTCGTGAAAATAAAAGGACCAAGTAAACCCGGCAAAATACTGCTTAACGCCGCTTTTCTTTTCCATTATCGGCGAAAGCCGGCCATCTGGTAGCCACGCCCATGTCCCGCCTTCGCTTCGCCGCCGACACGCCCCTTTCAACTTTCGCTGGCGAGACGATGGGAAAGCAGCGATGCTGTCAAAAAAGCAGTTTTCGATTATACCGATTTCGCCGCTTTTCCGAAATCGCCGGCCATCTCCCGATTTATGTCGGGAAATGGCCGGCGATCACTTTCAAAAATAAGCCTGCTAGTAACATAGTAGGTGATGGCAGAAAAAGACCTGTATGGTCCATCCAGTCTGCCCAACATGATAAACTCATATGTGCTACTCTATATGCTGTTACTTATCAAAATTTGCTTATTTCTGATCTGACGAAGAAGGGCCACCTTTGAAAGCTAATCAGAAAACAATGTATTGTTAGTCCAATAAAAAAGGTATCATCTTATTTTATTTTAATTTTCTATGTTTTACTACTACTACTATTTAGCATTTCTATAGCGCTACAAGGCGTACGCAGCGCTGTGTGTTTATTTTATTCTGTTTCTATTGATTACCTTTATGAACCCTCAAATTACTCAAGTGCTCAGCTATCCTTTGTTTTATTTTCCTTTTTGTCTGCCCAATGTACCACTTGTTGTTACACAGACTACTGTGCTCCAGGGGCAGACTGACCATTCAGGCAACCAGGCCCGAGCGCCCAGAGGCTCTGCCCGGTTGCCCACTGCAACACACTACAGCCCCCACGGGGTCCTGGTGGCCTAGTGGTCCGCTGCCGCTATTCTCCCTGGTTGCTTCACTGTGTTTACAAAATGGCTGCTGAGACTCCCATTGTAGTCTCGCGGGAGACAAGACTACTGTGGGAAGTCTCGGTAGCCATTTTGTAAACATGGTGCCACTCCGGGGAAAGTAGAGGCAGCGGGTGGGCAGGAAAGAGGAGATTTATTTCCTGCCCCCGAAGAAGCCACAGCCAGTAGACCACCAAGGCTCTTCAAGGTGGGGGGGGGGGGGGGACCACGGCAACGCGGTGGGAGGGAGGCAGCACGGCAGGGGTGGGGCACTGGTAGCGGCGGCAGAGCATGGTAGGGGGGCAGCAGCAGCATGGCGGGGGGCCCCAGAATACTCTCAGTCCACCCCTGCTGCACTCCCACGTAATCTGAATTGTCCTGTGACTGCATTTGTCACTTCCATAGTGACCTATGCATGTTAGCAATACACACAATGATTAATGTCCCCTCTCTTCCCACTGTTCTACCTGTGTGCTTGTTTTTCTTGACCAAGAGAGCATTTCTCCTAAGTTGGATGCTCTTCTATATGCAAAACAGGGAATCTGCTCAAATCCATGTAAAGAAGGTAAAACGTCCAATGTTTATTTATGATGTTCCTAATGTGTTTAATCTGGCATGAGTAAGGTAAAATGCACACGAGTCTGTCCTTTCGTTCCCTATTATTAGAAGATGTTTGCAATAACCAATGGTGATGAGCATTTGCTGCTCACTTATAAGCTTTAGTTATAACTTTTTTGGGTAACCCCTTTGTCTAAATCTTTACGGAAGTTCCCTAAAAAAAGATCTAAAACCTTTCCTGAGTTCAACACAACCCAGTATTATTTAGTGATTAAATTTGAACTGCCAGACCCTCGATCGTTCTTCCAACGTTTGGAGATCCCTTCTCATTGTTTCTACTCCCTCCAGGGTATCCACTCTATTGGCTATCTTCGTGTCATTTGCAAAAAGGCACACCTTTTCTTCCAACCCTTCAGCAATATCTCCCACAAATATATTAAACAGAATAGGCCCCAGCACTGACCCCTGAGGAACTCCACTGCTCACCTTCCTTTCCTCCGAGTGGATTCCATTTACCACCACCCTCTGCCATAGGCGTAGTTTGGGGGGGGCAAAGGATGGGCAGAGCATATTAGCATATTCATTGGCATATATACATATGCAAATGAATATGCTAATATGGAGGAAGGAATTGAAATTTACAGGCAAAATATCACAGATGCACATTTCAAAAAGCTGACATATTTCAATTAATAAATTCTGAATAAAATACTTTTATCTACCTTTGTTGTCTGATCATTTAGTTTTTCTATTTGTTTTGGTCCCAGTGTCTTCTGTTTTATGCAGTGTCTTCTTTCCAGTAGGCGTCCCTCTGCTCCCCACCCTCCCAGTCCCATCCATCTCTTGCTCCTTCCCTCTGCTCCCACCCCTCCCAGTCCCATCCATCTTCTGTTCCTTCCCTCTGCTCACCATCCCTCCGTCCCATCCATCTCTTGCTCCTTCCCTCTGCTCCCCACCCCTCCCAGTCCCATCCATCTTCTGTTCCTTCCTTCTGCTCACCATCCCTCCGTCCCATCCATCTTCTGCTCCTTCCCTCTGCTGTGCCTGACCTCTCCCAATCCCATCCATCTCCTGGTCCATCCCTCTGCTCCCCACCCCTCCCAGTCCCATCCATCTTCCCTCTGCTCCCCACCCTCCCAGTCCCATCCATCTTCTGTTCCTTCTCTCTGCTCACCATCCCTCCATCCCATCCATCTTCTGCTCCTTCCTTCTGCTGTGCCTGACGTCTCCCAATCCCAACCATCTCCTGGTCCATCCCTCTGCTCCCCACCCCTCCCAGTCCCATCCATCTCTTGCTCCTTCCCTCTGCGCCCCACCCCTCCCAGTCCCATCCATCTTCCATCTGCTCCCCACCCCTCCCAGTTCCATCCATCTTCCCTCTGCTGCCCCCCCCCACGAGGTCCTGGATCGTGGACTCCGTTTACCCCCTCTCTTCCTCCCTCCCTCCAGCGCAGGCAGCAGTCTTCTTCAACCTTTCTGTGCTCCTGGCAGCGGTAGCAACGTACACGCTGCCTTCGGGCTGCCCCGGAAGCCTTCTCTTCAAGTTCCTGTTCCCACCTATGCGGGAACAGGAACTTAAAGAGAAGGCTTCGGGGCAGAGCCGAAGGCAGCGTGTACGTCGCCACTGCTGCCAGGAACACAGAAAAACTGAAGAAGCATGCTTGCTGCCTGCGCCGGAGGGAAGGAGGAAGAGAGGAGGTAGACGGACACGCTCGTCTCCGTCCGCTTCGCTTCCCTGCCCTCTCTGTCTGCGTCCCGCCCGAAAGGAAATGACATCAGAGGAAGGCGGGACGCAGACAGAGAGGGCAGGGAAGCGAAGCGGACGGAGACGCAGGGCCGTGCCAAGGCTCTCTGAACCCCCCTGCAGACTATCAGTTGGCACCCCCCCCCCCCCCCCCCCCGTGTGGCACAAGATGCAAAGGAAATAGGAGCTGAAAGATGGAGTGCATCTTTGTGGGATTGCTGAACAAATAAAGGGTTTACAACCACTTAGCTTTTCGTGCTTTCATGTTCATGAATTGGTAATTAAATCTTGATATCTAACTGGGCACATATATCATTCTCAGTAGCAATCATGGCAAGGCTTACAAGCCTTTCTTGCAAAATACTTGATCGCAGATAATTTTTATGTTTTTTAACCGTAAAAATGATCGCTAGCACTGACTCTAAAGTTTAGCATTTTCATTAAAGCAAAATGTATTTTCACATATCACAAACTCTTACTCTTCTTATCCAAGTAGAATGTTTTATATAAAAACAAACACAAAAAAAAGCAATCAGATTTTCACTTACCAGCTCTTCAAACACTAAACAGTCAGCTAAACTTCTTTGAAACTACTGTTGGAACCATCAGCCAATGAAATGGCTTTTAGCTTCTAGCTATCTCAGGTTACCTGATAATTATGCACACATCATTGCAGTCATCATGCCCTCCTCTTGGTGTACATGCTCAGAAAAACTTTGAACCACTTACAGATTTTAACAATTACACTATTTATTTTTTATTTCTCCCCAGTCTCACTCGCACACCTCCCTTCAAACCTGTTCTCTTTAATTTGAATGTTGTTCAAGCTCACCCTGACTAAGGAGTTCTTCCAACACCAAAGACATATATAGCACTAGTTGTATTCTTTCAAACAACTTCAGCAGAGCCTGCCTGCCTCAGTGAGCATTGCTACATGAAGAGGGGAGGGCAGGGGAGAGAGGAGAATCACAACTTCAGGTAAAAGATTTTGCAACTGAGCAGACCTCAGGTGCCCTCCAGAGGTCGGCGCCCCCCTGCAGTGCTTACCTCGCTTACTGTGTTGGCATGGCCCTGCGGAGACGAGCGCGTGCCTGCCTGTTTTTTTTTTTTTAAACTACTGGGGCGGCGGCGCCAGTCTCACGTCATCGTTGTTTGGGGGGCACCGCCCCCCCCCCAGTCTATGCCCATGCCCTCTGCCACCTGTCGGTCAACCAGTTTCTTATCCCGTTCACCACTTTTGGTCCTAAGTTCAACCCTTTCAGCTTATTCACGAGTCTTCTGTGGAGGACCTTATCAAAGGCTTTGCTGAAATCCAAGTAGATTACATCTAGTTCACGTCCTTCATCCAGTTCTTTGGTCACCCAGTCAAAGAAGTCAGTAAGATTCATTTGGCAGCGGCAAGATGGCGACGAGAGAGGAAGTAAGTGTCTGAGCTCTGTAACTCCAGCGTTCATACCTGAATGAGCAGCACTCTTCCCCGGGAGATTTCATGGGGAAAAGGAAGGGGAAAACAGGAGTGCAATCCTCCTCCGAGCCTGGAAGCCCTTTGGCAACAAACGCTGGATAAATTTGGCGTTCAGGCATTTAAAACACTGTTGCCCGTGTCGATGGGATCCAAAGCTGGTCTATTGGATCGCAGCATAGAGGCGGTCTCAGCCCGCCTCCAACCACAGCTCCACCACGACCCGGAAGTAACTGGACTCCAACGGAGGGGAAGCTACAGCACTCGTCCGATAAGTCATCTGCACAAGCAGCCGGAGGAGGCCCCGTTGGTACGTTGACCCCAGAGAAATCAACTCTTAGAAATGCAGGGGTAGATGACCCTGTACTTATTTCTGACCTGGAGGTGCCTTCTGTGGAGAATGGTGGTCAAGTAAAGCTTGCTGTGATAACGCTTGAGACATTGTGGGATGCCATTCAAGGAATGAACACCAATCTTATTAAGGTAACAAACTCCATAAAAGAAGAAATAACTGGTTTAAAACAAACTCAAGATTTACTATTGTGAAGGAGAGGACCTGGGGGTAGATAAGAAGGAAGTGGAAGAGGAAGAAGGGAGGCGGCTCACAAGCAGACATAGGCAGAACAGAGCCTTGCCTCCATTCCATCCCCAGAGAGCGAGAAAAGTAGTAATGCCCCCTAGGAAAGGGTGGAGGAAAAAAAGACTACATTACCCAGCATCCCCCGAGAGAGAGCAGAGAAAGGTTCGTGACCCCTGTAAAATGGAGGAGAGGAAGAGACTACATTTCCCAGCAACCTCGGGGCAAAGCCTGGTACAGAGATTACCTTCCCAGCAGGAACAGGGGGAGAACTCTAACAAGGAAAGGGTGGTGTCCCTGCAGGGTAATCAAGGGAAAGAGGAACAGCTGCAAAGTGGGTGGGACGGGGGAGCCCATGGAGTATCAAGAAGCTGGGCAGAGAGAAAGAGAGGAGAGCGAGGAAGAGCCTATGGACCTCTCAGCCTGGGCTCACTCCTTAGGTAACAAACTAAGGGACCAGGTAACTTCATGGTATGGTAACTGGGCTAAGAGAGGAAAGAGGAAAGGCCATGTGGGAGGATGGGTCAGTGCTTAGAGAGAGTGACCCAGATGGGTGGGGCCTTTTCATTTTCCAGAGCTCAGGCTGTGAATGAACTTTGAGTTTAAAGAGTTCTGGTTGAAGAGGGATGAGAGATTTTCCCGGAGTGGGCTGAGCCCAGCAGGAAGAAGGTGGTGTGTGAACTGTGGCTAAAAAGCCTAAAAGAAGCTGAAGGGGTTTGAGCTGTGTGCTGAAGCCTCAAGAACTGTGTTTGTTTGTTTTTTTGGAACTGCTTGCAGTGTTTTGGCCCCTCCCAAGGGAGAGGGGGGGGGGGGAGAAAGAAGACCCAGGGCTATAAAACTGTCTAAAAGGAGCCCAGCTGGGTGCTGGAAGCCTGGGAGTTAAAAGTTGTTTTTTTTCCCTGCTGTGTTGGTACCCCTGAGAGGAGCAACAGGGGGAATTGTGAGGTTTTTTTTGTTGATTCAAGTATTGTGTCTTTTTGCACTGCTGGACTGTTGGATCCCAAGCAAAATAAAGAACTTGTTAAGTTTGCTTTGAAGTTGATTTCTTTGAGCCCTGCCCTGTGGACTGCAGTGAACCAGGAGGTTGGGCAGCAAGGGTGAAGGGGAGATCCCGAGGACCCTCAGGTGGAGGGGAGGATCATTTTTCACACTATGTGGGAAAATACAAGAAAATGAAGAAAAAACTGAATCACTGGGAGGAGAGATTAAAAAGTTGCAAAAATTAACAGGAACTATCAGGGCTGTAGCGAGGGCGGCTGACACCCGGGGTGGGTCACCGCTGTGCACCCCCCCCCCCCCCGGAGCGCATTCTTACCACTGGTGTAGGAAAGGGGATGGGTGGGAGGGCCGCTCCACCCCGAGTGCACGTCGCTGGGAGCTGCGTCGGCTCCGCTGGTTCCCTGCTCTCTCTGCCCCCGGATCATGAAGTAACCTGTTCCAGGGCAGAGAGCGCAGGGAACCAGCGGAGCCGACACCCCCCAGCGGCGTGCACCCGGGGCGCACCGCCCCCTGCCCTTCCTACGCCACTGGGAACTATGGTAAAGACAGAGACACTCTAGATAGGAAGCTGGAATATCTTGATAATCTTGGGAGGAGAAATAACTTAAGATTTCTTAATTTTCCTAAATCACCTTTGATTCCTGCAATTGATATGCTTAAAAAATATTTTGGAGAAATTTTAGGAATTCCAGTGGAGGGTTTTCCACCCATTACTGGAGCTCGATAAATATATCTGGAATTAGAGCTCAGCCCTTGATATCTAAATCTCAATCTGAATTAAATTTAACCGAGTTTCTCAAAAGTTCTTTAGAAGTAATAACCCAGTGTACGACTCTCCTAGTGACATTTGCACTTGAGTTTGATAGAAATAATATGTTTCGTTTATAGTTCAGAAATATGAATGCACAATTTTTTGGAGCCAAGATTCAAATATTTCCTGATTTGAATAGACACAAAAGAGAAGACGAGAATTCATGGTGTTGAAACCAAGAACTCTCGTTTTAGGTGGGACATTTGTATTAAAATATCCTTGTAGATGCTTTGTGTCTGTTGAAGGAGTAAATTATGTATTTCTTGACCCAAAGAAAATGCAAAATTATGTAAAAGCTAAGGAAGAGCATAAGAATGGTGCTCAAGCCTGAAATCCCACATTATAATATGCTGTTAACATCAACTAGTGAACATACAGTGTTTTTTTCTTCTTCTTTGTATATGATTAGATCATATTTACTTAACTTTTCTTGTTAATTTAATTCCTAGTATCTTGCCTCGTGGTTTAAATTGTGGTCAATGTTGAAATAATTAGATTAATCTATATAGAGATAGTTACTTTCTAAAAAGTTTATTTCTTGTATCTATTACATTTATAATATGGATGTAAAATTATAAAATCATTAAAAAAAAAAAAAGATTCAATTGGCAGGATTTTCCTTTGGTAAAGCCATGTTGCCTCGGATCTTGTAACCTGTTGGTTTCTAGCAAGTCAACAATCCTTTCCTTCGGCAATGACTCCATTATTTTTCCTACCACCGATGTGAGGCTTACTGGCCTGTAGTTTCCCACTTCTTCCCTGTCTCCGCTTTTGTGAACAGGAGCTACATCCGCTCGTCTCCAATCTCGCGGAACCTCTCCCGTCTCTAAAGATCTATTAAATAAATCCTTAACAGGTCCCGCCAGGGCTTCTCTGAGCTCCCTCAGTATCCTGGGATGATCCCATCCGGCCCCATAGCTTTGTCCACGTTCAGATTTTCAAGCTGTTTATAAACGCTTTCTTCCGTGAACGGCGCAAGATCCACTCCATTCCCCAATATTCCCTCAGCAACCGACTGCGGTTGTTTGGAGAACCATATAGGCTTCCTGTTTCTCTTGTTTTTGTTTACTTTCCTTTCGTAAAGATCGGCTGTAATATTTATAGCAGTTTTCAGCTTGGACCACTGCACGTCCAGTTCTCCAATTCATACCCCTGCCATCAGCTCCTTCTTCAAGTATTCCCCCATTTTACCAAAATCAGTACATTTGAAATCCAGTACTTTTGAGTTTTGTGTGTCCGCTTTTGCTCTTACATCAAATCATATCGTGTGATGATCACTATTGCCTAGGTGGGCACCCACACGGACATTGGAAACACTTCTTCCATTTATGAGCACTAGATCCAGCGTCGACCCGTCCCTCGTGGGTTCCGTCACCAGTTGTCTGAGCAAGGCACTTTGACAGGCATCCACGATCTCCCTACTTCTTTCCGATTCCGCCGACGGGACGTTCCAATCCACATCAGGCAAAGTTGAAATCTCCCAACAATAGCACCTCCTCTTTCATACCGAGCTTATGGATATCTTCTATCAGGTCCTTGTCCAGCTTCTCCATGTGTGTCAGAGGTCTGTAGATAAGACCCATGTGGATAACTCTTTCCAGGACGATCCAAATAGTTTCTTCCTTTCCCGAGGTCCCCTGCATTTCAACCGCTCTGATATTTTTCACATACATCGCCATTCCTTCACCTCTTTGGCCCTCCCTCTCCTTTCTATAAAGATTATAGCCCCAGTATGGTCGCTTCCTATTTGTGGGAATCACTGAACCACGCCTCTGTAATAGCAACAACATCCAAGTTTTCCTGAAACATCAGGGCTTGCAGATCTCGAACCTTTTCTACTTAGACTACCATCATTTGTGCTCGTCGCTTTCCGTGTGCTAATTGAGTTAGGATGGTTATCGTTATTTGCACGAACTTTTCGCTCTGCTGTCATGTTTTTTTCTGGGGGTGACTTTCTGAATTCCCTTGTTTCCTGTTGTCACCTCCACCCTCTTGTTTAAATGTCTAGAAACATACTGTCTGAATTTCTCTCCGAGGATCCTGTAGCCTACATACCATGTAAAATGAGTTTATCTTGTTGGGCAGCCTGGGTGGACCGTTCAGGTCTTTATCTGCCGCATTAAAAACAATGCATGATCTAACAATCTTCGGAAAACTACTGAAAATCAACCTGTTCAAAAAGGCATACCGCAACGATCCATCCTAAATACTAGACAACTAAATGCTACCTGAACTAGACAAAACCGACCTCTCCACACTAGACTGATTAACCTACGTTATCACGTATGAGCACTATGCACTACTATTTTATTTCTCATGCCAGAAATGAACTTTCTATAGTTGATTGTTTAAAATACTCTATAATCTACTCTGTCATTTAGGAACTTCAATGTAACAACACTTTGTAATCTACTCTACCATGTATGCACTCTAATGCAATACCACTCTATTTCTTAATCCGGAAATGGTGATCGCCATTACGGAACAATGTAAGCCACATTGAGCCTGCAAATAGGTGGGAAAATGTGGGATACAAATGCAACAAACAAATAAATAAATAAATAAATTTACACCACACTTTGAGCCACCTATTGAATTCCTCTGTTTTCCGTACTCTCTTCTCTCTTCCCACATGTAGGAATAACTTCAGAAAAAGCTGCAGTCCAGTGGCATAGCTACGGGGGGGATCATGGGGGCTTGGGCCCCCCAAACTGGCTCCAGGGACCCCAGTTTGGCTGGTGGGGGTCCCTAACCCCCGCCAGCTAAGGCGTCTGTACCGCACCAGCAATGCAAGACCAGCACGGGACAAACGCTTTAGCTGGTGGGGGTTGGGGACCCCCGCCAGCCAAGGTACCTTCCAGCGACAGCAGCAGTGGTGGCGGCGGTGGGGGGGGTGGAGTGGCGGTGGCGGGGAGGCAGAGGCGGTACCTTCCTGCGGCGGCGGGGGGGGAGCAGTGGCGGCGGCGGGGGGCAGAGGTGGCAGTGGGAGGCGCCAGCAGGGAGGTGGGCCAAAACGTGTCCCCCCACCTTGGGCTCTGGCCCCCCCCCCCCTCCCAGCAAGGTCTGGCTATGCCCCTGGTCCAAACCAAAGACTTCAGTCCCTCCCCAAGCTTCTGTAACGCTCTCTGGGCTCTAAACTCGTTATCGTCAGCCAGATCATTTGTCCCCAGGTAGATTATAACATCAGTATTAGAATCCTTACTCTCATCTTGGACCACACATTCAGTATTTGGGCTGCACCATAGCCGCTGAGAGGGGGGGCAGGGGGGCAAAATTCTCCGGGCCCAGGCCTCCAAGGGGGGGCCTGGCGCTGGGGTCTCTCTCTCTCCTGCTCCTGACAGGACCCAAGTGATTGCGTCCCGACAGGAGCAGGAGAGAGAAAACTCTGGTGCTGCAGCCGGGCCGCCCCTGGAGGCTGGGGAGGATCCGGTCCGGAGGAGCACCTCCAGCACTGCTCTTCTGCCAGCGAAGGTAATTGGATTGTGTGGAGGGGGCAGCAGCTATCCGGGGGGCGGGCGGCAGTGATGGGGAGGCGCAGCAGTGACCGGGGGTGCGGCAGCTCTGCCCCGGGCCCAGTTCAGTCTCTCGGCAGCCCTGGTCTGTACTTCTGGTAGCTGAGGATCCTGGAAATCACTTCAGTGGGTTGGGTCCTTTGGACTGTTCTCCTAAGTTAAAGCCTCTGATAATGGAGTCCCCTTAGCAGTAAGAATTTCCGGCTTTGCACTTTATCTGCCAGGTTGCACTTTGCACTTTGTTATTTTCTGCTTTGCACTTTGTTTTATCTGCAATGCAGTATCATGGATTTTGTTGGATTATTTGTAGTAAATAATTAGCAGATTTTAGTACACACAGCTTCAGCTTTAGAAATGTTAATTTCTTTCTTCATCTCTCTCTCATTCACCCCTGAATAATTCACTGCTGAGTCACTTTAAAGTTGAAGTAACAAAACATCTGTTTACTCACAGTTTGTAGTTTGATTATAATCAGACAGGCTTATATATACATATTACTATACATTTGTATTATCAGCTCCTTCCATGTGCTTAGATGGTAATGGATGCTCACACCACCATAGATCCTCTCAGGTTAGGAGAGATCATGAGCTCCATGTGCTCCATGTGCTGCATGTGCTGCATCTAACCCCCACAGGAAGTTGCATAGCTGTGTGACCTCTCTAAGTAATTCACATCAGAGGTCACAGAGTAATCACAGAGAAATAATAGGTGACAGGCAATGCATGTAAAATACAATAAATTCCAACAAACCCCTTCTCATGCATAACTGTCATGCAATTATTTATTCATACAAAGTCCAAGCTTTATACGCAGATTCACAAAATGTTCTCTGGGTAACGGTTTGGTCATGATGTCAGCTGTCATCTCACTGGTGTGACAATAGTGTAGACTGATGACCCCTTCTTTCGCCAACTCTCGCACGTTGTGGTATTTCGTTGCGATGTGCTTGGTGCGTGACTGAACCTTGTCATTCTGTGACAGTCGGATGCAGCTCTGATTATCTTCCATTATCTGGATTGGTCTCTGTTCAGCTATTCCAAAATCCAGCAAAAGTTTTTCAATCCACATCAGTTCTCTGCACGCTTCCGATACGGCCACATATTCAGCTTCTGTAGAAGACAAACTCACAATACTTTGTTTATGACTGGCCCATGAAATTTGTACATTTCCATACATAAACACATATCCACTTGTGGATTTATAATCTGAATGATCCCCTGCCCAATCTGAATCACAGTAACATATTAGTTTTGGATTACTATTGGCTGAAATCTTTAATTTACAATCAATGGTACCCTTTAAATACCTTACCATCCTTTTAACTGCAGTCCAATCTGATTTGGTAGGTGAGCTGACCCTTCTGCTCAAAATTCCTACTGCATTTGCTATATCAGCCCTGTATGTGGTAGCTAGATATAAAAGCTTACCTATGGCTGATCTATATTGGATGTTATCTGGTAAAGGTTCTCTTACTGTTTCATCCTTCAGAAAATCAGTGATCATGGGAGTGCTTACAACTTGGGCATCTTGCATACCTAAACTTTCAATAAGCTCATTTATTTTCTGCTTCTGGCTTAGAAGATAAGAACCATCATTTTGTTTCTCAATTTCTATACCAAGATAGTATGACACATTTCCAAGTTCTTTTATCTCAACATTGAGGTTTAAATATTTTACAATGCCCTTGTACTCTTGCTCACTTTCGCTTGCAATGAGCAGATCATCAACAAAAGCTAAAATGTATGCATATTGTCCATTTCTGCACCTAGTGTACAAGCATTTATCTGCTTCACCTTGCTTAAATCCTAAATTTGTCAATATTTCATGCAATTTATCATTCCAACATTTTGCACTTTGCTTTAATCCATAAAGACCTTTGTTTAATTTACACACTAGCTGTCTTTGTTTTGTATTTATGAAACCTGTTGGCTGTTCCATGTACAAGTCTTCAGTTATATCTCCGTGAAGAAATGCTGTTTCACATCAATGTGGTTGACTTGCATGCCTTTTGAGACTGCAATGCTCAGAAGTGTTCTGATTGTCGTGTGTTTCACTACAGGTGCAAACACTTCATCAAAATCTTCTCCATATTTTTGAAGATATCCCTTTGCGACTAATCTGGCTTTATACCTTTCCACTTTTCCTTGTGCATTCCTTTTTAACTTGAATACCCATTTGCATCCTATAGCTTTCTTGCCAGGAGGTAATTCTGTAAGAATCCAAGTATTATTTTTATCCAATGCATCAATTTCTTCTTGTGCAGCTTTATGCCATTCAGCAGCTTCTTCTGCTGGCATTTTCTCAATCTCATCCCATGTTAAGGGCTCTTGAGCTTCTGCTGACTTTGTTAGGTAAGACAGTCTTGGGGGTGGAACACCTTTGTTTTCCCTGGATGAGCGTCTGACAACAGGTTGGTCTGACCTTTCCGCATCCTCTAAATCTGAGAGTTCTTCTCCAATTGATTCCCCTTCTCCAACTGTACTGTCTTCTTCAATGATCCTTTCTGTGTCTGCTTCCTCTGCCTGTTCCTCGTTAGATACAGGTGAGTTGCTTTCAGACATCTGCCTTGGTATGGCATTTATATACACTGGCATGTCTATTATGGTTCTAGTTTCATATTCTGGATGATAAGGCTCATCTGGGATAATCCAGCCTTTATCAACCCTTTTGTTTTCATCAAAATATGTAACATGTCTTATGCCAACAATGCCAGTTTTCAGATTCAAAATTCTATATCCTTTGTGTCCTGGAGCATAGCCAACTAAAATGCCCCTTTCTGTTGTGGAATCCAGCTTATGCCTTCTTTGCTTTGGTACATGAGCATATGCTGTACTTCCAAATGTTCTTATGTGTGACAGGTTTGGTTTCCTACCATGCCATGTCTCATGTGGTGTGCGCTCAGCGCCTTTAGTTGGCATTCTGTTTTGTAGGTACACTGCTGTGAGAATGGCTTCCCCCCATAGTCTTTTAGGGAGATTGCTATCTGACAGCATACATCTGGTCATTTCCACAATTGACCTAAATTTTCTCTCTGCAACAGAATTTTGCTCTGGTGTATAAGCTACTGTTGTGATATGCTGAATGCCTTCTTGTTCTAGAAATGTGCGCATGCTTTGTGAAGTGAACTCACCACCATTGTCGGTCTGAAGAACCTTTGGTTTTCTTTCAAATTTATTGCTCACCATGGCTACGTATTTCTTCAGCATGTCTGTGACTTGACTTTTCTCTTTCAGCAAATAGGCCACACAATATCTAGAGAAATCATCCAAGAATATTAGCACAAATCTGTTATTTCCCAATGATGGGATATTAAACGGTCCACATAAGTCACTGTGTATTAAGTCCAGCACTTTATTACTCCTATTTCCTGTGTATGCAGGAAATGAGGGTCTCACACCTTTTTGAGTAACACAGTCTATGCATTTCTCCATTTTACCAGCATCTGCACTTATCTGAATGCCGGTGGCCAGTTGCTTACTGTAAAGATCCTGGATCACCTTAGAATCACGATGTCCCAGGCGGCGGTGCCAGATTTCCAGACTACATTTACCATCATTCTTCCTTACTTGCGCCATATGTGAGGCTTCACCTGAAATGTTCAGCTTATAAACATCATTATGCATAAAAGCTTCAGCATACACTTCATCATTTTTAGAGATTGTGCACTTACTGTTTTCAAAATGAATCACAAATCCCTTCTTATCTAATGTAGATACACTAAGCATATTGCAAACTGCTTGGGGAATATACAAGACATCACTTACAGGAATTTCTTTAACTTCATTAGACACTTTGCATTTTAAGAATCCAATACCTTTTGCTTGGATCTTAGCAGTCCCTGCGTTTGCAGTTTGAAGAATACCTTCCTCTGGACACATTTCCTGAAAGAAATCCTTACAATTGGTTAAATGGCATGTGCTCCCCGAATCCAAAATCCAAGTACTTTCATTTGAATTATTATTTACCATAGTCAAAGATTTTTCTGCCATTAGAAAACCCTTGTGTTTATCTTTGTCCTTCATACATTTCCTGGTTTGAAAATTCTTTAGTTCCATTGGCTTAGGTGAGCTAGAGGGAGTGTTTTGTGTTTCCTTACACCATTTAGATACATGTCCCTCCTTTCCACATGAGTAGCAAATCAGCTTGCCCTTGGGTGGAGTTTTCCCATAGCTCCGCCTTCCTCTGTTCTTTGCCAAGAAATTTGTTTCATTTCTCTCTGACTGACTTTGAGAACACATCTCCTCAGAATCATTTATTATGCATTCCTGCCTTAGTTTTGATGTTGTCTGTTCAAAAGATTGCCCTTCAATGGCCTCATTTACAGACCTAAAAACATCAAACTTCTTTGATAGTGAGGTAAAAAGAAATGCTCTTTTCAATGCATCACACATGGGAATTCCAGAAAGTTCTAGCTTTTGAAATGAAGACATAAGATGCATAATGTGATCATTACATTTACTTTTATCCCTTAATTTGGTTTCATTCAACTCTGCCAGCCAAATTGGTTGCTGCTTTGCATATGTAGTTGCATACATAGTTCTCAGTTTATATAAAATGTCCTTTGGTGTATCTTTTCCCTCCACTAATATGGCTTGTTTCTCTGAGAGAGCTTCCAAAAGCATGCACTTCACATAATAGTTTGCATTGTCCCATTCAGCCATATTTTCAGCTGTTCTGTCTTGGTCTAAGCATATATTTAATCTTTTTGCTCGAAGGAGACATATGAATCTTAGTTCCCACTGCTGATAATTAAACTCAGTTAATCTAGGCACCTTGAGAGAATAGAAAAATAGTGAATTTCTTCCCTCAGCCATTTTCTTAGCCTTCTGTCTGCTGTGTGGGGGGAGAGAGAGACAGACTGAATCTTTCCTTTAAAACTTAAGAGAAAAATGTGGCCTTTTTTTTTCTGCCTGGTAATATTTCTCTTCTTTTTCAATTCCTGGACCTGGGCCCATAACCCTTTTGTTGGATTATTTGTAGTAAATAATTAGCAGATTTTAGTACACACAGCTTCAGCTTTAGAAATGTTAATTTCTTTCTTCATCTCTCTCTCATTCACCCCTGAATAATTCACTGCTGAGTCACTTTAAAGTTGAAGTAACAAAACATCTGTTTACTCACAGTTTGTAGTTTGATTATAATCAGACAGGCTTATATATACATATTACTATACATTTGTATTATCAGCTCCTTCCATGTGCTTAGATGGTAATGGATGCTCACACCACCATAGATCCTCTCAGGTTAGGAGAGATCATGAGCTCCATGTGCTCCATGTGCTGCATGTGCTGCATCTAACCCCCACAGGAAGTTGCATAGCTGTGTGACCTCTCTAAGTAATTCACATCAGAGGTCACAGAGTAATCACAGAGAAATAATAGGTGACAGGCAATGCATGTAAAATACAATAAATTCCAACAGATTTTAGGGCTGCGGTTTACGCCCTTTATTTTTGGCTTATGCTGACAATAATGATATGTCTTCATAAAAAGCAAAGCTAGTGCTAGACAGGCTTCTACGATCTGCACCCTGAAAATGGCAAGGGCAAATCAAGGTCAGGTATAGGTATAGGTCCCACTTCAATGTAACAACAACTGCTGAGTCTATAACACCAGAACTTGAAATCGCCTCAGTCAGAATTAACCATACTAACCTGCTTGACAACCTAAACGTCTTATTTTACAGACCACCAGGTAAGTGGCAAGATTGCCAATCACACTTCATGGATTTCATATCGAACACCTGTGTTTCAAATCCCAATCTACTTATTATTGGAGACATAAATATACACCTCGAAGCCCCTAAGGCAACCAGTACACGTGAATGCAAGGACTTCCTCCAACTATGGGACCTTAGCTGGCCCAACATACAAGCCACCCATGTCAAAGGACACACAATTGACCTGATTACACATAAACTATCCTCAGACCTAAACCTTATACTAACAGATACAAAATGGTTGGATATACCATGGTCAGATCACTATAAACTAAACTCCACCCTACAGTGGAAGAAAAAAGGTACGCACCTCAAGCAAGAACCCACACCACGAGAGGCCAAATTGAACCTGTAACATTCTGGCAACAAATCTACAGCAATGATTGGATGGCACAAACAGATTCCAAACATTACCTACTAAACTGGGATGACAGATGTAAGAACACACTAGACATAATTGCACCATTACAAAAAAGAACTACACGTAGACAAAGCACAATACCTTGGTTCAACAAAGAACTGAAATCACTGAAAACACATGTTAGGAGACTTGAACGAGCATGGAAAAAAATGAAAGACGAATACACACTTAATGCATGTAAACAACTAGAAAAGGAAATACAAATACTCACTAAGACAAGCCAAAAGAACATACTACAAAACCAAAATAGGACCAGACTACAAAGACGCACATAAACTCTACCAACTCGTGAACAAGTTAATAGACACCACACCGATGACAACGGCTGGCACAAACATCCCATCGGCAGACAACTTTGCCAAATACTTTAATGAGAAAATTATAAAACTATGATCCACGTTATCACTCAATACCACTGATCACGAAAGATTCATGGAATGCTTGGACCCAACCCCCGATGAATCCCCAGCAGATCGAACCTGGACTAACTTCGATTTGTTAACCGAAGAAACCATCACTCAAGCACTCAACAAATTCTGCAAAACCCACTCCAAACTGGATATTTGTCCCAGTAACCTAATAAGGCTCGCCCCCCAACGCTTCATAACAGACCTTACATCACACATGAACTACATATTGCAACATGGACTGTTCCCCAAGGACAAAGGAAACATGCTTCTTACCCCTATACCCAAAGACTTAAAGAAAAAATTAAACGATACAACCAACTATTGACCAGTAGCATCAATCCCCCTGGTAGTCAAACTAACGGAAAGTATGGTAACCAAACAACTTACCAACTACTTAGACAAATTCACTATACTACATGAATCACAGTCAGGATTTTGATCCAATCATAGCACTGAAACAGTTCTAACCACTCTCATAACCAAATTTAAACAATTAATTGCAACTGGAAACAATGTACTTCTCCTACAATTTGACATGTCCAGCGCGATTGACATGGTCAGCCACCAAATACTTTCGAACATCCTGGATTACTTCGGGATTGGAGGAAACGTACTTAGATGGTTCAAAGGCTTCCTAACAGCAAGAACCTATCAAGTGATAGCAAACTCAAAAACGTCAACTCCATGGAAACCTGAATGCGGAATTCCACAAGGATCACCGCTCTCACCAACCCTTTTTAACTTAATGATGACACCATTAGCCAAATCGCTCTCCAACCAAGGACTCAACCCATACATCTATGCAGACGATATCACGATATACATCCCGTTCAAACAAGATATAACTGAAATCACAAATGAAATCATACACAGCCTCCAAATAATGAACTCATGGGTGGATGCATTCCAACTAAAGCTAAACGCAGAAAAAACACAATGTCTCATCCTGTCCTCACAATATAGTACAAACAAACCCAATACCATAAATACCCCAGACTACACCCTACCGGTCTTAGACAGCTTGAAAATTCTGGGCGTCACAATTGACCGAAATCTCACACTTGAAGATCATGCGAAAAACACAGCAAAGAAAATGTTCTATTCAATGTGGAAACTTAAAAGAATCAAACCTTTCTTCCCAAGGGAAGTATTCTGCAGCCTAGTACAATCAATGGTGCTAAGCCATCTAGACTACTGCAATGCCATTTATGCCAGATGCAAATCATTAAGAAGCTTCAAACCGCTCAAAACACAGCAGCCAGACTCATATTTGGGAAAGCGAAATACGAAAGCGCCAAACCCCTAAGAGAAAAACTACACTGGCTCCCACTAAAAGAATGACTTGCATTCAAAGTTTGCACCCTGGTCCACAAAATCGTTCACGGGGAAGCCCCGACCTATATGTCAGACCTTATAGACTTGCCTACTAGGAACGCAAGAAGTTCAGCACGCACATCCCTCAATCTCCACTACCCTAACTGCAAAGGGCTAAAATATAAATCCACATATGCGAACAGTTTCTCATACATTTGTACCCAGCTATGGAACGCACTATCGAAGACCATAAAAACAACGCAAGACCTAACTATCTTCCAAAGGCTACTGAAAACAGATCTGTTCAAGGAAGCATACCACAAACATCCATCTTAAATACTAAATAATCAAACATATAAATGGCAAGTGGCCAACTCACCTGCAAATGCGCTGTGTTGTCCGACTCCGAACACTGAGAGTGTAGAAGTCCAAGCCCCGCCTCGGAGGAGGAGGGAACAGGGAGGGAAGGAGGGGGCGGAACTGAGGGAAACAGACACGAGACTGCAGGAATCATAACGAAAGCAGCTGAAGGATGCAAGGGGGGAGAGGAGGGTTGCTGGACATGGGGGGAGGGCAAGAGAAACAGCAGGGTTGGTGGACGGGGGGGGGGGGGGCATAGGAAAACAAAAAACTAGCCCGTTGTTACAGGCTTAACGGCTAGTAAGATTATATATGACCTAGACACAACCAAAATCTTATCACTTGACTGATTAACCTCTTTGCTATTAGTGAACAAGCACTATCACTTCTATCCTTATGTCGAACATGGTCTCTCCATAGTTGATGACACACTGTATGTTATAATCCAATCATCACTCAGGAACCTTCATGCAATACCATAATGTATTCTTCTCTACCATGTATGTATGCACATGGTATATATTTATACCATGAACTGTTCCATGTATGTTACGTATGTTCCATCTATGTTACCATGTATGTATGCACCTTAACGCAACACCATTTGTAATTCTGTTACCCGGAAATGACAACCGCCATTACGGCAAATGTAAGCCACATTGAGCCTGCAAATAGGTGGGAAAATGTGGGATACAAATGCTACAAATAAATAAATAAATAAATAAATAAATAGATAAAGTAGCTCATACAATAAGTTTATCTTGTTGGGCAGAGTGAGTGGATCGTGCAGGTCTTTATCTGCTGTCATCTACTATGTTACTATTAAAAACAATGGCAGAGGTTTATGTGTGGTGCATCTGTAAAAAAATCTAAAGCTGTTCCACTTGCTTGTGTGTCCCGTGGCATTTGGAATTGTTTTTATATAGAAATCTCTTGATTGTCATCAAAAGTAAAAATAAAGGCATGAAACGCAGCACTGAAATCTTACAGTGCAGCATTGCAACTAACAAAGGGGCCCTTTTACAAAGGCAGGCTGAAAAATGGCCTGCAGTAGCATAGACCCATGTTTTGGGCACGCGCAGACTCATTTTTCAGCACACCTGTAAAAAAACTGTCCTTTTAAATTTTTTGCCAAAAACGGACATGCGGCAAAATGAAAACTGCCGCGCCTCCATTTGGGGTGGGAGACCTTACCGCCAGTCATTGACCTAGCGGTAAGGTCTCGCATGGTAACTGGGTGGTAATGGTCTACGCGCATACAATGCCGATTACTGCCCGCGTGCCAGAAGATTAAAATTATTTTCCGGCGTGCCTAGAGGACGCCCGTCAAAAATGAAATTACTGCAAGGGCCACGTGGTAGCAGGGCAGCAATTCAAAAATTGACATGCGTTGGGTGTGCATAGGCACCTACGCAGCTTAGTAAAATGGCCTCAAAGCAACCTCTGGAGCAGGGCCGCCGAGAGGGGGGTAGGGGGGACAAACTTCCCTGGGCCCGGGCCTCCAAGGGGGGCCCGGCGCCGGGGTCTCTCTCCTTCTCCAGCTCCCAGGCCGCCGGTGCTGCAGACCCCGGTCTCACCTGCCTGCCCTCAGCTCCGTCGACAGCCCCCCTCCGTCCGCCACCGGGCCCCCTGCATTCAAATCGGCAGGGCCTCACCTCCGTGTGAAAGCGGCAGATCGCCTCCCTTTCGGGCCTTCCCTCACTGTGTCCTGCCCTCGTCTGATGTAACTTCCTGTTTCCGTGAGGGCGGGACACAGGGAGGGTCCAAAGGGAGGTGATCTGCCTCTTTCACACGGAGGTGAGGTGCTGCCGATTTGAATGCAGGGGGCCCAGTGGCGGATGGAGCAGGGGCGTAGCCAGATAGCCAATTTTGGGTGGGCCTGAGCCCAAGGTGGGTGGGCATGGAATTCCCCCCTCCCCGGCCCCTCCAGTTTGCTCTTCTCTCCACCCCTCCCTGCCCACAAACCCCAAATATTAAATACTTGAGCTGGTAGGGTCCCTAAACTCTGCCAGCTGAAGATTTCCTACTTCTACTTGAGCAGCCAGCACTCTTCCAAATGGTAGCCAGCAGCACTTGCCTCAAATTGATGCTGCTGCTGGCAGGCCATGCATGCTCAGTGCTTTTGCATGTGTGAAAACTGAGCATGTGCAGAAGGGCCGGTCTTAGCGTCAGCTCAAGGCAAGTGCTGCTGGCTGACATTTGGAAGAGCACTGGCTGCCCAAGGACAGAAAATCTTCAGCTGGCAAGGTTTGGGAATACCCACCAGCCGTAGTAAGAGTGTCACACCACCTGTGGCTACGCCACTGGGATGGAGGGGAGCTGTCGACGGTGCTGGGGGTGGGCATGTGGCGACTGGGGACTGCGGTGCCGGTGGCCTGAGAGCAGGAGAGGGAGGTGACTGGAGGGGTAGGTAACTGGGGGGGGGGGCAGCGCAGTCTCTGGGCAGCCCTGTTCTGGAGCACTGACAAAAAACATTTTGAATACAACCCCCCCCCCCCCATCCCCTCCTAAGAATGCAAAATCTAGGAGGAGGTTTAATAAGACGACAGAAATCGTGCAAGTTTGCCATTATTTTCAACAGCGATCGCAATTGTTTGCGTGTCTGGTGTCTCCAAACTAGTTTCGCAAACATATGGGGGCGTAGCAGAGGGCGGGGAAGGGGCGTGTACTGGAAGCCCTTGAAAACAGAGTGGGCGTGGTGTGAGGGAACCGCGTGCCCGGTACACAGGAGGCGTGGCAGAGGGCGTGGAGGGGCGTGTAAGAAATTAGAACGTGCAGAAAGTCCGAAACAAACAGCAGCGTCGTTTGTTTCAGATCCGGTGATCCCCAGGTAAGAACGTGCAATAGACAGACAGATCGCTCTTCACTCTATTTTCAGCGTGTCGGTCTTCTCCCTTCTAGCATTTTGTTTATTAGGATCAGCGCACACACAGTCGGGAAGAGGAAACGAAACTGAAAGCTGTTGAACCCACCAGGGATGGCTGCAGATCTACTATTTATCAGTTCTATAGCGCTACTGGACGTACGCAGCGCTGTACACTTGAACATGACGAGACAGTCCCTGTTCGACAGAGCTTACAATCTAATTAGGACAGACAAACAGGACGATAAGGGAATTAAATTACTAAGGAGTAGGGGCAGAGCAAACTCTCATGCCTGGACAAAATGGAAACTGCTAATCACCAGACCACCACATACCAATTACACTGCAGCTGGTCTTACTAGCAGCATCTTAATCACCAGCAGATAACTGAGCAAAGCTCAGAGAGGGCAGACAATGGAAGCTTGCCTGCGTCTGCTGTTTGACCTCCCCAAGATCTTTTACCTACTTGTCCAAATCTTCACCAAATAGGAACTTGCCCCTAAAAAGAAAGCTGCTATGCCTGAACTTCAACATTGCCTCCACAGCCGTTCCTGAACCACAAGTGCTTTCATAATGAAATTGCAACTGCCATCCTTCTGGCAGATCCCCGTTTCAGGTTATACAAGATCTCTGAAATATATGCCAAACCTGACTCCAGCTGGGAGACCTCGTTGACCCTTGCATCTGTGTCTCTTGATAGGGCTGAGGGTACTGTTGGACCCATCACACCTATAAAATGCTCCTTAAGTTAGACTATACTCACAACCCCAAGATCTGAGAGTTTGCCCTGAATTAATCCCTCCTGTCCCCAGAGCATCTTTCCTAGCCCTAGGGGGACTGTCTTCCTTCCTCCCCAGTCCGCTCTTTAATCTGCCCCTCTTTGTTCCCAGGACAGGAGCAGTGCTGGGGGGGGGGGGGGGGGGGGAGAGACTGACAGAGCTGTGGCTGAAGCCCCCTGATTTTCCCCAGGACAGGGGTTGCTTTGAAGTGATGAAGAACTGACATTGATTGAACCCTCCCTCCCCCAGTCCCTTCTGCATTTGATATTTTTAATATATTCCTACTTTTATCCCCACACACAGAGGTGACAGGTAGCACTTTCTGTCTTCAGATCAAGAGTCACTTCGGGCACTTGCTCTCGCCGGCTGGAGCTTAACCATGACCACCTTAAACCACAACCAGATAATGGAGACATTTCAACAAGGTGATTTTTGTGAAGGAGTGAGGGGTAAAATGTGGTATGGATACAGAGGATCCTCAGTGGTAGGGAAGTGAGGGGTAAAGCCTGGGATGGACACAGAGGATCCTCAGTGGTGGGGGAGGGGGTAAAGCCTTGGAGGGGCACAGAGGATCCTCAGTGGTGGGGGAGTGAGGAGTAAAGCGTGGGAGGGGCACAGAGGATCTTCAGTGGTGGGGGGGTAAAGCCTGGGAGGGGCACAGAGGATCCTCAGTGGTGGGGGAGAGGGGTAAAGCCTGGGAGGGGCACAGAAGATCCTCAATGGAGGGTGAGTGAGGGGTAAAGCCTGGGGTGAGCACAGAGGGTCCTTAGAAGTGGCAGAGTGAAGGGTATGCTAGACGCTTTAATGGAGTTTTGTTTTTCATACTTTGCAGGACTGGAGGGACATATTTGGTTAGTATCCCAGTGGCTCACCAGTTTGCCTCGTGCAGAGAAACTCAGGACTCTGAAAAAGTGCCAGAACAGGAAACATGGCCTGGACTTGGCGGAAGTCTCCCGAATGCCGGGTGTTAGACCCCTAGGTTGTAAAAAGTTTCAAAATCCCATCATCCCAGAGAAACCAGGTGTGTTGTGGCGATGGAGCTGACAGGGCTCCTGGTCACGGGCAGCACGATTTGCGTCAGGGTCAGGCACCAGTTGAGTAGCTTTTCACACTGCCTCCTGCCATGTCTTGGCCACAAGCCATTCCGTTTCTCTGCCTGGCCATCCCATGCTCTGTATCCCTAGATCTTTAGCTGCCCAGCTAGCAGAAGGGGGTGTGAGGGGACCAGTTGCTCCCCCAAACAGATTTTGAATAAAATAGCGCCTATGTGAGTTGAGCCAGCAGCCTGATACCGGCACCTATTTTGCAAAAAGTCCCCAGATGTCAAAACCCAGCTCCACTTCTGCCAGCTAGCGTGATCCAGGCACCAGTCTTCACCTTTCACCCCTGTGGAAGGCTCATGTCAAAGCTTTATCAGCTCTTCTTCAGTTCAAATCTGTATGGTGAAAAAGGGTGGGAGAGAGTTATGAGTGAGGGAAGGAGAGGAGTGGACGTCCAGTGTGGTCAGAGAAATTGGAAGGCTAATTTGAAGAGCTGCTGCCCCCCCCCCCCCCGGGAAGGGCAAGAGAAACACTGAGTTATATCCTCTGTTCTGTTCTTTCCTCTCCCTGCCTCTTCCCATCTCGGTGCTTGAAAACAGATGACCAGAAACACTTCAACTTCTGCTCCTGTTTCAAGAAGAAACTTAGGAAACCAGGTCAGTACAACCCTATTTCAGAAGCTGCACAAGTCCCCTACTCCAAGGACAGGCTACTTATGTCTGGGTGGAAATAGCAGAGGAGACTCCGGCTAAATGCAGAGAGGTGATGAAGATCTAGAAATTGCATTTTAAATCTCATATTTACCATTTTTATTTCCTTAGACAATCGGTACATGAGGTTCCTGATGACCTTAAAGACTCCTGTGTCTTCTCAAGGTGTGCCTGCCTAAAGTGCTTGTGTCTTTGTGTGTCTTTGTGGCCTGCAGGATGTCCTCAGTCTCACTCTTCTTTCTGCAGGTTTGAAAGCTAAATCTGTTCACAAGCATCCCCGGCAGGGATTTGCATCTGCAAATTCTCCAGCCCACCCAAAGATCCCACCTTCCAAATCTTCACCACAGAAACTTCCTCCTAGAAATCCTGCCACCCTTCAGGAAGAGAAGATCCGCCAGCTGCTGCCCACACTGCTGAAGAAGTTCCCGGCCGGACTGCGGATCCCCAGGCTAGAGGATGTTGTGAGGAGGGAGTACGGGATTGACCTGGCAACGGTCATCCAAGATCTGCGGTATCCAGACACGCGGAGTTTTCTCCTGCAGATAGCAAACATCATGCTCTTGACCCCAGCACGAGGCGCCAGAACCCTGGTGAAGTATCGGAAAGGTAATCACTGCTTAACCCATCCGGTTAAACGTCCTTGGCCCCCTGTCTTCAGGTGGGGAGGGGGCTTTGGAAGCAAGATCCTGGTTAGCTTTGGAGGTGTGTTGGGTGTGGGGGTAGGACAGAGAGAGTGAATCCAGGAGAGCAGAGATCAGTGCACCAGGTTCACTTCCTCCACGTGAACGTTCCTGTATTTATTTATGTCAGTGGCGTATTTTACCTGTGTGTTTTGCATTTATCCATTGTTTATTGATACATTAATAATAAGAATAATATCAATATATTATTCTTATTAATGTATCTCCCCATCTTTATATTTCATTCATGAATTTATTTAGTGTTAAACAATTTTTATTGAACAAATCAAGGGTCCCTTTTACTAAGGTGTGCTGAAAAAGTGAAATTAGAAAAGGTGCAGAGAAGGGCGACGAAAATGATATAGGACGACTTCCCTATGAGGAAAGGCTGAAGCGGCTAGGGCTCTTCTGCTTGGAGAAAAGGTGGCTGAGGGGAGAAATGTGGGGTACAAATGCAGCAAATAAATATGATAGAGGTCTATAAAATGATGAGTGGAGTTGAACGGGTAGAGGTGAAGCGTCTGTTTACGCTTTCCAAAAATACTAGGACTAGGGGAGATGCGATGAAGCTACAAAGTAGTAAATTTAATACAAATCAGAGAAAAGTTTTCTTCACTCAATGTGTAATTAAACTGTAATCCGATGCCAGAGAATGTGGTAAAGGCAGTTAGCTTAGCGGGGTTAAAAAAAAGGTCTGGACGGCTTCCTAAAGGAAAAGTCCATAGACCATTATTAAAATGGACTTAGGAAAAATCCACTGCTTATTTCTGGGATAAGCAGCATAAAATGTATTGAACTTTTTCAGGATCTTGCCAGGTATTTGTGACCTGGATTAGCCACTGTTGGAAACAGGATGCTGGGCTTGATGGACCTTTGGTCTGTCCCAATGTGGCAATACTTATGTACTTTATAAATAGGCTGCGCTAGTGTAGACACGTGTTTTGGGTGTGCAGATCCATTTTTCAGCGTGCCTGTAAAAAAGGCCTTGTTTAAACATTTTTGCCGAAAATGGATGTGCGGCAAAATAAAAATTGGCGTGTGTCCATTTTGGGTCTGAGACCTTACCGCCAGCCATTGACTTAGCGGTAAGGTCTCGCACATTAACCGTATGGTGATCGTCTATGCTCATAGAATGACGATTACCGCCCGGTTTCTGCCGCATGCCAGAAAATAAAAATGATTTTCCTGCGCATGTAGCGGATGCACGTTAAAAATGAAATTACCGCAAGGGCCGGCAGTAAGTCATAATTGATGTGCACTGGGCGGCTTAATAAAAGGGGAGTTAAGAAAGTACAATATAAGAATAAGAAACAGAGGTCGTTCAATATTTTCACCCCGTAATCCCTCCCCTCCCCCTCTTCTCCCCTTCAAAAGAACACCCCATACAATCCAAACTCGAACAGTGAAGGGCTTGAACTCATAGACCTCCAGAACACCTACAGTACAATACTGTCTGACATATCCTCCCACCAGCCCCCCACCCAAACTGATACCTAGGTTCAAAGATAAGGAAAACCAAGAACCCTCAAATCCAAACTGAGGGGCCCTTTTATAAAGGCGCAGGAGAGGTAGGACTAGGTGGCATGCGATGAAGCTACAATATAGTAAATTTAAAACAAATCAGAGAAAATGTTTCTTCAACGTGTAATTAAACTCTGGAATTCGTTGCCAGAGAATGTGGTAAAGGCGGTTAGCTTGGCGGAGTTTAAAAAAAGGCTTGGATGGCTTCCTTAAGGAAAAGTCCATAGACCATTATTAAATTGGACTTGGGGAAAATCCACTATTTCTGGGATAAGCAGTATAAAATGTTTTGTACTTTTTTGGGATCTCGCCAGGTATTTGTGACCTGGATTGGCCACTGTTGGAAACAGGATGTTGGGCTTGATGAACCTTTGGTCTTTCCCAGTATGGCAATACTTATGTGGGTAGTGCGCATCAAATCTGCACCCAGCAGTAGTTCCGAGTTTGGCGCACACTGAATCACACGGTAGAATAATATTTTTCTATTTTCTATTGTGGGGGCCGTTCCTGGCGGTCATCGTCAGCGTAGTCACGGCGCGTGCTGCATGGTTACCGCGCAGGTAACGCGTGAGCCCTTACCACTACATCAGTGGCTGGCGGTAAGGGCTCAGGCCACTAGCTTTAGTTTTTGTGCACGCCCGTTTCCCGGCCCATTAAAAACGGGCTTTTCCCCCAGCCGCGGTAAAAAGTGGCCCAGCGCACACCCAAATCACGCACGCACACTACCGCAGGCCAACTGTAACCTTAAAGAAACTTCAGACTGATGAAAACACGACAGCTAGGCTTATCTTCGGAAAAACGCAATTTGAAAGTGCAAAACCTCTTCGCGAAAAACTACACTGGCTCCCAATCAAAGAAAGCATTGCTTTCAAAATCTGCTCTGTGGTTCACAAAATTATCTACCAACTTGATCGACCTACCAACTAGAAACACATCCGAATCAACACGAACGTACCTATCTGCTCTACCTAAGTTGCACAGGACTCAAATACAAATCAACCTACGCATCCAGTTTTTCCTACATAAGCACACAACTGTGGAACGCATTACCAAAAGCCTAGAAAACTACGAACGACCACCTAAACTTCCGGAAAACACTAAAAACTAACCTGTTTAAAAAGGCATACCCTACCGATCCAACATAAATGCCTGATCTCTGCAACACAACAAAACTAAAGAACGTAATGGACATAACACAACTCTTCCGTTGTACGATTCCCTAGTGTGGCCGTGCCACATGAACTTTATCTTACCACAACATCACTTTGTGTAATGTATCTCCATGGAGAGGTGAGCCCTTGAACACGATGAAGGAAACCCTCACCGGGCTGTCGGCCAAAACCCTGAGTCCTCTCTGTGCTTCCCGCCGTTCCCCAGGAGTTGAGCCCCTGAGTTTGGGCGGCCAGCAACAGAGAGAACAAAGTCCAGCACAAAGTTCACAGGGTTAGACCAAGCAGCAGGTCACAGCAAACCAGGGCTAGGCAACAGGTCAACACCAGGCAGTGGTCACTAGAAGGTCCAGGAACAGGCAGGGGTCAGTACCAGGCAGCGGTCAAAAGCAGGTCCAGGAACAGGCAGAGGTCAGTACCAGGCATCGGTCAAAAGCAGGTCCAAGAACAGTCAAAGGTCAGAACCAGGTATCCATCGGAAGTAGATCCAAAGCACTGCTACTAGTCAGCAAACCAAATAGAAGCCAAAGCACTGATAGACTGAGGGCAGAGCCTTAAATAGGAAGGAACCAGGCTCAACCAGGCACAGCTGAAAACAAGATGGCAGCCCCCATCAGGAACACCCTGCGACCAAATAAGGGCTTCCTTCCTGCAGCTGCCACCTCCAAGATGGCTGCCCTGGCCTAACAGCCCTCTCCAAGATGGCCGCCAAACCCTGGAATAAACCTGAATCCAAGATGGCCACCGGTGCCCAGCTCAGAACAGCCAGGAAACGTGACACTTTGTATTTGTTTACACTGGAGTCTGTAACGCCTCACCGGTACTATGTAAGCCACATTGAGGTAGATGCACTAAACGTTTTTCATCGTTAAATGAGCCCTCAGGGAAGAATTTCCTATCCTTTCCATGCACTTAAGCCTATTTTCCGACGACAGTAGCAGCTAACGAAAACGGAATGGAGATGAGCAATTAGTGTGAAAACCCCATTGAAACGACATGCACTAACCTTTTCCGATTGCCTTTACGCAGGAAAAAGGCAGGAAAACTAACGAGAGGTCTGGACCTCTCGTTAGGACAGCTCCGTGGCAGGAAAAAGTGTTAAGTGAAAAAATAAACAAACTTTGAGCCAATCCCAGCGCATTAGCAGAGCTAAAAGCGCTGTGATTGGTCCAAAGGACCTCAGAAAACACATAAAAAAATAAAACTAAAAAAAGGATCGGGAGGGGGCAAGGGCGCTCATCAGGAGCGTCCTGTACGGACGGCCTTGCCCCCCCCCCCCCGCTGCTCCCCACTTTCCGCCGCTCCCCCCACCCCGAAAAAGCAAACTTCTAGAAGCCCCTGCCCCCCTCCCTTCCTCACTACTCTCTCACCTCAGCTCCGCCTCCCGACATCCTCCATCCGTGCCCCGCCCCCTTTTGGGATCGTCGCCGCCATTCCCCTCCTCCATCGGGCCCCCCTTCCTCTTACCGGGCCCGTGCAGCGCCTCTCTCCTCTGTCCGAAGGCGCTGCACGGGCAAGAAGAAAGCTGAATCAGCTGATGCCTGCCTTCGCGATGGCGCGTCTTTCTTCTGCTGCGCCCGCCCCTGTCTGACGTCAGTAACCTACGTAGGTTACTGACGTCAGACAGGGGCGGGCCCAGGAGGAGAAAGACGCTCTATCGAAGCTAGGCGAAGGCAGGCATCAGCTGATTCAGCTTTCTTCTTGCCCGTGCAGCGCCTTCGGACAGAGGAGAGAGGCGCTGCACGGGCCCGGTAAGAGGAAGGGGGGCCCGATGGAGGAGGGGAATGGCGGCGACGACCCCAAAAGGGGGCGGGGCACGGATGGAGGATGTCGGGAGGCGGAGCTGAGGTGAGAGAGTAGTGAGGAAGGGAGGGGGGCAGGGGCTTCTAGAAGTTTGCTTTTTCGGGGTGGGGGGAGCGGCGGAAAGTGGGGAGGGGGCAGGGGCTGCTAGAATTTTGCTTTTTCGGGGTGGGGGGAGCGGCGGAAAGTGGGGAGCAGCGGGGGGGGGGGGGCAAGGCCGTCTGTACAGGACGCTCCTGATGAGCGCCCTTGCCCCCTCCCGACCCTTTTTTTTTATTTTTGTTTTTATTTGGGAGCCATGTGCTTGCGATTTGACTGTGTTTTGACTGTTTGTGGCATGCGCAGAGCAGCTAACATAACGCTTGGCTGCTCTGCGCATGATTTGGGGGCCGATTAACGATGTGTATTGTGATTCTTTGATACATTGTACGTTTCACTACCGATCTCAGCATGTGTGACTTTTTTTTTTGGTGCATTTTTCGTTATTTTAAAATCGTTAGGGACTTTAACAATTTAGATTTTTTTACGTTTGGTTGCTGCATCTGCCTCATTGAGTCTACAAATGGGTGGGAAAATGTGGGCTATAAATGTAACAAATAAAAGGACCCCTGAGCAATGTAAGATATAAGAAATGTTGAAAATATTCCCCCCCCCAACCATTGATTAACAGTGTAACACAGTTATTAACAGCAAAGTAAAAAGTACTATAACCAAAAAAATGATATAAAACCCCCAGTAAGTACAAGGTAGGCCGAAGCATAGATAAAACAAGAGAGGCACCAAGTGGCTCAGAACCTAAAAATCCTCCCCCACTTCCCTACTACCAATCCCCCTTACATTTTTTATATATTTATGTTTTTCCTTTTTTTCCATTGTTTATTGACATTAATTAATTAATTTTTTAATGTTTGCATTTCTACCCAACATTTTCCAACCTAATGGTAGGTTCAGGGTGGCTTACAGTTAACGTAAGGTATGTTGGTTACAGGTATATCATTATTCATACTTTTTCAATATTTTTATGTAGTTCCCTGTCTTTATATTTGATTCATATATTTATTTATGTTACTGGTGTATTTTACTTATGCTTTTTCCATTTATCTATTGTTTATTGACACTTTTTTGATATTTTTATGTATCTGTCTTTATATTTCGTTCATGTATTTATTTATTTAAGATCAACCTTGAGTTCACTAACAAGCCATCACCTCCTCTTCACCCACTAACCCTCTCCCTCAACCAACCAACCCAGGCCTCCTTCTCCTCCTTCTCTGAGATCACCGAGGATGAAACCTCCCGCCTTCTTTCCTCCTCGAAATGCACTACCTGTTCCTCTGATCCCATCCCCACCAACCTACTTAGCACCATCGCCCATACTGTCAACCCCTCCATCTGTCGCATCCTTGACCTCTCTCTCTCCACCGCAACTATCCCTGACACCTTCAAGCACGCCGTAGTCACACCTCTCCTCAAAAAACCTTCACTTGATCCTACCTGCCCCTCCAACTATCGCCCCATCTCTTACCCTTCCTCTCCAAAATACTTGAGCGCGCCGTTCACAGCCGCTGCCTCGATTTTCTCTCCTCTCATGCCATCCTCGATCCACTCCAATCCGGTTTTCGCCCTCTCCACTCGACAGAAACAGCACTCTCTAAAGTCTGCAATGACCTGCTCCTGGCCAAATCCAGAGGCCACTACTCCATCCTCATCCTCCTCGATCTTTCCGCCACTTTTGACACTGTCAATCACGATTTACTTCTTGCCACTCTGGCCTCATTTGAGTTCCAGGGCTCTGTCCTCTCCTGGTTCTCCTCCTATCTCTCCCACTGCACCTTCAGGGTATACTCTCATGGATCTTCCTCCACTCCCATCCCGCTATCTGTTGGAGTTCCCCAGGGATCTGTCCTTGGACCCCTTCTCTTCTCTATCTACACCTCTTCTCTAGGCTCACTAATCTCATCTCATGGTTTCCAGTATCATCTTTATGCTGATGACACCCAGCTCAATCTCTCCACACCAGACATCACAGCAGAGACCCAGGCCAAGGTATCGGCCTACCTATCCGACATTGCTGCCTGGATGTCCAACCACCACCTGAAGCTGAACATGTCCAAGACCGAGCTCCTCATCTTTCCACCTAAACCCACTTCTCCTCTTCCTCCACTCTCTATCTCGGTTGATGGCACCCTCATCCTCCCCGTCTCTTCTGCCTGCAACCTCGGAGTCATCTTCGACTCCTCCCTCTCCTTCTCTGCGCATATCCAGCAGACTGCCAAAACCTGTCGCTTCTTCCTCTTCAACATCAACAAAATTCGCCCTTTCCTCACTTAGCACACCACCCGAACCCTCGTCCACGCCCTCATTACCTCTCGCCTCAACTACTACAACCTACTCCTCACTGGCCTCCAACTCAGCCATCTATCCCCCCTTCAATCCGTTCAGAACTCTGCCGCACGTCTTATATTCCGCCAAAACCGTTACTCTCATATCACCCCTCTCCTCAGGTCACTTCACTGGCTTCCGATCAGATACCGCATACAATTCAAGCTTCTCCTCCTTACTTACAAATGCGCTTACTCTGCTGCTCCTCACTACCTCTCTACCCTCATCTCCCCCTACGTTCATGCCCGTAACCTCCGCTCACATGACAAATCCCTCCTCTCTGTACCCTTCTCCACCACTGCCAATTCCAGGCTCCGCCCATTTTACCTTGCCTCACCCTATGCCTGGAACAATCTTCCTGAACCCCTACGCCAAGCCCCCTCCCTATCCATCTTCAAATCCTTGCTTAAAGCTCACCTCTTCAATGCTGCTTTCGGAACCTAACCTTTTGAACATATAGACTGCCCCAATCTGCCTGACTACAGATTGACTGTACATTTGTCTCTTAGATTGTAAGCTCCTTGAGCAGGGACTGTCCTTCCATGTTAAATTGTACAGCGCTGTGTAACCCTAGTAGCGCTTTAGAAATGTTAAGTAGTAGTAGTAGTTATGTTACTGGCATATTTTACTTATATTTTTTTATATGAATGTTCTTATCTACAAGGCGTTAACTTTGGCCCTGTATATCCAGAGGCTTAAACCTGGAGCTGCATGTTACCGAGAATTAACTCTTATTTTGGATCCCATTCTTTATTTAATACAATTGATGACAAGATAAACAACTCAATCACTTACAGTTCCCTTTATTTTTATTTTCTTTTTATATAGAAACTAGAAAAAAGGCCCGTTTCTGAACACAATGAAACGGGCGCTAGCAAGGTTTTCCTCGTAGTGTATGTTTGAGAGAGTGTGTGTGAGAGTGACTGTGTGAGAGAGAGAGAGTGAATGTGCGAGTGTGTGTGTGTGACAGAGAGAGATTGAGACTGGGTGCGAGTGTGTTTGTGAGAATGAGAGTGTGTGGCAGGGTCCCCCCTCCGCCTCCTCCCCTTCTGCCCGTCCAGTACCTGTCCTGCCGCCCTCTTTGCGACGCCACGCCCCCCCCATGTCGCCGCCGCCGCTCACCCCTCCACCACCCCTGAGGTCTCCACTGCTCCCCCCCTCCACCCCCCAAGGTGATCCAACATCCCCCCCCCCAAACTGCCCCGAGGTATCTCCCTCCCTCCGAGTGTCGGGGTCCCCCTCCCTCCCTCCCAGATCCCCGATTTTCAGGGTCTCCCTTCCACTTCCAGGATCCCCCCTCCCTCCCTCCCAGTCCTCGCTCACAGTTCCAGGGTCGTCGTGCCTCCCCGCCTCCCGTCCACTGCCAGTCCCCCTCCTTCTAAATTATAGAAGTCTCACTTACTTAGTCTGGGTGACCGCGGATAGTGGCAGCAGCAGCATCGGTAAACAGCATACAGGCTTGGCCTGTCTCTGTCTCTCAGCTCTGGTCCCGCCCTCATTTCTTGTTTCCACTAGAGGGGGGGGGGGGGGGTTGTGGTGTGCCATGCTGGCGAAGTGGCAGGAAGTGGCGTGTGGCTTTGAGGGTGGTTATTGTTGCATGGCAGATTGTGTGTATGTTGATGTGGGGAGTTTGGTTGTGTGGGTGGGTGTGAGTGAGAGATGCTGATTCTCCATGGTAGATCTTGTGTATGTAGTTGGGGGGGGGGGGGGAGTGTGTGTATGTGAGTGAGACACAGAGATCTAGATTCACCATGGCAGAGTTTGTGTATGATGATGTGGGGGGTGGTTGGGGGAGAGTGTGTGTGTGTGTGTGAGTGAGAGAGAGAGAGATGTTGTTTTTCCTTGTTAGAGTTTGTGTATTAAGGGGGGTGGGGGGAGTGTGTGAGTGAGAGAGAGATGCTGTCTCTCCATGGCAGAGTGTGTGTGTGTCTTGAGTGAGAGAGATGTTGATTTTCCATTTTAGAGTTTGTGTGTGTGAGGGCGTTTGTGAGGGAGGCGGCGAGTGGATTTCAGGGGGGGTGGAACTGGGAGGGAGGTTGTTTGCGGTGCCAGAGACGTTGGGAGAGTGGGTAGTTGTGTGTGGGAGGGCGTTTGTTAGGGAGGCGGCAAGTGGATTTCAGGAGGTTTGTTTGCGGCACCATTATCGTTGACGTTTGGAGAGTGGGTCATTGTGTGTGGGAGGATGTTTGTGAGGGAGGCGGTGAGTTGATTTCAGGGGTGGTGGTTGCGGCGCCATTACCGTCTCAGTCTTGATACCGGCGACGTTGGGCGCGGACTGATGCTTGCTGGGCGGCGCAGTGTAACATATTCTTGGATTGCTTTGGTGTGTCTCGTGCTGCTATGTTGTGGTTGGTCACAGCTGCTTGTGACGTACCAGGAAGTACTGACGTCAGTTAATGAGATGGATAGCACGAATGCCTCAAGGTTTAAGTGCCACGCAGTCGGCTTCAGAACGTTGGATGTGCTTTTTATTATATAGGATAATCATTTTCGTCATCATAAGAAAAAATAAAGGCATATAGCACAGCACTGAAATCCACAATAATACAGCATCGCAAATAAAGCAAGCTCTGGAGCACTGACAGATACATTTTGAATATAACACCCTCCTCTTCACAGACCCCTCAAACTCCCCTTATATCCCCCGTTCCCGATCCGCTCCTAACAGAGAGAATGCAAAACCTAGGAGGTTTAATAAAACAATAGGAACCTCACAACCTCGCAATTGCTTTCAATAGTAGTAGTGATAGCAATTCTTTTGTTCTGGCCAATATGGCGGTGACCGGGGGGGGGGGGGGGGGGGGGGGAGGAGAATGGTGTCAACTTTTTCACATCATGCAGACTCTTGTCATTAAACCTCCCCGTACCATCTGCCCGCAACCTCGGAGTCATCTTCGACTCCTCCCTCTCCTTCTCTGCCCATATCCAACAGACAGCCAAGACCTGTCACTTCTTTCTCTATAACATCAGCAAAATTCGCCCTTTCTTCTCTGAGCACACCACCCGAACTCTCATCCACTCTCTCATTACCTCTCGCCTTGACTACTGCAACCTACTCCTCGCTGGCCTCCCACTTAACCATATATCCCCCCTTCAATCTTTTCAGAACTCAGCTGCGCGTCTTATCTTCGGCCAAGACCTTTACGCTTATATCACCCCTCTCCTCAAGTCACTTCATTGGCTTCCGATCAGGTACCGCATACAATTCAAGCTTCTCCTACTAACATACAAATGCACTCAATCTGCAGCCCCTCATTACCTCTCTACCCTCATCTCCCCTTACGCTCCTACCCGTAACCTCCGATCACAGGACAAATCCCTCCTCTCAGTACCCTTCTCCACCACCGCCAACTCCAGGCTCCGCCCCTTCTGCCTTGCCTCACCCTATGCCTGGAATAAACTCCCTGAGCCCATATGTCAAGCCCCCTCCCTATCCATCTTCAAATCTTTGCTCAAAGCCCACCTCTTCAATGTCGCTTTCGGCACCTAACTATTGTACCTCTACCCAAGTAACCTAGACCGCCCCGATTTCTGATTGACTACATAGTTTGTAACCTTTAGATTGTAAGCTCTTTTGAGCAGGGACAGTCCTTCCCCATGTTAGACTTGTACAGTGCTGCGTAACCCTGGCAGCAGGGTTGCCAGGTGGAAAATATTTTTCCAGCCTAAAGGAGCCCAAAATCCAGCCCAAAACCCGCCCAAACTCAAACCCCGCCCCTGACACCCCCGCCCCCGCGTCATCACCCCCGCCCCCGCCGTCATCGGCCCCGCCTTCCCCGTCACTAACCCCGCCTTCCCCGTCACCCCGCCTCCCACGTCACTAACCCCGCCTCCCACGTCACTAACCCCGCCTCCCACGTCACTAACCCTGCCCAAAAACGTCACTAACCCCGCCCACCGTGGCCGAAAAAGCCACCTAAAAAAACCGCCCGAAGCACAAAAACCAGCCCAAAAAACCGCAACCCGCCGCGGGCAAAAATTTCCCGCGGCGGGTCGCGGAAAACCGCCCAATTGGGCGGTAAAACCGCCCACCTGGCAACACTGCCTGGCAGCGCTATAGAAATGCTAAGTAGTAGTAGTAGTAGTAGTAGCTCTAGTCATGTGGGTGGGATCCAGCCAATGGGATTGGGAAGGATATATAAGCAGAGCACTGGAAGGCAACTCAGCCAATGGAAAGGATGTGGGGGGCAGAGCACTGGGAGGCATCTCCACTCTTAGAGATTGTGGTTAGGATCTAGCCAATGGGAAGGCAGTGGGGGCAGACCAGGCTGTGGGTAGGATCCAGCCAATGGGAAGGCAGTGGGGGCAGACCAGTGAAAGGCTGTGGGTAGGATCCAACCAATGGGAAGAGAAGGGGAGGAGCTGAGCTTTGCATAGGGCACTGGGGAGGCTAAACATGTCATAGGAGGAAAGTGTGAGGGGCTGAGAAAAGAAGCTGGAAGCACCAGAGGATTCTGGGTGTCTGAAGACCTGAAGGCAAGTGTGTGTCTAGTGAGATTGTTTGGGTGAAGAGAGTGGGGGTGCATCTGTGTTTATCTGAAGAGCGAGAGTGGGGTGTGTGTGTCTTACTGAAGAGCGAGAATGGGGTGCATATGTGATGAGAGAGAGAGGGCTGTAAATTTATACCTCAGACCCACTGCCTGTAAATCTTTCTTTGGGGCAGTCAACCCTAGGCATCTCTGGACTGTACCAGAAGCAATGGAGGGTGAACCAGGGCCACCGAGAGGGGGTGGGCAGAGGGGGCAAGATTCCCCAGACCCGGCGCCAGCTATCATAAGAGACTGCTGTGCCAGCCACAGGTCTTTCGTCCTTCTGCGTCGTCCTGTTTATGCAGGAACAGGAAGTTACTTCACAGGAGGCGGGACATAACAGGAAGAAGGATCTATAGCCGGCAGAGCGCACTCTGTCATATGCTGCTGTGGGGGGGGGGGGGGGGGGGATAGGGGTAGGGCAGGGCCCTGAAGATTGTTTCCCTTGGCCCAGCTTTGTCTCTTGGCAGCTCTGGGGTGAACATATCTTGCCCAGACCATCACTAAATAGTAGGCTGCTTCATTCAACGCGTGCATTGCACAGTCCCCCTGCACGCTGATATCTAGAATTGGATCCTGGGGAAGGGGGGCGGGGAGGGGCTGGGAAAGAGTGATTGTGATGGGGGAAAGGTTCATAGTAAGGGCCCGCACATGTATTTTTGCCTAGGCCCAGTTTAGTGTTAATCTGGTCCTGCTAGAGAGACATCAAATTGAGGAGAACTGAGACACCAGAATCCTGATATCAAACATTGTAAGCCATGGGACACGCTCCCAAATGGACCTCACAATAGCCCTGGTGCTGGTCAGTCCTCAGACACTGCATCTCATATGGGGTGTTCTCGGGGTGTCTCCCCGTCTGCTTCCCAGCCCCCACCCCCACCCCAGTAAATCACCCACTGATCTCTGTCTCTGGGGTATCTCCTCCTCCTTCACGCTACCCTCAGCTTTGGGCCTGAGCTATTTATTTATTAGGATTTATTTACCGCCTTTTTGAAGGAATTCACTCAAGGCGGTGTACAGTAAGCTATGTTTATTCTAGCCCCTCCTCACAGTATTTGTTCTAGCCTCACCCCCTCCATCCTAAGGGGATGAAATTGGAGCTGACTCAGCAGAGCAGAAAATAATTGCTGTCCTCACTTCTCCAGCCCCTCCCCTCCTATTGCCTAGGCAATGCCTAGAGGGGAAGGGCTGAAGCAGTCAACAACAGTTCCCAGGTATGGGAATAGGATGGCATCTTCCAAAAGTTTTATGTTTGTTATGCTGTTAACAAAATTGTACATTTTTGTGTTTAATTGGAACCTTCTCTGAACCTGTATTTCAATGGATTTTATGGGGTATGAGACCCTAATAGCATAGCAAACTATACCTGCTGTACACCAGCTTGGGTGAATCTCTTCATAAAGCTTGTTAATAAATCCCAATAAATAAATAAAATTTGGCACCAGAGGGCAACTGGCTGTATTACCTGCCCTTAAATCTGGGCATGTCACATTCTCTGTGTATCGAGGGGTGATTTCTAGAGTTCACATAATGATGAACCTCCGGATTTTGACTTTCAGTTCAGTTCACCGACAAGCTGATGATACTCAGGGTCCCCAGAAAGTTGACATCAACTGGGCTTCTAATCTTGCTTGACTGAAGGAATCCAAGTAGGGAAACCGAACTAGAAGCCTGTGAATTCAGTGGGGTAAACCGAGGATGGTGTCGGGTGAATCTGAAGTCAGCAACCCTACTGCTACATAGTTTTCTGTATTTCTTTTTGCTTAGAAGTTGGTCGAGGGTCTGGCAAGGATTTTGTCCACCATCCAAGAGGAAGCCAGCACTCCATCTTCCCAGTTCAGATGGCTCCTGCAGACCGCAAAAATGAAATCCTGAGGCTGATCCATCAGTCCCTGCACAAGACGTCTGGCCTGCAGATTAAGAAACTGAAAGGGGTCTTGTGGACGCAGCACGGCATCGATTTGGAGAAGGTCAGCCGAGACCTGAACTACAAGAATGCTTTATGCTTCCTGCAGCAGGCCCCAACCATCCAGCTCTCGGATCCTACCAGAAAGGACAAGTGCGTGGTCAGGATTGACAAAGGTAAAACGTTCAATTACTCATCTGTCTCTCATCCTAATTATTATTATTTGTTGCATTTGTATCCCATATTTTCCCACCTATTTGCAGGCTCAATGTGGCTTACATAGTACCTTGAAGACGTTTGCCAGCTCCGGTAGAGAAACAAATACAAAGTGATGTTATAGTCGAATAAGGTTCATATGTGACAGACATATTGGGAATCGTAGAGAAGAAGAGTTGTATAGTGTTCATTTCGAGCTTTAGTTACATTGAGGGGCATAATCGAACGCGAACGCCCATGTGTAAGGACGTCCATCTCCGAGAATGGATACGTTAAAGGGTGGACCGAACCGTATTTTCGAAAAAGATGGATGTCTATCTTTAGTTTCGAAAATACACTTTGAGCCAGGCAAATACATTGGAGGTGGGCATTTTTTGAGCTGGGCGTTTTCGTTTTTCAGCGATAATCTAAACCGAAGTGGCCCAGCTCAAATACGAACAAATCTAAGGCTTTGTGTCGTGGGAGGGGCCAGGATTCGTAGTGCACTGGTCCCCCTCACATGCCAGGACACCAACCGGGCACCCTAGGGGGCACTTTTAAAAAAGAGAAAGAAACATTAAATTACCTCCCAGGTACATAGCTCCCTTCCCTTGGGTGCTGAGCCCCCCAAATCCCATTCCTCACAACTCAGCACCATTACCATAGCACTTAATGGTGAAGGGGGGCACCTACATATGGGTACAGTGGGTTTTGGGGGGGTTTAGAGGGCTCCCATTTACCACCACAAGTGTAACAGGTGGGGGGGAGATGGGCCTGAGTCCACCTGCCTGAAGTCGACTGCACCCACTAAAAACTGCTCCAGGGACATAGTAACATAGTAGATGACGGCAGAAAAAGACCTGCATGGTCCATCCAGTCTGCCCAACAAGATAAATTCATATGTGTATACCTTACCTTGATTTGTACCTGTCTTTTTCAGGGCATAGACCGCATAAGTTTGCTCAGCAGGATTCCCCACCTCCCAACCACCAGTCCCGCCTCCCATCACCGGCTCTGGCACAGACCGTATAAGTCTGCCCTCCACTATCCTCGCCTCCCAACCACCAACCCCTCTTCCCCCACCTGCTCCGCCACCCAATTTCGGCTAAGCTTCTGAGGATCCATTTCTTCTGCACAGGATTCCTTTATGTATCCTGTGCAGAAGGAATGGATTATGCCCCTCAATGTAACCTGCATACTGCTGTCATAGAGCTGCAGATGACATTTGAGGCTGGCATACAGGCTGGAAAAAAATGTTTTTAAGTTCTTGTTTTTTGGTGGGAGGGGGTTAGTGACCATTGGGGGAGTCAGGGGAGATCATCCCCGATTCCCTCTTGTGGTCATCTGGTCATTTAGGGCATGTTTTGGGGACCTGTTCGTGATAAAAAAGGGTCCAAAAAAAGTGACCTAAATTCTCGCTAAAAACGCCTTTCTTTTTTCCATTATCGGCTGAGCGCGCCCATCTCTGTTCAGCTGATAACCACACCCCAGTCCTGCCTCCGACACACCCCCGTCAACTTTATTCGTTCCCGCGACGGAGTGCAGTTGAAGACGTCCAAAATTGGCTTTCAATTATACCGATTTGGGCACCCATGCGAGAAAAACGCCCATCTCCCGATTTGAGTCGAAATATGGGCGTCTTTGACTTTCGATTATGAGGTGGATTGTGTCACAGGGTTCAGGCACTTAAGTTGGGTCGGTAGGGTAAGCCTTTTCGAACAGGTTGGCCTTTAGTAGTTCCTGGAAGTTGAGATGGTCATATGTTGTTTTCACAGCTTTTGGTAATGCATTCCACAGTTGTGTGCTTATGTAGGAGAAGCTGGATGCATAAGTTTATATTATATTTATTGCATTTGTATCCCACCTTTTCCCACCTATTTGTAGGCTCAAAGTGGCTTACAGAGTGTGGTTATGACATAATCATTTCGTGATAACAGGTACAGTTCTTACAGTTTGAATGTTGGTAAGAGAAGATAAGCATAGTCGTTTCATGATAACAAGTGCAATTGTTACTGTTTAAAGATTGGGTAAGGGAGGATAGTTGATTTTTTATTTGAGTCCTTTACAGCTTGGGTAGTGGAGATTTAAGTATGAACGTGTTGATGCGACTGTGTTTCTGGTTGGGAGGTCTATGAGGTTGGTCATGTATCCCGGGGCTTCGCCATAAATAATTTTATGGACCAAGGTGCAGATCTTGAAAGCAATAAGTTCTTTGATTGGGAGCCAGTGCAGTTTTTCTCGGAGGGGTTTTGGCGCTTTCGAATCATGTTTTTACAAATATTTATTTAATATGAGTCTGGCTGCTGTGTTTTGAGCGGTCTGAAGTTTCTTTATGGGCTGCTCTTTACATCCTGCATAGATTCCATTGCAGTAGTCAGCATGGCTTAGTACCATTGATTGTATCAGGTTGCGGAATGTTTCCCTCGGGAGGAATGGTTTCACATGTTTGAGTTTCCACATTGAATGGAACATTTTCTTGGTTGTAGAGTTCACTTGGCTCTCGAGTGTGAGGTAATAGTCGATTGTAACCCCGAGGATTTTCAGGCTATCTGAGATAGGGAGGGTGTAATCTGGAGTATTTAAATGTTGTTATTTGGTCATTTCCCTCCTTCTCCTTCCCTCACCTTTCTCACCTTCTCTGTTATTTCTCCCTGCCCTTTTGGCAAATCTGTGTTTTCTCATTGCACTTCCTTTTTGACCCACACTGTGATTCATCTTTCCTCCTAACTTTCTGTGTTAAATACCAGCGATTTTCCTTAAATGATGTCTCTTTCTGTTGTTAGGCATCAACAGATCATCCTTACTCATTTCTCCATATCCATTGTGCTCTGGCCAGCTTGGGAATGGGCTTCAAGATACCAGCCTCCAGGGTCCTGCTGTGACACATCCTTTTCAAGCCTCCCAAGCCACTCTTTCCCAGGCTCCAGTTGCCCAGACATCAAACTCTAAATCTGTCCATCTCCGTGATTTGGTCCAAACGTTAATCCATCAAATTTTATATAAGACATGTGGATTTGAGGTTAAGAAACTGATGCAAGTGTTGCTCATACAACACAAGGTTGACTTGGAGAAGGTGAGCCATTACCTGGGCTACAAGGATGCACTGAGCTTTCTTCAGAAGATACCAAACATCCAACTTTCAGATCCTGATAAGGGAAGTAAGTGTTTGGTGGTATTAGAAAAGGGTGTGAAACCACAACCCCTAATCTCCACATCTCTTCCAGCTCCATACCCAAAGGAGGGTGAAGTAATCCTTCCACCATACTCCAAGGCTGAAACCGTGACTTCATCAGCTAACGTGCCAGCTAGTCACCCAGAGCACATGCCAAACGTCAAAAGATTTACCACCACAAACGTATCTCCAAGATCCATGCGTCAACCCAATCATTATGTTCGCCCAACGATTCGTGTACTGACAAGGCCACCATCCATCACTTATCCCAACCAGTATCTGTTTGCCAAGGACACACATGTGAGTAACTGTGGTGTAATTCAGTTACCGCATGCTGCCCCAGTCCGGGTCCAATTTCCAGTCACGAATCCGTTGGGACAAACCAGACAGATCACCCTCTTGCTACCTTCTGGCGCCCACCTCTCCAGCACACCTTCATTAGACCGTTTCACCCAGCTCTCCCAAAACAGTCACGCCACCAAGCCAGAAGAAATTGAGGGCTGGAAAGATGACCTTCAGCAGAAGACAATCAGTTGGGAAAAATCCATGCCAACAAAACCAGCAGGTAAATAATCAACACTTTGGTTATGACCATTCCATCTGAACAATGTAATGTGAAGGAAAGGCAAACAACCAAGGAGCAAGAGTTCATTTTGTTTCATCAGCTGATCTTTTTTCATTCATAGCATTGCATCAATGATTTTTCTTCTCTAGAGTTGAAAGTTAACTTGAGAATGAACATCGTTTCCCAAGTGCCCTTCTTCTACCTCTACCTGTTGCCCAGTTATTGAGCAAGGCTCAGGTTGCAACATCAACTGGCCCACACTGGGCTGCAACTAGAGTGGTCGTTTCCGAGATGAGCACAAGGATATGCACCATTTGGCTTGTGAGAATGCCAGTTATGCCATGCTGTCACTTCCAATATCACTTTTTCCCCCAAAATAATCAGCTGTACTTCATAAGATCTAGTAACAAAACACTAGAGGTTTCTCTGGTGACGTGTGCTCCATCTCCCTCCCCAACCAAAGTAGAGATGGGAAGGAGGAACATCACGTGGGGAAGCCACTGCTTGCCTCATGATTGGTAGCATGGAATGTTGCTACTATTTGGGTTTCTGCCAGGTACTTGTGACCTGGATTTTCCACTTTTGGAAGAAGGATACTTGGCTAGATGGACCATTGGTCTTACCCAGTATGGCTATTCTTATGTTCTTATGAATCATTGTAGGTTCCTCTTCCAGCTGTTGGCCAAGTCCAGGTTTCAGTCACCTATCCAGGAGTTCAGATTAGGTCTCCTGTATACCCCTTGTATTCTTTCTCAACATCTCTGGTCCAAGACAGCTAACCCAGTTACCGAATTCAAGAAAGACATCCCTATGGCTTGAGAACTAGGGAAACTGGATTTGATTCCCACCACAGCTCCTTGTGACTCTAGGCAAGTCACTTAACCCTCCTTTGCCCGAGATCCCAAAATACGTACATGTATATAATATGTAAATTGCTTGAGTGTAACCACTGAAAGGCAGTATATCAAGTCTCATCCTTTTTCCCTTTCCTAATCACTTTATTTATAGTTGAGTTAGTCTCTTTAAGTGTTAAACGTTTACTATTAGAGACCATGTTGGTTTCTGTATATATTTTGTGGACGGGAGGGTAAGGGATGTTTTATTTAATAATTAGGATCATATTCTTGGTTCAATTGGGAAATGACGCTGTATTTTTCATGATGTTGTATTCTTCTGGGATTTGATTCCTGAGGCTGGATGACATTATTTATTTATTTTTTGTGATCCTGAATAAAAATTATTTCAGTTAGAATGGGAAGAACTCCACCAATCCCACATTTTTATGCCCAGTTTTTATTGCCTGTGGGTGAGGGGGTTGTTGATAGGGCTTTGGCTGGAATTAATTTGTTTATTTAAATTCAATTTAGGTCTGAAGAAGAAAGACCATGTGTTTCCGCACCAAGGCGCATCCAGTACCCCCTCATGTCCTGACCGACCTGTGGAGGAATATATGAAGAAGTGCCCGGACACGCAGGTTGTGAATGCCACACCTCCACCCCTTCAGCAGGACATGCCTTCTGATGTTTCTCAAAACACTCATGTTCTAAAGCACTTACCGGCAAACAGTTCTTCATTTAGTCAAAGGCCAGGACAAAGCGTTGATGGACAATGTCTTCCCTCGAATGAAGTGGCAACAGATCAGTTGTCTCCTGTATTGATTTCTGTGCCTCTCCCTATTTCTTCACCCATTGTACCATTAGTTCAACCAACATCTGAACCACAGGTGTCTGAGTCAGTAAGAGGCACTTCTTTGGTCACCAGGGTGTTGCCACCGCCCAGGTCCCTTCCAAACCAGCCACTGGGGAATGGCCAGCTCAACTACTTGGGTTTCCAACAGCAAATGGCCCCCATTTCCACCCCTATGACTGGCATTAGGGTAAGAAATTCCTTCCCAATGCCCAGCCCTGGATTCCAGACTCCATCCTTGCATCCAAAAGCAACTACCTGGCTCTCAGATGAATCCTCAAAGACTTACTTCGCTAGTCCCTCAACATCGGTGGCTGCCATGGACTCTACATACCTGGAGATGCACAAGGCTGAAGAATCTTCAAGATACAATTCATCAGGAGATCTAGCCGGCAATACCTCCCTAGGTATGAGGAAGCAGGTAGCTGTACCACTTCTCCCTTGAATAATAAGATCATGTTGGAACCATTTTGATGTTTAAGTCTAGTCATAGGGCTGTAATTCACAGGTTGGGTCATAGTCCAGTCTCTTAACCTAGACCTTAGTGAGCTTGTATCCGCATCACCCGACACACCCTTGTTGAGATTCTTGACTGGTGACATCAAAAGAGAGGTTCTCCACCTTCCCCTCGCATATTTCCTGGGTCATGGGAAGAGTATCACAATGTCCAGCCTTTATGATGCATTGCAAACTCTTTTATTCTATCCATAGTATCAGCATGCAGAAAGTGAAAATATTTCTAGTGATGAAGAGAAATGCAAAGGTATTGGGTGATCACCTGTGGGAGGAGTGTGATACCTCAGCAACATGAATGTTGCGGAGATAAGAGTGAGGGTGGCTGTGACTCAAGATATTCTGAGTAGAGGAGAATTTCATAAGAGTGTAATGGACTAGCATCCCACAGTCATGGGGAGGAGAGGCGGAGTGGGGGCAGGGTTCATACAAAAAAAGGAAAGATCGATAGGTGGATAGGGACAGGGTTATAGGCTTGGAAGGTTTGGTATGCAATGTTCGATATTGTCCTCTCTCCACAACTTCTTACCAAATGAATATGGATCCTCGTTTCAGAACGAACTTCATTTCTCATGGAACGCATTTGAAACTCGATGGGTGCGTGGGGAAGAAAGTCAAATGAGCACCACACCATCACAGTGTGGTTAGGATCTGTGGGCTGGTGCTGGTTTTTGTATCCATTGACGAGTTTGTTTTCTTCAGGGTGCAAAGAGGAGCCAGGCCCTTCACATTCCTCCTTCAGCATTTCTATGCCTGCCTCCACTTCAGGCCAGTCTCCAAGGAAACCTCTAGATGACCTTCCAAAGAACAGTGCTCCAGTGATACCTCCAAAACCAGCAGCTCTTCCTGTGGACCAGAAGACCATACCAGGTAATGCTTTTTATCTAGATGGTTGACAAAGGCGACCATCAAGATTAGAGTAATTGCTAGATCCAGTGTACCTCGAGTAGTCCTGGACACCCATCTCTTTTGGAAATTAACAGATGCCATCTCAACTTACACAGTTAACCTGAAGGCATTACAAGATGACATTATAATCTTCAACCCCCAATTGCTGTGGTGCAATACTAAAGTGGGGGTTGCACAGTTAATAGGGTGACCAAAACGGACTCATGTTATCCAAAAAGAATAAACTAGGTCTGGTTGATTCTTTGGACTTGTAGTTCCAGCATCTTTAAGATTGAGTCAGTCAGTGAACCTAGCTTTCAGCCTAAAGATCAGCATTGACCGTGGTCTTCCTTCCTTGGCAGGCCTTGATAAGATTGGGAAGTTACTTTCTTTGCCAGAATTTGCGTCTGGGATAAGAGTTGAGAAGCTGAATGAGATCATGAAGAAAAGGTGCAAGATAGACCTGGAGAAACTTGGGAAAGAACAAGGCTGCAAAGACATAATAAGCTTCCTTCAGCGACTTCCCAACATCAAGCTCTCGGATCCCGGAAAATGGAGCACCTGCATTGTTAAATTACAAAAAGGTAGGACATGACACCATTGAAGCTCTTTCTCACACCCTCATTTTTATCTTGAGGTAATAAATGTACTCTGTTTTCCTTTTAGCTTCCCAAAATGGAGCAAAGGCTACTTGTGAAGGTCAGAACCCATTTAGACCTGTTCCCACTCCACAGCAACCCACAGAGAAAGCACCTATTGAAGGCTGGGAGGATTCAGCCCCGACATGGTCTCCAAATCGAGTGACTCCAAGCATGATCCAGGAAGCCACCTCATGGTCCATGGAGGCCAACCAAATATCAGCACCACCACAAGGACCAAACCTATGTCCACATGAACATCTTGATCCCATTCTGAAGGAAGAAGTCCTGGTGGTCTTATTGCAAAAACCCCGTGGGGTCACCTTTGGGCAGTTTGCTGGAGTGTTCCACAAGACCCATGGCTACCAGCTGAAGCTCTCCAAACACGGCTACAAATCCCTCCAGAGCCTGTTGGATGACATGAAGGATTTGGTGGAAGTGTTGAATAAAGGGACTAAAGATTTAGTTATCAGATGCAGGTTTCCTTCTCGTCATCGGCTGGTAGAAATCTTTCCTAGTGGACCCAAGAGTGGGTTCTCCTGAAGTTAGTCCGATGACCTTCAGGACTGAAAAATTCCTATTTTCGTTTGTTAACGACATGCAACGACATGGGATATGTCGTTGGCAAATGATAGCCCATCCCTACTCTATATATCCTGGAGACGCTCAGAAGATATTCTTGGATTATACAGAATGTGAAAGGATGATTGGAGACGGTAGACCAGAAAACTGAATCTATACACACAACTATCAGTATTCTGCATAGGTTGCCAACTGGCTCCAGATTTGGTCAACAAGGTTAATCCAATCCAGATTTTACCCTATTGAATGCAGGGACTTGTAGCCAAACTGGATTCCTTATTAAAAGCAAGATTACAAGTCCCTGCATGCAATAGGATAAACCCAGGGCTGGATCAACCCTGTTGGGTGAATCTGGAATCAGTTGGCAGTTCTTAATTCTACATAACTCTCCTAACTGCTCCTTAGCACCACTTCTTACAGATTACCTCTCCCTTCTTTTCTACTCTCCCATGGACCGATGCTCAAAAGTTCCTGAGGTTTGTTTGTATATTAATACAAAGGAATCCTGTATAGTAGGTGTTGAATCATACAAGCTTAGCGGTGATTAGAGGGCAACACCAGTAACTGGGAAAGAAAACCAGTGTTGGGCAGACTTCTACGGTCTGTGCCCTGAAAATGACAAGGACAAATCAAGATCAAGTATACATGTGTAGTATCACATCGCTCCTTATTCTATGAGTTTTTATCTTGTTGGGCAGACTGGATGGACCATACAGGTCTTTATCTGCCGTCATCTACTATGTTACAATGTTACCTGAGGTTTCTCTCTTTACAGCATAGAGATGCTCAGTAACTACCAGCATTCTGCCACCCTTCTACCTCAGTACCGCTACCTAGAGTGTCTCAAGATGTTTGTTACCATTAGTGCTGCCACCTAGTGGCTGGTGGAGGTTTTACACAGATCAAGTTCCTTGTTTTTTTATTCGTCTCTGTTCTTGCTGTTCAATAAAGACGATTCACAAGTTTTCCTGGTCCAACATTGTGGTGAAGAATTAGAGGGCAGTTTGGGGGGTACTTGAACCAGCAAATTGCACCCTGCTGGGACTGTCTGAATGAGTGTAAAGCCCATATGTCCAAAGCAACAACTGGTCAACTGTCAGCTTGACAGAAGGAGGGAAGGAAGGTGACGTGACTCTAAGCAGCTCTCATCTCATCCCCCATGACCCCGGCCATAAATTAGACGTTTTCCAAGTCACAGTGGGAAGGATCTGGCTATAAGTACATAAGTATTGCCATACTGGGACAGACCAAAGGTTCATCAAGCCCAGCATCCTGTTTCCAACAGTGCTAATCCAGGTCACAAATACCTGGCAAGATCCCAAAAAAGTACAAAACATTTTATGCTGCTTATCCCAGAAATAGTGGATTTTCCCCAAGTCCAATTTAATAATGGTCTATGGACCTTTTTAAAACTCTGCTAAGCTAACCGCCTTTACCACATTTTCTGGCAAAGAATTCCAGAATTGAATTACACGTTGAGTGAAGAAACATTTTTTCCGATTCGTTTTAAATTTACCACTTTGTTGGTTCATCGAATGCCCCCTAGGCCTAGTATTTTTGGAAAGTGTAAACAGATGCTTCACGTCCACCAACCAAAAGAAAGGATCAAAATACCATATGTCAAAATACACAAAACACTTGTAAATACTTGTTATAGTAAGTTACAGGAAATACAGGTATCAAAATTTGTCAATTATTAAAATATAAAGAGGAAAAGACCTCATTAAGACCTTATCGACAATATTAGGCTCAAAGACACATATTATTATTAGTATTAGCATTTGTATAGCGCTACCAGACGTACGCAGCGCCGAACATCTGTCACAAAGAGACAGTCCCTGCTCAAAAGAGTTTACAATTTAAATAATACAGACAGACAAGACAGATACGGGTGATGAAAAGTAATGGGTAATGAAGTAATAGGTGATGAAGAGTAATGGGTGAGAAGGAAGGAAGGGACAAGGGGAGGGCAATTGAGTAGTAGCTAGGAGCTAAAAGTGTGGGTCCTAGCTAAAAGCTAGGAGTGAAAAGGTGGGTTTTTAGCATAGATTTGAAACAGGTAGAGATGGAGCTAAACGTATAGGTTCAGGAAGTCTATTCCAGGCATAAGGTGCCGCGAGAGAAAAGGAACGAAGCCTGGAGTTAGCAGTGGAGGAGAAGGGGGACAGTATTAATGTGATCAGTCAAAAAAGTCGTCATAGGTCTAGAAAAACCTCCTAACAACGGTTGTATGGAAGGAAATATTTTTTAACTCTTTAATTCAAATCAAAAACTTCTACCAACAGCCAAGAAAAATCCAATAAAGTTAATACGTAGCTTTGAGCTGTACAGCAAAATGGCTTCACTGTTGACAAATATATGTCTTCTCATTAGTTTCACTGTTGCCAACTTAGGGCCTCTTTTACTGAGCCGCATAGACACCTATACACGCCCAACGCACGCCAAAATGGAGTTACCGCCCGACCACTGTGTGGCTCTTGCGGTAATCTCATTTTTGGCGCTTGCCCGATACACGCGTCTGAAAAATATTTTCTATTTTCCTGGCGCGCGTAGCGGACATGCACAGGTCCTGTCACGTCTGTGGTCGTGACCACCCTCAGACTTACCTTATTTCTGGGGGTCAGCATCTGTGCTGGCTTCTGTCTGTTTCTGTGTTAGTTTTGTTTCTGTCTCTGTGTGCTGATTGCTTCACTAGACCTTACCTGTGTGGGCTATGCCTCTCTGAGGAGCCAGCATCTAAGATGGCTCCCGCTTGTTTTGTGCCAGCTTCCAAGATGGCTCCTGCCTGTTCTTCCTATGTGTTCCAAGCCTCTCCTTGGTGTGAGTGTGTTCCCTGCACCTGTCCTGCAGTAGGTGACATCATCAGGGAAAGCCTTCATAAAGAAGTGCTGTGCTTGCATTCAGGGCCTTTGCATAGTAAGTAAGAGTGTTATGCCAAAAGGTCATGAGGTTAGTGAGTGCACTGTTGCGCTGCTACTTAGCCTTTCTCTGGGCTCTTGCCCATCTGCTATTTGTGTCTGTGGACTGCTAGTCCTTCCGTGTGGGCTTTTGCTCTTCTGTTTTGTGTCTGTGGACTGCTAGTCCTTCCTTTGCCTTGCTCTGCATTTGGAGTCTGAAGCTTCAGCCATTTTCTCTCTGTCTGTGTTTGGAGCTGCTGAAGCTTCAGCCCTGACTCTGTTATCTCTGGTTTATTCCTCTGCCTGCTGCCTGCCCAAAGACTCTGTTAGCTCCTAGTGTATTCTTCTGCCTGCTGCCTGCCCTAAGATTCTGTTAGCTCCTGGTTTTTTCCTCTGTCTGCTGCCTGCCCAAAGACTGCTAGTTCCTGGTTGCGTCTTCTGTCTGCTTGCCAAGCTTGCTTGTATATCCCGAGTCCTGTTTCTGCCTAGCTTGCTTGTATTTCCTGAGTCTTGCTTCTACCTAGCTAGTGTGTATATCCTGAGTGTATATCCTGAACCCTGTCTCTGCCTAGCTAGTGTGTATATCCTGAGTGTATATCCTGAACCCTGTCTCTGCCTAGCCTTTGTGTACGTCTTGTCCCCTTGGTCTGTCTTGTGTTTCTGGCTTAGTGGCTGCGTGCAGCTTTCAGTCCGAGTCTAGTATTTTGCCTAGCTTCCTTCGTGTATCCCAGCCCCAGGGTGGGTCCTCTGGATCTTCAGTTCCTGCCTTATCCTGCAAGTCCTGCTGGCCACCCGCACTCTGGAGCTCAACTCCAGAGGAATGGTGGTGAAGCGCAGGTGAAGTTGTTCCTGTTCTGCCTATTCTAGTTGCCTGCCTCAGTACTACTCCAGTCCAGAGTTCCAGTCCTGCTCTGTGTATCCAGTTCCAGGGTAGTCTTGCCTGCCTTTGCCGCTCCTCGGCAGTGGCCCAAGGGCTCACAAATTCCGGTTCTGCCTCAAGAACCCGACAGGTCCTTACCGCCCAAATTCTTTAACGTTAGGTCTACGGCTGGCTGTAAGCCACACCTACACTACTGCAAGCCATTTTTCAGCGCATCTTTGTAAAAGAAGTTCTTTTACAAAGATGGTAGAAAACCTAAAGGAAAACCATAAAGACTCCTAGGGGAGGAGAGACTCCTGCAGGTAGTCACATTGGGATATATCTCTAGCGGTGTAGACAGAACGGATTGGCCACTGTGTATTGTGCAGGTGGTTAAACTTGTCCACTGATGGTTGGGAGAAGTCCATGGTCAGGGTAGTGTAGAAAGGAAAACCAGGGGCAGACTTAGGTGGGGACAAGTGAGCCTTCTCTGCCAGGTGCATTCTCACACGTGGCCAACAGATGTCACTGTTGTCCCAGGAATTGTGGTACTGTTTGTTTGTTTCTTATTTATTTATTTCATTATTGGGCTTTATTATTATTATTTGTTACATTTGTATCCCACATTTTCCCACATATTTGCAGGCTCAATATGGCTTACATACTACCATGAAGGCATTCGCCAAATCTGGTTCAGGATAGGTACAAAATGTATTGGGATAGGGAAGATAAGATTCAATCAAGTTGGGTTGAGGTAAAAGAGTTCATTAATGTCCAATACGATCTTTAATAGTGAAGTGTTGCAGGGTTGAGTCATTTAAGTTGGGTCATTCGGATATGCCTTTCCGAATAGGTGGGTCTTTAATGACTTTCTGAATTTTAGATAATCATAAGTTGTTTTCACCACTTGTGTCAATGCATTCCACAGGCGCGTGCCTATGTAAGAGAAGTTGGACGCATGGGTTGTCTTGTAATTTAGTCCTTTGCAATTTGGGTAATGGAGATTCAGGTAAGTCTGTGATGAACTGGTACTATTTCTAATTGGGAGATTGAATAGGTCAATCATGAAATCTGGGACTACTCCATAGATAATCTTATGGACCAAGGTGCAGATTTTGAAAGAGATGCGTTCTTTGATAGGAAGCCAGTGCACTTGTTCACGGAGTGGTATGGCACTTTGGAATCGTGTCTTACCAAATATCAGTCTGGCTGCTGTGTTTTGTGCCGTTTGGAGTTTCTTTGTGAGTTGTTCCTTACATCCTGCATAGATTCCATTGCAGTAATCAACATGGCTTAATACCATTGATTGAATTAGATTGCGGAAAACATCTCTTGGGAAGAAAGGTTTTAAACGCTTGAGTTTCCACATTGAATGAAACATTTTCTTTACGGTGGAGTTGACTTGGGACTGAAGTGTAAGATTTCTATCAATAATGACACCTAGTATTTTGAGACTATCAGAGATGGGAAGGGAATGCTTTAATGAAGAGATTCACCCAAGACGCTAAACAACAGGTACAGTTTATTAAATTTATTTATTTATTCATTCTTGTATCCCACTATTGTCCAAAAACAAGTTTCGGTTCAACATGGCTTACAATTTACATTTTGGTGGAGTTACAATACTGATGTGCAATGTGGCGAGGACATCTATAGTTTGTTTGGTTATTCATAGAGTTTTTGAAGAGATAGATTTGAAGTGGAAAAGGTAGTGGTAGCTTTTGTGTTCAGTTGTAGAGTTTTGGTGATATTTATTCATATAGTTCTTGAAGAGGTAGATTTGAAAGGAAGGCGAATTATAGCTACATTATGCAAGGTTCCACGTTAGGAATCACGGACTAAGAAAGGGATCTAGGTGTCGTCATTGATGATACATTGAAACCTTCTACTCAGTGTGCTGCGGTGGCTAAAAAAGCAAATAAAATGTTAGGTATTATTAGGAAAGGAATGGAAAACAAAAATGAGGATGTTACAATGCCTTTGTATCACTCTATGGTGCGACCTCACCTCAAATATTGTGTTCAATTTTGGTCGCCGTATCTCAAAAAAGATATAGTGGAATTAGAAATGGTATAGAGAAGGGCGACGAAAATGATAAAGTGGATGGGACGACTTCCTTATGAGGAAAGGCTAAAGCAGCTAGGGCTCTTCAGCTTGGAGAAAAGGCGGCTGAGGGGAGATATGATAGAGGTCTATAAAATAAGGAATGGAGTGGAACGGGTAGATATGAAGCGTCTGTTTACGCTTTCCAAAAATACTAGGACTAGGGGGCATGTGATGAAGATACAATGTAGTAAATTTAAAACGAATCGGAGAAAATGTTTCTTCACTCAACGTGTAATTAAACTCTGGAATTCGTTGCCAGAGAACGTGGTAAAGGCGGTTTGCTTAGCAGAGTTTAAAAAAGGTTTGGACGGCTTCCTAAAGAAAAAGTCCATAGACCATTATTAAATGGACTTGGGGAAAATCCACTATTTCTGGGATTAGCAGTATAGAATGTTTTGTACTTTTTTGGGATCTTGCCAGGTATTTGTGACCTGGATTGGCCACTGTAGGAAACAGGACGCTGGGCTTGATGGACCTTTGGTCTTTCCCAGTGTGGCAGTACTTATGAGGGACCAAGTGCAGATATATAGAGGGAACAAGATGCGTGGAACAGAACGATGCAGGTTTCTGCTGCTTACCACTGTAGATAAGGCCCTATACCAACAAATCCTGATATCTGGTATCCTCAGGGCAGTGGCAGATAAAGGTAGGGGAGGTATAGCAAAGTAGATGGAAACCATCGTAGGGAGGCAGTTTCAAAATCATCTGGGATATTATGACATGCAAGATCCACAGCAGTCAGGTTTCCAGAGAAACTAGAGCACAGAAACAGTGGCTATAGGTCTTTTAGAAGAATGTAGACTCTGAGGGGTAATTCTGTAACACTGTCGCCAACATTTGCATGCAGATTGCATGCATAAATGTTTTGAATATTGATATTTATGCATGCATGCAGACACCTGTACAAGTAACGGGTAGACAAGAATCGCTTGTTTACTCTTTCCAAAAATACCAAGACTAGGGGGGCATGTGATGAAGCTACAAAGTAGTAAAATTAATATGAATCTGAGAACATTTTTCTTCACTCCACGTGTAATTAAACTCTGGAATTCGTTGCCAGAGAATGTGGTAAAGGCGGTTAGCTTAGCGAGGTTTAAAAAAGGTTTGGACAGCTTCCTAAAGGAAAAGTCCATAGATCTTTATTAAATTGGACTTGGGGAAAATCCACTATTTCTGGGATAAGCAGCATAAAATGTTTTGTACTTTTTTGGGATCTTGTCAGGTATGTGTGACCTGGATTGGTCACTGTTGGAAACAGGATACTGGGCTTGATGGACCTTTGATCTGTCCCAGTATGGCAATACTTAAGTACTTAAATGCCAAAATTCTGCCTAAGAACTATTCTGTATGTTACCCCCGGGTCCAAGTGTCCTGCATAGGCAAAAATCCGATGCTCACTCTGTGGAATGTGAACCAGGTACACAACCAAATTTACTGAGTTAGCAGGACCGAGGTTGGAGCTGGCTTTGTTAGGTGGTCTGATGGTTGACCGAGGCATACCGCCAGGTGCTTACGTGGTAAGGACTTTGCTTTATTCCAGAATCACGCTGCCTGCTCTCCCGCCTCCCACAAGGTGATCACAGGCCACAGGAGAGAGACAGCACCTCAACAGGCTGAGATAAGCCGAGGTTCAAATCCCACTGGTGCTCCTTATGATCTTAACCCTCAGGTACAAAATTAGGGAAATAATACTGTACCTGAATCTTGAGAAAGGAGAGAGCTAAATCCAAATCCCTTTCCCAATACAGCTCATCTGATGAAAACACGAGTCAGGCTGTAACGGATCCCTATGCCATCTGTATGCATTGCAAGATTAGAGAAAGAAGCAGAAATGCATTTCCTCCTGTACTGAGTAAAATCCAAACAGAAGAGAGAAAAACATAGAAGAGACCACAAATTAGAAATAGAAACCTGCAGACACAAACTGAGCTGGAAACCCTGAGATGTCAGAGTCTGTCTGCAGTGCAAGAGCAGAGAAAGAAGCAGAAATGCATTTCCTCCTGTACTGAGTAAAATCCAAACAGAAGAGAGAAAAACATAGAAGAGACCACAAATTAGAAATAGAAACCTGCAGACACAAACTGAGCTGGAAACCCTGTCACGTCAAGAGCAGAGAAAGAGAAGAAGAAATGCATTTCCTCCTGGCCTGAGCAAAAGCCAAAGAGAAGAGAGAAAAACAGAGAACAAGGGATCACAAATTAGAACTAGAAACCTTCAGACACAAACTGAGCTGGAAACCCTGAGATGTCAGAGTCTGTCTGCAGTGCAAGAGCAGAGAAAGAGAAGCAGAAATGCATTTCCCAAAGAGAAGAGAGAAAAACAGAGAATAAGAGACCAGAACAAGGAGAGACCCTCATACACAAAGTAAGGGACCATGAATTAGAAATAGAAATGTGCAGACACAAACTGAGCTGGAAACCCTGACTCGAGTCTGTCTGCAGTGCAAGAAGCAGAGAGAGAGAAGCAGAAATGCATTTCCTCCTGTACTGAGAAAAATCCAAAGGGAGATGAGACGCATTTCCCAAAGAGAAGAGAGAAAAACAGAGAATAAGGTACCACAAATTAGAAACAGAAATATGGTAGACACAAACTGAGCTGGATTGTTGCAGGAATTGAGATAGGAATTTGTGATACTTCAGGAGTCAGACAGCACACACCAGTATGAGAGAGAAATCTTCTTTATTTGCCAGCAAACAAAGCAGGACATCAGTTCTAGCTCTCTTCTCTTTCTCTCAGCTCTCTGTGTCTTTCTCTCAGCTCTCTGGGTCTTTCTCTCAGCTCTCTGTGTCTTTGTCTCAGCTGCTTCTCTTCTTATGCTGTCTTCTCCTTCTTCTGTCTGTTCCTTCTGTCCTTCTCTTTCTTCTGAGCTCCTTCTGACGTAAACTGCTTCTGCTCCCACTTAAATAGGGTCCTAAGCCCTCCTCCTAGCCTAGCCCCCTTTACTCCCAATTGGTTAAGAAACTGATTGGCTACCTTGCCTCAACCAATCATTACTTTTGAAATATCAGTTACATAGGTTCCAGACATCCTAAACTGACCTCTGACCTGGGGCCCCTTAAGCCAGACATTTGGTCTCCAGTCTCTTACATGTTATTATGATTGATTTCTCATATTCCTAGTACTAACTGCTAACTAAACTCTGGCATTCATTAAAGAGGTCAAAAGCCAATCTTAATTAATAGCATACATATCAGGTTATTACTTCCAAGACCATTCCTGCATTTTACCTATAATTAATCAAGGAGAAGAGAGCTGACTAGTTCTGACCTTTTTCACCTCTCAGCTCCATACACAGAACTAGCTAAGACCATAGTTAATTCAAAACACATGTTGGCCCCCCTTCACTGTAGCCCTACTCAGCAGACAAAGGATCATTTTAAAAGTAACACAGAGTTGAACAAACATCCTACACAGAATTATTAATTTACACAGAATACAACATATTCTAAAATAAGCATAATCAGATATATCTTATAAGATATATCTATATCTAAGCTATCTACATATTAAGCACTTCTAAATAGTATTTCAGCCTATTCTTAAACTACAATATGTCATATGTCTGGCTCGTGCCTGCTTACAAAACTATTCAGTAAGCCTAATAATTTACAGATGTGCCAGCTAGCATTGGCAATTCACAAGGGGCAGAGTTTCATTTCTCACTGACCTTTCCTAACCTTAGCTCGGCCAAACTAGACTCTAATTAATTCCAGCCTGCATTCCTTCACTACTTTGCTGGCAAAGTGAAAAGAATTCAAACTTCAAGCTTTTAATATCATTTCTTATATATATATAATTATTTCTCAGAGTTAACACTTTCTTTGCCCATGGCTGCCTCATTCCCCCCTTTGAGACTAAAATCAGCTTATGCAGAAATAAGTCTCACATCTCAAACTCTGGAGATTATAGTGATCCTAACTAGGAATAGACTTGTGAATCACCATTACCCTACTTGTTAAGGTTCGACGGCATACTGCCGAAGCACATGAGGCCAAGAAACAAAACAAAAACCCTGCTAAAACTAAGACTATTAGGGAAATGAACAAGGGACGTATCCAGGAGGTCAATGACCACCACCAGGAGGTAAGATCTAATCCTCCTCGGTAATCCTCCACATTAAGGCTAGCCAACTGTAGGACTTTATCCATAGCATGCCTAACTACATGCGTCCTATTTATGACAATAGTACAGCACTCTGAAGAATTTAGCACTGTGCAGAGACCACCCTGGGCTGCAAAGAGATAGTCAAGGCCCATACGATTATACCTAGAAACTATACTTAATTCATTAATTTGATCCTGCAATGCATTGACTACCACGTTCAGCTCATGAACTAAAACATGGAGTAGGGATTGAAGTCTCCGGGTAGCCATACCTAGTTCAGTAATACCCGCTACCGGGCCCCCAATTGGAATCCAGGCTGTGGCAGAAAGGGCTACAAGTCTCTTTTTAGTCAGAGGATAAGTAGAATTAATATACTGGAGGGCTAATTCAATCGCCTCATCCTCTGTGGCAACGGAGGAAGGTAAGGACAAAGCCTCTCGCTTAGAGCGGTGCGGGGATAGTGGCTTAAGAGGAATAACTTTAGGAAAATAATTCAAGGTTACCAATACACAAAAATCATATGTGGAGGGAAGAATCATGTGGAGGACATTATCACAGAGCCAGTAATGACCAAGGAGAGGGTGAGGAAAGTTCCCAATAAATGTTGGCTCAGGCTGGACAGGGTACTTAGGGTGCCCATAATGCGAGCCCCTATCCCAGGGGGAACGAAGACGAAATGGAGACTTTGCACACCATAGGCGCCAATCCCCAATTGTGACAGGCTGCTCATTTGTTAGTAACTCTTCATACCCCGGGGACTTATGAAAGTAGAAAATAAGCTTGGACACTATAGTCTTCTCAGTGGTACGCTTAGGAGCCAGATAATCACCTGGGTCATAATCTACAGGTATGGTAGCAGGGCACATAGGAGTACCTGGAGAAACTACCCACACAGATTCTCCTTTTTCTGGGAGAACATTAGTATAGTTACAGGGAATGGGAAGAACAGTTGAGATGCTTCTTGTTAAACAAAACACTCCAGAAGCTGGATAGGGAGACGTAAAAACTGGCCTTAGAGAAGAGTCAGAGGGGGAAGTAGCATTATAAAAGGACCACCAAGTATAATCCTGGCTCCAAGGGCCTGAACTCGAAAAGTAGGGAGGTATAAGAGCTGGGAGTTGCACAGGAACAGGAACAGCTGGGACATCTGTAGTATAAGGAGAAAATCGGGAACACACAATACAAGGGGAAGTAATCTTTGCTTGGCTAATTAGTTCCTGGACTGAGTGTAACCAAAGGTTGGAGCGAGTTGGGGTATTAGGAACAAGGAGGCAAGGAGTAGAAAACAACAAAAGCATCCAAACTACTAACATTTTCTTTCTTCCTAATCTAAAACAAATACAGCAAACTAATTAAGCAATAATATTTCAACAGTCTGTGCTAATCACAGATTACTCTCATATAATGTTCTCAGTCTTTGAGTTCTTATACCAGTTGGGATAGACCCTCAACTGATAAGGATCAAGCTTTCAAATTCCAGGAAAGCCAGAATCCGGCAAGAAAGAGTCTCAGTATGAAGCCGAAGTTCAGCCGCTCCTGCAGTATGCAGTTGACCCTTCTTTTCAGCTAGTAGATTCTTTGGTTCGGGTCAGGCGCAACTTCAATGGCTCCGCTGGATCTCTTTCTGCTCTCCACTGTCTAGGCTCCGTCTGATCCGTGCTGGGCTCAGTCTGGTCAGCAGACTTAATTCGAGACCAATGGACCCATGGAGTTATCCCTGCGACCTTCACAGCTGCAGGGGTAGAAAGCAAAACAGTAAAAGGTCCTTTCCATCGGGGCCCCAAAGGCTGGAGCCTCCAGTCTTTCACCCAAACTCTATCCCCTGGCAGGAAGGAATGTACCTGAGCCTGGAAGGGGACAGGGTTTATTTCTCTCACATAAGACTGAAGCTCAGAAATTATCTTACCCAAGAGGGCTACCTGCTCCTGCACCTGGGCAGACCCTAAAATCCCTATGTCTCCCTTAATTCCCTGTAAAATGGCTGGGGGCTTCCCATACACAATTTCAAAGGGAGAAAGGGCTGTTCCTTTAGTTGGGGTGCATCGGAGGCGAAAGAGGGCTAGTGGCAATGCCTGTGGCCATTTCAATTGGGTTTCCTGACAAATCTTTGCTAGGCTATTTTTCAAGGTTCTATTTGCTCGCTCAACCTGCCCTGAACTCTGGGGACGATAGGCACAATGCAATTTCCAGGTAATGCGCAATGCGCGGGACAGGGCCTGAAGTGTAGCTTCAACAAAGGCGGGACCATTATCTGAACCTATGGCAAGGGGCAGTCCATACCTGGGGATGACATCCCTAAGGAGGGCTCGAGCTACTTCTGTGGCTTTCTCAGTGACTGTAGGATATGCTTCCACCCACCCAGAAAAGGTACAGACCATGACTAAGAGGTATCGGAGCCTACCGCTCTTGGGCATTTCTGTGAAGTCTATAACTAGGGACTCAAAGGGTGTTAGACCTCTAGACTGAACTCCTGGTGGAATACGGGGTCCCTGACGGGCATTATCTGGGCACAGAGAGTACATCGGGCAGAGGCAGTGGCAACCAGACTATCCAATCCTTCCAGCACCACTACTCGACTGAGTAGACGGGCTAGTGCTGTTTTCCCTAAGTGTGATAGGTCATGAGCTTGAGACACTACAGGCCAAGCTAGGTGGCGTGGCACCAGAACTCTGGTATCAGGGAGATGTAACCAGCCATCAGGTCTCCTTACTGCACCTTCTTCTTGAGCCCATTTCTCTTCCACTTGGGTATACATAGGTGTCCATTCTTGCAATCGAATTTGGAACAGGGGAGTCACAGTAGTTGCTGGGGGTCCTCGAGCAGCTTCCTTGGCCACCCGATCAGCATGGCGGTTCCCTCGGGCCACTGGAGTATCTATTCTTTGGTGTCCCCTGCAATGAATAACAGCTACCTTCTTAGGGGCCCACACAGCCTCTAGCAGCTGAAGTATTTCAGGTCCATACTTAACAGGTTGGCCTGCAGCATTTATAAGTCCCTTTTCCTTATACAAAGCTCCATGAGCATGTAGGGTTGTGAAAGCATACTTAGAATCAGTATAAATGTTGGTCACTAGTCCTGCTGCTAACTCCAGAGCTCGTATGAGGGCCACAAGTTCTGCTTTCTGGGCTGAAGTTCCTTGGGGCAGGGCTCTTGCTTCTATCACCTTGTCCTCTGTCACCACAGCATAGCCTGCCAATCGCATGGAGTTCTCCACATAACTGCTTCCATCTGTGAAATAAATTACATCTGGGTCCCTCCATGGAACATCTTTAAGATCTGGTCGACTAGAGTACACTTCATCCATGGTTTGGATACAGTCATGATCCGGTGGTCCCTCAGATGCTGGCAAAAGAGTGGCGGGATTGAATGTAGCCACTGTTTCCAGGTGTATCCGTGGATTCTCACACAAGCTAGCTTGGTACTTAACCATGCGGTTATTTGTAAACCAGTGGTTGCCCTTATACTCCATGAGGGTAAGAACTGCGTGGGGGACTTTAACAACCAGTTCTTGCCCCAAGGTCAACTTATCAGCTTCCTGGACCAGTAAGGCTGTTGCTGCAATGGCCCTCATGCAGGCTGGCCATCCTTTAGCCACTCCATCCAGCTGTTTAGACAGGTATGCAACAGGCCTCTGCCAGGATCCCATCATCTGGGTCAGCACACCCAGAGCAACCCCCTGTCGCTCATGGACATACAGTGAGAAAGGTTTCTCCACATCAGGAAGGCCTAACGCAGGGGCTTGGAGTAGGGCTTTCTTTATGGCAATGAAGGATTGTTGAGCAGTAGGTCCCCATTCAAATGGTTCCTTTTCACCCCCCTTTGTGGCTTGGTAAAGGGGTTTCGCCATCAATGCAAAATTTGGAATCCAAATTCTGCAGAATCCGGCTGCTCCCAGAAATTCCCTAACTTCTCTTCTGGACTTGGGTTGGGGAATTGCAGCTACCGCTTGCTTCCTACTAGCATCCAGTCTCCGACTTCCCTGGGAAATGCAAAAGCCCAGATACTTCACTTCTGACTGACAGAGTTGGGCCTTTGAGCGTGAGACCTTATAGCCTGCATCCAAGAGTAGCTCCAGCAATTCTCTAGTAGCCTCAAAACACTCTTCCTGGGTCACTGCTGCAATCAGGAGGTCATCTACATACTGGAGTAAAACTCGCCTGGAAGGCTCAGATTTAAAAGTCTTAAGGTCTTGTCCTAGGGCAGTCCCAAAAATGGTGGGGGAATTCTTGAACCCCTGTGGCAGGCGAGTCCATGTATACTGAAGCTTCCTTCCTGTTACTGGGTTTTCCCATTGAAAGGCAAAAAGCAATTGACTGGCGGGGGCCACCCGAATACAAAAGAAGGCATCTTTTAGGTCTAGTGTTGTGAAATGGGTAGCCCCAGAAGGTATCAATCCTAGCAGGACATATGGATTAGGCACTATAGGGTGTAATGAGATAGTGGATTTGTTGACCACTCGTAAGTCTTGGACTGGCCGGTAGTCCTCAGTCCCTGGCTTTTGAACTGGCAATAGTGGCGTATTCCATGGAGACTGGCAAGGTCGAATAATTCCATGGGATAACAGACGATTCAAATGTGCTTGAATCCCTTCCAGAGCCTTTCTGGGAATTGGGTATTGGCGAAGATGGATTGGCCGGGCACTTGGAAGTAAATCTACATGTACAGGAGGAATATTTCGGGCCAACCCTGGGGGATTATCTTCTGCCCATACCCCACTGACCTGAAAGCTGTCTGCCAGGGGTAGGTCAACTTGGCCATGTGACTGATGCAGCCGCCATTCTTCTTCAAGAGGGCAACAGAAACTCAATATACCCTTAGGGCTGGATGTCGGGGGCCGAAAGGAGACTGAAGTCTGGCCATCAGAGTCAAAAGAAATTTGGGCCCTAAGCTTGGACAGCAGGTCTCGACCTAACAAAGGGATTGGACAGTCTGGCATATACAAGAATTCATGAGTGACTATGTGTGAGCCTAATTGGCATCTACGGGTTGTCAGGAAAGGCCTCCGGTTCTGCACCCCCGTGGCTCCCACCACTCGGACAGTTTTTCCAGACACAGGCGCTAATCGCTCCGTCACAACAGAATGTTCAGCTCCTGTATCAATCATGAATGGAATTGAGCGGCTCCCTATAGTTAACTTGACCATAGGTTCCTGGGAGCCCAGTTTATAGGAACCCGGTCTGTCCTATTCGTCCCATTCTGCCATCTCGGCTATCCCGATGATGTCAGATTCAGGAGGCTCATATCTTCCCTCTCGAACTCGGCCTCGGCTTCCTCGATCTCCTGGTCCCCTTCTCAGTCCCTGGCGCCTCTGGGGGCATTCATCTTTCCAGTGCCCTCTTTCCTTACAATAAGCACATTGATCCCTCTCCAATCTTGGTCTGGGATTCTCCCCCCTTGGCCGGGATTGATTGAAGGAATCTCGGGGCCTGGCTGGTGGTCCGGGGTCCCACTTTGGCTTCCCATTAGCTAGAGGTCGACCTCGGTTAAGGGTGGAATTAGTAATGGCTGCCGCTAAAAGGTCGGCCTTCTTCTGCATCTTCCGGTCAGCCTCTCGGCGCACCTCCTGATCTCTATTAATGAAAACCTTGGTTGCGATCTCAATTAGCTGGGTGGTATTCATCCCTGCGAATCCCTCCTGACGCTGCAACTTCTTCCGGATATCTGGCATACTCTGGGCCACCAATGCGCTATTCACCATTCTCTGGTTTTCTTGGGCTTCAGGGTCAAATGGGGTGTATGTTCTGTAGGCTTCAATTAGTCGCTCTAGAAAGGCCCCAGGGGATTCAGTTGCCCCTTGGAGAATTTCAGAGACCTTTGCCAGATTAATGGGCCTCTTTATGCCTTTCCTCATACCTTCCAGTAAGTCCCGGCAATAGCCAGACAACAGTTCATAGTGCTGCCCATCATTTGGATCCCAAGCTGGAGCTGCGCGAGGAAACCGAGCTCTAACCCATCCCTCTGGATCCTGTGTCCCGTCGGGAACACGCTCTCGCGTGATGGCCTCAGCATTTTGCAAAATCTTCCGCCTCTCCTCAGTTGTGAAGAGGGTCAGGAGAAGTTGTTGACAATCAGTCCAGGTTGGGTTATGGGTGGCCATAATGCTAGTCACTAGGTCCACCACTGCCTGAGGCTTTTCAGTATAAGAGGGGTAATGCGTCTTCCAATTCAGGAGATCAGTGGTTGTGAAGGGTACATACTGATAGGCCTGTGCCTGTATAACCTGACCCTGATTATTAGGATCCGGTCGAGTGGTAGTTACCTGTCGGAGTGGCAGAACCCTCGAGGAGGTGGGAATGGAACCTGAGGTAGAGCTAGGAGCTACCCTCCTATCATGCTCAAAGGTAATTGCAGCGGGTCTAACCCATTCAGTGGAGGTAGGTTGAAATCCTGAGGGATGGGGAGGGGTACTCATAGACTGAGAGGTGGTCACAGGTGATTCAGTCCATTGAAAGGGATGCCGGGCCCCTAATGAGTGGGTAGGGGTACTAGAGGGAGAGGCTGGGCTGTCAGGAGTTGAGGAGTCAGGGAGTGGAGCCCAAAGTGGGTCTACAGAGGTTAACAGGGGAGGATGTGGCACAGAAGGGTAGAGGCCAGGTGAAAAGTCCAACCTAGGGTGTGGCAGGTTTGGCACAGGAGGGGAAGAACTATCCGGAGAAGCCTGTGCTGGAGAGGCTTGGGCTGGGCGGCGTGGATCTCTGGGGGTGGCACGGAACCCCAACAATGGGCCATAAGGTGGTGGCTCAAGGTCTGAGGGGTCATCAGAGAGTATGGGTTTCTCGGACAGGGTAGGGGCGGAAGCCACCGATTGGGTGGTAAGCTTCCTGGGGCTCTTTCCCTCTTCTAGTTTAGATTTTCTAATCTTTCTTTGAACACGACCTAACATGAATTTTACTGGGGATCCCATATAAGTTTTCAACCACGAGGGAGGGTCAGTCACAAGGCTGTCCCAGGAATCTATATAAGGGAGTTGTTCAGAATATTCTGATTCTCCTACAACTATGCTGTATACCTTCCGGATTACTTCAATATCTAAGCTGCCACTAGGGGGCCACCCCACTCCCATAGATGGCCACTCAACTTCACACAAGGTTCTTAAAGTACCTGAGCTTAAAGTCTGTCCATAATCATTAATTAAAAAACCTTTCTTGAAATTTCTAAGCATACAATCTAGGGGGGTAACAATTTGTCTAGATGATGTCCCACCCATAATGCTTACAGTTACAACACACAAAAAGGGGGGGAATTTTTGAAAGTGCAGTAAGGGGTCCGCACTCTCGAGACACTAGGTAGACAGACAGCAATCGCTTCCTTCCGTTGCTGACCAATTGAACTCGCGTTAATTGGAAATGCAGCTATAAGAAGTCCGCACTCATTTAATCATTCACTCATCACACATTCCATACAGAAAATCCCACCCAACAATTTCAGATTTCTCAAATACAGATAAGCTCAAGCGTTTTCGCTTCTAGTCCCCGCGACTAGAAGGTACTAGGGCCTTTGCTGAGAATTGATCAGATTCTCCTTCCCTCCTTCTTGAGGGGCTGGTTTACAACTTCCTAGCTAGGATTACAATACAAAATACAGAATACAAAATACATACCCGGCGAATGTTCTCCAGTCAGTTGGGTGCTGGGATTAATGCAGGATTCAGGATCCCACCGCTGCCACCAAGAATTGTTGCAGGAATTGAGATAGGAATTTGTGATACTTCAGGAGTCAGACAGCACACACCAGTATGAGAGAGAAATCTTCTTTATTTGCCAGCAAACAAAGCAGGACATCAGTTCTAGCTCTCTTCTCTTTCTCTCAGCTCTCTGTGTCTTTCTCTCAGCTCTCTGGGTCTTTCTCTCAGCTCTCTGTGTCTTTGTCTCAGCTGCTTCTCTTCTTATGCTGTCTTCTCCTTCTTCTGTCTGTTCCTTCTGTCCTTCTCTTTCTTCTGAGCTCCTTCTGACGTAAACTGCTTCTGCTCCCACTTAAATAGGGTCCTAAGCCCTCCTCCTAGCCTAGCCCCCTTTACTCCCAATTGGTTAAGAAACTGATTGGCTACCTTGCCTCAACCAATCATTACTTTTGAAATATCAGTTACATAGGTTCCAGACATCCTAAACTGACCTCTGACCTGGGGCCCCTTAAGCCAGACATTTGGTCTCCAGTCTCTTACATGTTATTATGATTGATTTCTCATATTCCTAGTACTAACTGCTAACTAAACTCTGGCATTCATTAAAGAGGTCAAAAGCCAATCTTAATTAATAGCATACATATCAGGTTATTACTTCCAAGACCATTCCTGCATTTTACCTATAATTAATCAAGGAGAAGAGAGCTGACTAGTTCTGACCTTTTTCACCTCTCAGCTCCATACACAGAACTAGCTAAGACCATAGTTAATTCAAAACACATGTTGGCCCCCCTTCACTGTAGCCCTACTCAGCAGACAAAGGATCATTTTAAAAGTAACACAGAGTTGAACAAACATCCTACACAGAATTATTAATTTACACAGAATACAACATATTCTAAAATAAGCATAATCAGATATATCTTATAAGATATATCTATATCTAAGCTATCTACATATTAAGCACTTCTAAATAGTATTTCAGCCTATTCTTAAACTACAATATGTCATATGTCTGGCTCGTGCCTGCTTACAAAACTATTCAGTAAGCCTAATAATTTACAGATGTGCCAGCTAGCATTGGCAATTCACAAGGGGCAGAGTTTCATTTCTCACTGACCTTTCCTAACCTTAGCTCGGCCAAACTAGACTCTAATTAATTCCAGCCTGCATTCCTTCACTACTTTGCTGGCAAAGTGAAAAGAATTCAAACTTCAAGCTTTTAATATCATTTCTTATATATATATAATTATTTCTCAGAGTTAACACTTTCTTTGCCCATGGCTGCCTCAGGATGTCAGTTTACCTGCAAAATCCAGACAGGGAGAGAGGAAAAAAAATCAAAAGACAAGACTCTGGAGGAAAGAGAAGAAAGAGCAGCCAGAGCCACAGAATCTGTGGTGTCCTGCCACCAGGTCAGAAATGGAAAAATGCAGACCGGTACCAGAACCTGGGAGCTGTCCCTCTTACGACCCTGAACGTATAATGCAGGACAGTCACTGCTTTCTGTATTCCAGCTAGCAGAGCTGTCAAGTGAACTGAGGGAGCTGTTTTGAATTCACATCCCAAAGCAGAAGTGGAATTTGTAGTCCCCGAGGTACTCATTGAAATCAGCGCTGCAGATCCACTAATGCACTAGGATGAGGCCGTCAGAAATCCAGGACAAGCCTCCTATGTCCCTCTGGAGCTCCAGTCAGCATCTGATAAAGGGAGATATATATAACCAACCCCTAGCAGGAGGGGAGAAACGAAACCGAAACCTAAGCTCAGCTTTTTCAAGCACTAAGCAGGAGTGAGGATGCCAGCAGGTAGGGCTGGCTCTAGGGGCGCAGGGTACAAGAGGAACCCCCATGGCGGCCGTAAAGGGCAGCGTTCCAAGCATTCATTCAAGGGACCACCAGAGCTCAAGCCAATCCCAAAGGAAGGTCTGATGCTTGTTTATTAACATTCTCACTACATTGCTCGGGGGGGGGGGGGGGATGAGGGACTGACAGCGCAGGGACTGAAGCCCCCTGTGTATTCCCAAGACAGGAACAGTGCTGGAGAGGGTGAGGAACTGACAGTACTGGGGACTGAAGCCCCCTGTGTATCCCCAAGACAGGGTCAGTGCTCGGGAGGGAGAGGGACTGGCTGTATTGGAGACTGAAGCCCCCTGTGTATCCCCAGGACAAGGACAGTGCTGGAGAGGGTGAGGGACTGACACTGCTGGGGATTGAAGCCCCCTGTGTATCCCCAAAACAGGGACCGTGCAGGGGAGGGGAGAGGGACTGACTGCTGGGCCTGAAGGCCCCTGTGTATCCCCAAGACAGGGACCGTGCAGGGGAGGGGAGAGGGACTGACTGTGCTGGGCCTGAAGGCCCCTGTGTATCCCCAAGACAGGGACAGTGCTGAGGAGGGAGAGGGACTGGCTGTATTGGGGACTGAAGCCCCCTGTGTATCCCCAGGACAAGGACAGTGCTGGAGAGGGTGAGGGACTGACACTGCTGGGGATTGAAGCCCCTTGTGTATCCCCAAGACAGGGACAGTGCTGGGGAGGGGAGACGGACCGACTGCGCTGGGACTGAAGCCCCCTGTGTATCCCCAGGATGCTGACAGTGCTGGGGAGGGAGAGGGACTGGCTGTACTGGGGACTGACACCCCTTGTGTATCCCCAAGACAGGGACAGTGCTGGGGAAGGGAGAGGGACTGGCTGCGCTGGTACTGACGCCCCCCTGTGTATCCCCAGGATGTGGACAGTGCTGGAGAGGGTGAGGGACTGACACTGTTGGGGACTGATGCCCCCTGTGTATCCCCAAGACAGGGACAGTGCTGGGGAGGGTGAGGGAGTGACAGTGCTGGGACTGAAGCTTGTGAGAGTCTGTATGAGTCCACCCTATATCTCCTTTTTTTTTCTGCTTTCCAGACTTATACCTGCTCGTATTCCAGTGTCTCAGAAGTTTACCTTGCGCAGAGAAAATCAAGGTTCTGAGAAAGTGCTGGACCCGGAAACGTGGCCTAGACTTGGTGAAACTGTTCAGAAGGCCGGAGGTCTTACCTCTGGGCTGTGTACTTCAAATTTATGACGCTCCAGCTCCAGATAGCTCAGGTGTAGTAGGAATGAGGTGTCATTCTAACTCCTTCCAGGAATGTCTCCTGTCTAGGAGCCGGATCTGTGGGTGCTTGAGCACCCCCATTTTTGAGAGAATTCCTTGTATGTGTCCAGGAAGGGGTTATTTCCATTGGGCTTAGTACCCCCCCCCCCCCCCCCATAATAATTCTGAAAAGTTGGCTCCTGTGCCTGTCTCTCTCCTCTCTCTCAATCTGGCCAGGTGTTTTCTCTTTCGTTATCCCTTTCCAAGTATTTCTTTATTCTCTTTGTGCAAAGATGGTGCTTCCCAGCCTTGTAGCATGATAATAGGATTACTCTTCTGTATCCCCCATTCGAAGGCCATGTTTGACCTTCAGCAGCTCAAGCCCATTTGAGGATGGAGGGGTTTAAGAGTGAAGGATGGAGGTGGGTGTAAGCCACATTGAGCCTACAAATAGGTGGGAAAATATGGGATACAAATGTAACAAATAAATTGCATAGGGGAGTGGAGGGGCCGCAGGGATCACTGGGTTACTCTGGCAAGGGCAACATTGCCTTCATCCCTTCTCATGATTCCCCCCTATCTCTATCCCCTAAAACAGGTGAAAGGAGGCACTTCGACTTCCACTCTGTGTTCAAGAAGAAGCAGTGGAAACCAGGTGAATACTGTCATTTTGCAAAGCTGCACTTTGCTTGCATCCTGGGGATATATGTCTGTGGGATGAAGACATTGCTAGAGTCTCATACTCTGAACCTGTCACTGCTAGCTAGAGAAAATGGGAGGAGATTCCAGCAAAAGGCAGAGAGTGCAGGGACTGAAAATAGCAGAGGGAGACTCCAGTAAAATCAGAGAGTGCAGGGACTGAAAATAGCAGAGGGAGACTCCAGTAAAATCAGAGAGTGCAGGGACTGAAAATAGCAGAGGGAGACTCCAGGAAAGTGCAGAAGTGTGAGCAACATGAAGGGGATTCCATTTTTCATACTTTTACATTTTGATTTCATTAGATAACCTGTACATGAAATTCTGATGAGGTTCCAGGTTTGTCTTCCCTCTGAAGGCTTGCTCTTCTACGTAAAATATGTATGAGCGTCTGTATTTTTAGTTGAACTGTGCAATTCTGGGTTTCGAGGCAGAAGGGGTGTGAAGCTGGTATATTGGGAATTTGGCAGGATATACAGGAACTGCTCAGTCTTGCTTCTATTCACCAGATGTGCAATATTGTTGCAAACAAATGCCCATCCCTAGTAGATATTTTACATGATAACATGATGTGGTACCAATTGTCATTCGACTAAATCCTCCATCCTGTTTTTCCATTATTCAGCTGACCCCTCTGTCCTATTTTCCTTCCGTTTTCTGGCGCATCTTCTGTTGATGACTTTTCCACTTGTCTTTTATCTTCTCAATGAGTTTCTTCGTTCTTCTCATAGACGCACCAAAAACTCAATCTACTATTAACCATGGGACAGGAAAAGGCCTCTTTTTCCAGCCAGCGCCTAGCTTCATCCACCTCTCCAAGCCAGATATTTGGACAAGAGGCAGCAAGGCGCATCTCCCCAACGTTCCCAAGGCAGGTAAGGAAAGCCTGAGCTGGTCTGGTTCCCTCTAATTCTACCTCCTTTAGATGGAAATTTTAAATTTATCCTTGTCACCTTTTTTGTGAAGTCCTCTACGAAACTCAAATTCCTGTATTTTAGGTTTGTTTTGTCTGAAATGATAACCCTTCCCCCTTCTGTCAAATAATTTTGGTTAAAAAAAAGACGGCAGGCTTGTCGGCCTATCTCTATGTGGACCTTGAGGTCCACCTGTTCCCAGAGCACCTGAATGGTGTTAATCTTGGTTCTCGCTCAGTAACAAACAGTCACTGAATTAATCTTGAAACTTTTGATTTTTTTTTTCTTTCTCGTCTGCAGAACTGAAGTCCACTCCTGGAGTTCTGGCCACAGAGTCATGTTACCATTTGCTGAGTAAGTATTTTGTGATCCACCTGATAAAGACATTAACTCTGAGAGACATCACTCCATTGGTCTCCACTATCATAATTTTTTCTCTTCCAAGCTCTCTCTCTCTCTATCGTCCCTTTTAACATTACGATATGGAAGTTACACTCTCTGTCCTCCTATAATTGTACCAAGTCGGCCATTTTGATTTTTCAGTTGCGTTCATCAGTACAGAAAGACCTGAGGGTAGATTTACTGGAGGGGAGGGAGGAGGGCAAAATTCCCACCCATCAAAATATGACAGCCCCCTAATCATTCTCTCAATGAGTGTTTTCCCTTGGGATCCATGGCAGAAGAGGGAGGCATAGCTGGGCCTCCTTCTCCCCCACTTTATGTCTTTGGGACCTGTAGTTTAATCTCCCCTGTGATAAGAGAGGATAGACCTGGAGGGGTAGAAAGGGAAGTAAAACCTGAGGTTTGCCCCAGTTTGATTCAAATGATACACAACCAGACTGCTCTCTCAAACTCTGATCTGAAGCTCTGGGCATGGCCCGTATTTCCCTCTTTCCTCCTGGCAGCCCACGACCAGCTTCTGGAATGGTTGTGCAGCTTTCTGTGTAAGATCCGCTACGGAATGAGACTGAAGGAGCTGAAGAAGACAGCGAGGATGAAGCACAGCATTAACCTGGAGAACACCTGCAGGTACCTGGGCTACAAGGACAGTCTGCAGTACTTAGAGCAGGCACCGAGCATCAGACTGCAGGGGCCGAGAAGCACTCGAAAGTGTGTGGTCTGTTGGCAGCCAGGTGTGTACACCCATTTCCTCCCCTTTTCTTCTCCTATGCACCTGCTTTCTTCCTAAGTCCTGTGGTACCTTTAAAGCTTGCCTTTCCCTTCTTTCATAAAGTAACAAACTGAAAATTCCTAAAACCTCCTCATTGTGAGACTACTTCAAACCTCAATGTTCCTTTCAATTCTCAAATTTTTAGTTATTATAATTATTATTATTCAAATGTCCTCGCTCAGCAGCACACAATTTTTCTCAGTGCCGGCTCTGTATGGACTCCAGTACTAAAACCTCCTTTTTATAAAGCTTTTTTTGTAACTTTTATGTTTTTTTTCAATGTGTGATTTCAACCAACTTTTTCTAAAAAATTAGTTTCAACATTTCAAGGCACTTATCTCAGTTTTTCATTTGAAAATGATTCTAAAGTTTGAAGGCACATAGTTTGACTTTTTGCCTTCTTTCACCATTCTAGAATTGCAAGGAACCGAGTCCTGACTCTGTGTGTGTGACTCTGGGGTGAGTCACTTTGAGGCTCATTTTCAAAAGAGAAGGACGTCCATCTTTCGACATAAATCGGAAGATGGCCGTCCTTCCACCAGAAACGTCCAAATTGGTATAATCGAAACCCGATTTTGGACGTCTCCAACTGCAGTCCGTTACAGGGACGTCCAAATTTCAAGGGGGCGTGTTGGAGGCATAGCGAAGGCAGGACTTGAGCGTGCCTAACACTTGGACGTCCTTGACCCATAATGGAAAAAAAAAACAAGGACGTCCTTGATGAACACTTGTACGTTTTCACCCAGACGTGGTTTTCTTACGACTAAGGCACAAAAAGGTGCCTGAAATGACCAGATGACCACTGGAAAGAATCGGGGATGACCTCCCGTTACTCCCCCAGTGGTCACTAACCCCCTCCCACCCTCAAAAAACATCTTTCAAAATATTTCGTGCCAGCTTCTATGCCAGATGTCATACTCAGGTCCATGACAGCGCATACAGGTCCCAGGAGCAGTTTTAGTGGGTACTGCAGTGCACTTCAGACAGATGGACCCAGGCCCATACCCCCCCTACCTGTTACATTTGTGGAGGAAACAGCAAGCCCTCCAAAACCCACTGTACCCATATATAGGTGCCCCCCTTCACCCGTAAGGGCTATGGTAGTGGTGTACAGTTGGGGGTAGTGGGTTTTGGGGGTCTCAGCACACAGGGTAAGGGAGCTATGTTCCTGGGAGCATTTTATGAAGTCCACTGCAGTGCCCCCTAGGGTGCCCGGTTGGTGTCCTGGCATGTCAGGGGGACCAGTGCAGTACAAATGCTGTCTCCTCCCACGACCAAATGGCTTGTATGAGGATGTTTTTGACATGGACGTCTTTGGTATCACCGAAAGTCAGAATCGTCCATGTCTAGAGACGTCCAAATCTAGGGATGTCCAAATTTAAGGATTTGGACGTCCCTGACGGTATTTTCGAAATGAAAGGTGGACGTCCATCTTGTTTTGAAAATACGGTTTTCCCCACCCCTGGATTTGGGCGTTTTGCAAGGACGTGCCTTTCGAAAATGTCCCTCTTTATCTCCCTGTGTCTCAGCTCTAATCCCCGGCTCTGTAAGACTCTCTGTGTGACCCTGGGGTGAATCACTTTATCTCCATGTGTCTCAGCTCTAATCCCTGGCTCTGTCAAACTCTCTGTGTGTGACTCTGGTATGATTTTTTTTTAATCTCCCTGTGTCTCGGTTCTAATCCCGGCTCTGTCACTGAATACCTTTGTGTGACTGTGGGTGAGTCACTTATCTCCCTTTATCTCAGTTGTAATTCCCTGGCTCTGCCCTGAGCTTCTGTATATGTGTATGACTTGGGATAAGTTATTTTATCTTTGAGCCCCTGAGCTGCCTTTTTCTCTCTCTCTCTCTTTTTTTTTTTAATTTCCAGTGTATCTTCTGCTTTCTTATGGCCCAGCCTGTCTCTGATGGCTTGATGGTGACCTCACCATTGGTCAACCTGAAGAGACTGACTTGGTGTCTGCTTTGCCCAGATGCATGTGGAGAAATGTAGTTTTGGGGTCTCCTGAGAAAATCTTCAGAACTACGAATCCTCTTCATGTTGACGTGGAGCAAGGTGGTGACCATATTCATAAGTACATAAGTACATAAGTAGTGCCATACTGGGAAAGACCAAAGGTCCATCTAGCCCAGCATCCTGTCACCGACAGTGGCCAATCCAGGTCAAGGGCACCTGGCACGCTCCCCAAACGTAAAAACATTCCAGACAAGTTATACCTAAAAATGAGGAATTTTTCCAGTCCATTTAATAGCGGTCTATGGACTTGTCCTTTAGGAATCTATCTAACCCCTTTTTAAACTCCGTCAAGCTAACCGCCCTTACCACGTTCTCCGGCAATGAATTCCAGAGTCTAATTACACGTTGGGTGAAGAAAAATTTTCTCCGATTCGTTTTAAATTTACCACACTGTAGCTTCAACTCATGCCCTCTAGTCCTAGTATTTTTGGATAGCGTGAACAGTCGCTTCACATCCACCCGATCCATTCCACTCATTATTTTATACACTTCTATCATATCTCCCCTCAGCCGTCTCTTCTCCAAGCTGAAAAGCCCTAGCCTTCTCAGCCTCTCTTCATAGGAAAGTCGTCCCATCCCCACTATCATTTTCGTCGCCCTTCGCTGTACCTTTTCCAATTCTACTATATCTTTTTGAGATACGGAGACCAGTACTGAACACAATACTCCAGGTGCGGTCGCACCATGGAGCGATACAACGGCATTATAACATCCGCACACCTGGACTCCATACCCTTCTTAATAACACCCAACATTCTATTCGCTTTCCTAGCCGCAGCAGCACACTGAGCAGAAGGTTTCAGCGTATCATCGACGACGACACCCAGATCCCTTTCTTGATCCGTAACTCCTAACGCGGAACCTTGCAAGACGTAGCTATAATTCGGGTTCCTCTTACCCACATGCATCACTTTGCACTTGTCAACATTGAACTTCATCTGCCACTTGCACGCCCATTCTCCCAGTCTCGCAAGGTCCTCCTGTAATCGTTCACATTCCTCCTGCGACTTGACGACCCTGAATAATTTTGTGTCATCGGCGAATTTAATTACCTCACTAGTTATTCCCATCTCTAGGTCATTTATAAATACATTAAAAAGCAACGGACCCAGCACAGACCCCTGCGGGACCCCACTAACTACCCTCCTCCACTGAGAATACTGGCCACGCAATCCTACTCTCTGCTTCCTATCTTTCAACCAGTTCTTAATCCATAATAATACCCTACCTCCGATTCCATGACTCTGCAATTTCTTCAGGAGTCTTTCGTGCGGCACTTTGTCAAACGCCTTCTGAAAATCCAGATATACAATATCAACCGGCTCCCCATTGTCCACATGTTTGCTTACCCCCTCAAAAAAATGCATTAGATTGGTGAGGCAAGACTTCCCTTCACTAAATCCGTGCTGACTTTGTCTCATCAGTCCATGTTTTTGTATATGCTCTGCAATTTTATTCTTAATAATAGCCTCCACCATCTTGCCCGGCACCGACGTCAGACTCACCGGTCTATAATTTCCCGGATCTCCTCTGGAACCTTTCTTAAAAATCGGAGTAACATTGGCTACCCTCCAGTCTTCCGGTATTACACTCGATTTTAGGGACAGATTGCATATTTCTAACAGTAGCTCCGCAAGTTCATTTTTAGTTCTATTAATACTCTGGGATGAATACCATCAGGTCCCGGTGATTTACTACTCTTCAGCTTGCTGAACTGACCCATTACATCCTCCAAGGTTACAGAGAATTTGTTTAGTTTCTCCGACTCCCCCGCTTCAAATATTCTTTCCGGCACCGGTGACCCCCCAAATCCTCCTCGGTGAAGACCGAAGCAAAGAATTCATTTAATTTCTCCGCTACGGCTTTGTCCTCCTTGATCGCCCCTTTAACACCATTTTCGTCCAGCGGCCCAACCGACTCTTTGGCCGGTTTCCTGCTTTTAATGTATCTAAAAAGTTTTTACTATGTATTTTTGCTTCCAACGCTAATTTCTTCTCAAAGTCCTTTTTTGCCCTCCTTATCTCCGCTTTGCATTTGGCTTGGCATTCCTTATGATCTATCCTGTTACTTTCAGTTGGTTCTCTTCTCCACTTTCTGAAGGATTGTTTTTTGGCTCTAATGATTTCCTTTATCTTACTGTTTAGCCACGCCGGCTGACGTTTAGTCTTTTTTCCCTTTTTTCTAATACGTGGAATATATTTGTCCTGAACCTCCAGGATGGTGTTTTTAAACAGCATCCACGCCTGATGCAAGTTTTTTACTCTGCGAGCTGCTCCTTTCAGTCTTTTTTTCACCATTTTTCTCATTTTGTCGTAATCACCTTTTCTATAGTTAAACGCTAGCGTACTTGATTTCCTAGTTTCACTTCCTTCAATGCCAATATCAAAACCGATCATATTATGATCACTGTTATCAAGCGGCCCTCGTATCGTTACCCCCTGCACTAGATCATGAGCACCACTAAGGACTAAGTCTAGTATTTTTCCTTCTCTTGTCGGCTCCTGAACTAGCTGTTCCATGAAGCTGTCCTTGATTTCATCAAGAAATCTTATGTCCCTTGCGTGTACAGATGTTACATTACCCCAGTCTATATGCGGGTAATTGAAATCCCCCATTATTATTGTGTTGCCCAGTTTGTTTGCGTCCCTGATTTCCTTTAACATTTCCGCATCCGTCTGTTCGTCCTGGCCAGGCGGACGGTAGTACACTCCTATCACTATCCTTTTCCCCTTTGCACATGGAATTTCAATCCACAGTGATTCCAAGGAGTGTTTTGCTTCCTGCAGAATTTTCAATCTATTTGATTCAAGGCTCTCGTTAATATACAATGCTACCCCTCCACCAATCCGATTCACCCTATCACTACGATATAATTTGTACCCCGGTATGACAGTGTCCCACTGGTTATCCTCCTTCCACCAGGTCTCAGAGATGCCTATTATATCTAATTTTTCATTTAGTGCAATATATTCTAACTCCCCCATCTTATTTCTTAGGCTCCTGGCATTCGCATATAGACATTTCAAACTATGTTTGTTGTTCCTAAGTACATCATGCTTAGTACTTGACAGTATTAATTGGCAATCTTTTGTCTGATTTTTATTGTTATTTAAAGATACCCGATCTACTACAATCTCTTTTGCAACCTCACTATCAGGATACTCTATCTTCCCTGTTATGGTGATATCTTTGAAAGATACCTTATCCCGAACCATGCTCTTTTGAGCGACTGTCGGCCTTCCCCCCATTTCTAGTTTAAAAGCTGCTCTATCTCCTTCTTAAACGCCGATGCCAGCAGCCTGGTCCCACTCTGGTTAAGATGGAGCCCATCCTTTCGGAATAGGCTCCCCCTTCCCCAGAATGTTGCCCAGAACCATTTTATCCTGATGTTGTGAAGATGGCACCAAACAGTGCTATTAAACATTGGTTGGCTTTTTTAAATCTTTGTTTCTTTTTCTTTTTTGTTTAGAAGTTGGCAGAAGATCTGGAATGGTTCTTCTACTTCCCTCTTCATCTGCACCGCACAGGGGCCAGCCTAAAGGAAGCCAGCAGCCCAGGAGTATTCCGGGGATGGCTTTCATGGCCGATGAAATTGTGAAGCTGATCCATCAGTACCTACATCACAACTCTGGGAAGGAGTTAAAAGATCTGAAGGAGTTCTTGTGGGTGCAGCACAGGCTCGACCTGGAGAGGATCAGCCAAGACCTGGGCTACAAAGATGCCATAAGCTTCCTGTTTGTGGCTCCAAACATCCGACTGTTTGGCCCTGCCAGGGGGGCTGAGTGCATAGTCGTAAATCGGAGAGGTAGGATCTGTTGATTCTCTCATAAACTTTTACCGGGCAGTACAGTAAGGGCAAGTTTAAGACAGAACAAATGGTTAAACCAATCCTGCTGTACAGTGTCATCTAAGGAGGTTGGAATGGCTCGAGCTAGGACTAACTGAGATCTGGCCTAGAGGGCCGCTCGTTTTAGAAGCTTTTTGGAAACCTAAAACTACCCCAGGGGTTCGCATTTATAAAGAAAGCAGTGTGATGAGAAGGCATGTATTTTTATGTGACCTATGTGTTCTGGGGGTGGAGTTTAGGTGGACATGTTTCTTCATAAAATATGTGTGGTTGCACAAATTGTAGACAGGTACATTACATTATGCCTGCTCCCGAGCACATATAAACATACTCGGCTTCTATCTAGCTGTGATTTCTGTGGCTTTTCCACTAGTGATTTATGAAGACATTTAGGCATCTCCTTGGCTTCTCCACCTAGACAATCCAGCTTATTTTCGAAAGAGAAAGACGCCCATATTGTGACCCAAATTGGGAGATGGGCGTCTTTCTTCCGTGGGCGCCCAAATCGGTATAATTGAAAGCCGATTTTGGGCGTCTCCAACTGCAATCTGTCGCGGAAATGGACAAAGTTGATGGGGCGTGTCAGAGGCGTGGTGAAGGCGGGACTGGGGCATGTTTATCAGCCGAGGAGAGATGGGTGCGCTCGGCCGATAATGGAAAAAAGAAAGGCGTTTTTAGCGCTAATTTAGGTCACTTTTTGGACCCTTTTTTTTTCACGAACAAGTCCCACAAAAGTGCCCTAAATGACCAGATGACCACCGGAGGGAATCGGGGATGACCTCCCCTGACTCCCCCAGTGGTCACTAACCCCCTCCCACCAAAAAAAAAAGAACTTTAAAAACTTTTTTTTCCAGCCTATATGCCAGCCTCAAATGCAGGTCCCTGGAGCAGTTGTTAGTGGGTGCAGTGGACTTCAGCCAGGTGGGCCCAGGCCCATCCCCCCCTACCTGTTACACTTGTGCTGGTAAATGGGAGCGTTCCAGACCGCCCAAAAATCCCACTGTACCCACATCTAGGTGCCCCCCTTCAGCCATAAGTGCTATGGTAATGGTGTAGAGTTGTGGGCAGTGGGTTATTTTGGGGGGGGGGGATTTGGGGGGCTCAGCACTCAAGGGAAGGGAGCTATGGACTTGGGAGGTATTTTACTTTTTTTTTTAATTGTTACAAGTGCCCCTAGGGTGCCCGGTTGGTGTCCTGGCATGTGAGGGGGACCAGTGCACTACGAATCCTGGCCCCTCCCACGATCAAATGCCTTGGATTTGTTCGTTTTTGAGCTGGGCGCCTTCGGTTTCCATTATCGCTGAAAAACGATACCTCCCAGCTCAAATTTGCACAAATCCGATGCATTTGCCTGGCACAAACTGTATTATCGAAAAAAAAGATGGGCGCCCATCTTTTTCGAAAATATTTATTTTGTTACATTTGTACCCCGCCTCTTCACGTGCCCGTTCTCGGAGATAGACGTCCATGGAGATGGGCGTTCGCGTTCGATTATGCCCCTCCATGTGTCATAAAAGTCTCCCTTATTGGATAATTCTATTACAGAGCATCTATATATAGACGCCCAGAGGGCACCTATGTAAGTGCATTCCTTTCGAGAATACTAGGGTAACATATTACACATGTGCCTATAACTTAGGTGTGATAACTTAAGACAACCATAGAGAGGTCAATTCTATAAATGGCACCTGAAAGATCCACGCTAAACCCGTGTTTTATAAAGGGTGCTCTGGGCTGATCGCTTGTTATATGATAGCGCCTAGAATGGATTTCCCGCGCCCAGCTTTGGGCATGAGGACTTATGCCTGCTGAAACCTGGTGTAAATCCTGGTGAGTAAGTTGGGGGCATAACCCTGATATTCTATAACACTGCACCTAAATGTTTGGAATGCCCCTCCCATGGCCAAGCTCCCTTTTGAGTTGCGTGTGAGACATTTTGGGTGCGCGTTATGGAATAGTGCATAGGCAGGTGCGCGTGTAAACCCAAATTAGTGTCAATGAAGTTAACTCCAATTAATGTTAATAATTGGTTGTTAGCACCAAAATGACTAATTAGTTTATGCACGCATTTAGGCTCAGCGCCCAACTTTGTACGACCTGTAAAAAAATCAGGGGGAAGTGTATTCTGTAAGTTACATGCATAAGTTCGAGTCTTGTCCAGACCTGTGTACTCACCGAGCGCCCAACTTTGGACAACCTGTAAAAAATCGGGGGAAAGTGTATTCTGTAAGTTACATGCATAAGTGTGAGTCTTGTCCAGACCTGTGTACACACCCATCTGTAAAATACATACTATGGAAGATATGCATTTATTTACAAAATAGCGCTTAGGAGGCTTTTTGACATATGAGCACACATAGATGTGTTTATGCTAGTGTTCAAATCATTTATGCGTGCAATTGATACGTAAATGTTAGCGCCACTTTGTAGACTTTTACCCCCTTAATATCCTTCAGTCCCAGCCCCTTTTAATTTTTTCTGCACTGAAGTCGGGCCTTTATTTCCAACCTCTGCTAACGCTGTTGTGAAGCATGAAGGCCTCACCCTCCCCTAGTTCTTCTCCAGTTTCCCTTCTTCTTCTTCCACCAACTTAAAGGGCAGCTGCAGGCCAATCTGGGACAGAGGCCGAGATTTGTTCCAGTCCTGTCTGCCGCTGCCCAGTGGGGCTCATTTCCTGCCACTTTCTATTGCAATCTAGTGCTTGGTTTTCTCTTTCCCTGTCTCTGATCTCTCCCCTTCCCAGATAAATAACATTGACTTATTTTTTGCTTCTGCTGATATCCTCTTTTGTCCATTAGGAGCTAAAGAAAAATTTAGAGTTGTGTATCCACGACCCTACTCTCCAAAGCATGCTCATGCCTTGGACCAGCCTGGGAGTGAGACAAATGATCTGTTGGCTCCCAGCTGTAATACAGTCTTAAGGATGGTCAACCACATCTTCTCGTATGGATTGAAGGTCCAGAAACTGAAGGAAGCTTTGTGGATGGAGCACGGGATCGACCTGGAAAAAGTCAGCCAAAACCTGGGTTACAAGGATGTCTTAAGCTTCCTGCAGGAGGCTCCAAACATCCGAATCTCAGCTCCGGCTGAAGCAAGCAAGTGTGTGGTGAAAATAAAGAACGGTAAGACACCAAATGACCCGTCTCTGCTGCTCTCAGGTTTGTAGTGGGGTAGTTCAGAAAGAGAAGTAAATCTAGGCACTTACCTCCAAGATGGGGAAATTGCCACCACCTTGACTAACATCATTCATTCTTTGTCCCACAACTGCCGATGTCCTTCACTGTCCCAAAAATTTTGGCTTGAATTGGCAATGCCTACTATTTCTTAATAATAGATCTGCAATTTCATTTTTTTTTTTGTTATATTATTACTTGGTTGTAAACCATCTGGTCCAGGTGATTTGTCCCAGAAAAGGTAGCTTGAAATGGTGATGTCTGCTATTTCCTCATCCCTAATGCTGCTAAGTTTTCCTAATGTATTTTTCTGTTTGTCTTTTTTTCTTTTTCTAGAAGTCAGCGAAGGATCTGAAGTGATGTTTCTCCTCCCCACATCACCTCTGCCATATAATGAACAGCCTAAAGAAAGTGAGCATCCCATCTTTGCTCCCCGGATAGCTCCCACAGTCCGCTGGCGTGAAATCCTGAGGTTGATGCGTCAGTCCCTTGATAAGACATCTGGACTAAAGGTTCAAACGCTGAAGAGGGTCTTGTGGATGCAGCACAGGGTCGACTTGGAGATAGTCAGCCAAGACCTGGGCTACGAGGACATTTTAGCTTTCCTGGAGGAAGCTCCAAACATTGAACTCTCAGATCCTGACAGAGGGACCAAGTGTGTGGTTGGAATCAGAAGAGGTAAGAAATGTAATTAATCATCTCTTTCATCATCCTTATGCTTTTTTAGTGACTGCTTTGGAATGTTCAGTGAAGCTCACTAAATGTTTTAGAACCAGGTAAAATCTAAATAAAAGTGGGTACAGGTGTCGCCATAATTCAATTGGATGTTGATGTCATCGGAAACCAGAGTCAGCAACACCACTGGTTTTCACCCACCTCCCCACCGCTCTCAAAGCACCGCGAGGACCTGTGCCAGTCCCACCTCAGCTGCCCAGCTAATCACATGTCCCTCAACTATCTGCCATCATGTAGTCCCCAGCTTTCTTGGCTCTTTTGCTTTCCCTCACCATCATGTTTACTGTAACTCATTATACGCTGGTATCACAGAGCATCAAGTACGTCTCATTCAGACGCTTCAAAACACCGCCGCCTGCTTCCTCTGTCATTTGAAAAAGAGCGATCATGTCACTCCATTGCTTCACTGGTTACCTGTACATTTTCATTCTCAGTTCAGTTTATTACATGTAAGTTCAACTGAAAACTTTTTATTTTGAATCAGCCTATGGGTCGCCTCTTACATGATGTCCTAATTTCCACCGGCACTGGAAATTAGGTTTCCTTTCCTGCTTGCTTTGTTCATTTCTCTCCCCTTTCCCTTCTCCATCCTTTTAGGTATGTATACATATGTGTTTGTATGTTAAAGTTTTCTATTAATTTTATGGCGTTCCAAGCAATTTCATTTGTACAGAAAAGTGCTGCACAAGAAATTATCGTCTCTTATAAAGAAACTTTCTTAAAGGAAATATAATAAACAATATTGGAATCCAATAAGAGGAAGAGATAAGAAAAAATTAAAGGCAATAATATACCTGAGGTACGTGAGCTAGATATTAATTATATAAAGAGATCTACTCAATCTCCTGAAACTCTCTTAGTTGCTATAAAGGCTGACGAGTGAGAAGATTCAAAGAAGACATATTTAACAGCATTATATCTAACAATGCATTTACGTGGATACCTTAAGAAAAGGTTCCACCCATTTGCAGAACTCAGATTTCAATAATACGAACTGCTTATGTCTACAATGAGTATCTCTTGTTCTCCGAGGACAAGCAGGCTGCTTGTTCTCACGACTGGGTTGACGTCCACGGCAGCCCCCACCAACCGGAACAAAACTTTGCAGGCGGTCCCACACGCAGGGCACGCCCACCGCGCATGCGCGGCCGTCTTCCCGCCCGTGCGCGACCGTTCCCGCTCAGTCTTTTCTTTTTCGCGCTGGAGAGAGCCGCGTTCGTCTCTCTCTCTGTCAGCCCTGGAAACCGGATCGCGCTTTTGCCGCGAGATTTTTCTTCGTTGTTTTTTCTTCTTCGTTGCTTTCTCTGTTTTATTTTGTTTAAAAAAAAAAAAAAAACCCGAGAAAACTTTGTTTCCCTCGTCTTTTTAGCGGGGGCATCTCGTTGCGGCCTTGTGGCCGCGCGGTCGATTTATTTTTCGAGGTGTGAATTTTACCGCCACCATCGACGACTTTGACTTTGCCGACGCGATTTTTCCGTCGATGTCCTCGAAGGTCCCGAGTGGATTTAAGAAGTGTGGTCGGTGCGGCCGGCATATCTCGCAGACCGACACTCACGCTTGGTGCCTCCAGTGCCTCAGGCCGGAGCACGATACCAAGACGTGCACCTTGTGTCTCGGTTTACGGAAACGGACACAGGTGGCGAGGCAAGTTCTACGGGACCGTCTTTTTGGAACTTGCGCTGGCCCCTCGACGTCGACTTCGACGGCATCGGTGTCGACGGCCGGATCTTCGGTACCGGTACCGATGTCCACGAAATCGGCACCGACGGCACCGACCCCAGGAGCACAGGTCCCGTTGGCCCGCCGGTCTTCCGGAGACGGCAGGGGTGAGCGGCCGCGTGGGCAATCGGCCCCGGTCACTCCCTCTACCCAGGGCCCTCAGGACCGAACCCTGTCGGACCCAATCCCTCGAGGCCGAGGGGGATCTACCTCCTCCTCTTCAGTACCGCCGAGCGCCGATGACGGGCACCGGAAAAAGACAAAAAAATACCGTCATCGGTCGCCCACGGCGCACGTGGCTCCCGGCTCCAGAGACGATTCGACGCCGAGGAAGCGGCAGCGCCGGGAGGAGTGGTCCCCCTCTGTGGTAGAGGTATCGTTACGTCAGGGCGCCAGCACTTCGGTGCCGTCTCCTGGACCCGAACACCTTCCGGCACCGACACCTCTACCGGCCCCCTCGCCTTTCCCGACAGCGGGCCTGGACGAGTGCCTCCGAGCCATCCTGCCGGGAATCCTGGAAGGGCTGATGTGCCAGACTGTGCCGGCGCCAGGGGTGCTTGCGCCCTCGGTGCCGTTGATGGAGGCGCCGGCGTGCTCTAGCCCGGTGCCAAGGCCTTCAACGCCGACGCCGCTTGCGGCGCCGGTCTCGACCGCCACGCAGGTGGAGTCCCCGTCGACGTCGATGGAGGGAGCTTCATCCCCGCCGGCGCGGGAGTCCACCGCTCGACGCCGCCACCGAGGACTCGGTGCCTCGAAGTCGAGCCGGGCCCGGTTGAGGTCTGAGCTACTGGAGCTCATGTCCGACACCGAGGAAGAGGCCTCGTGGGGGGAGGAGGAGGACCCCAGATATTTCTCCTCAGAGGAGTCTGTGGGCCTTCCCTCCGACCCCACTCCTTCACCAGAGAGAAAGCTCTCGCCACCTAAGAGCCTCTCCTTTGCCTCCTTTGTCAGGGCCATGTCGATTTGCATTCCCTTCCCCGTGGTTTCTGTGGATGAGCCGAGGGCTAGGATGCTCGAGGTCCTCGACTATCCATCACCACCTAGAGAGTCCTCCACGGTACCGTTGCACAATGTCCTCAAAGAGACACTGCTTCGGAACTGGTTGAGACCTTTATCTAATCCCACCATCCCCAAGAAAGCGGAGTCCCAATACAGGATCCACTCAGACCCAGAGTTAATGCGGCCTCAATTGCCTCATGACTCGGCAGTCGTGGACTCTGCTCTCAAGAGGGCACGGAGTTCGAGGGATACCGCCTCGGCGCCCCCGGGGCGGGAGTCTCGCATTCTGGACTCGTTTGGGAGGAAGGCCTACCAATCTTCAATGCTCGTGACCCGCATCCAGTCCTACCAGCTCTACACGAGCATACACATGCGGAATAATGTGAAGCAACTGGCGGACCTGGTCGACAAGCTCCCCCCAGAGCAGTCCAGGCCTTTTCAGGAGGTGGTCAGGCAGCTGAAGGCGTGCAGAAAGTTCCTGTCCAGGGGAATATATGACACCTGTGATGTGGCATCTCGTGCTGCGGCCCAAGGTATAGTGATGCGCAGGCTCTCATGGCTGCGTGCCTCTGACCTGGACAACCACACCCAGCAGAGGCTGGCCGATGTCCCTTGCCGGGGGGATAATATTTTGGGTGAGAAGGTCGAGCAGTTGGTGGACCAACTTCATCAGCGGGAAACCGCTGTCGACAAACTCTCCCACCGGGCGCCTTCAGCATCCACCTCAGCAGGTGGACGTTTTTCCCGGGCCAGGCAGGCTGCGCCCTACGCCTACAACAAGCGTAGGTACACCCAGCCGGCCCGAAGGCCTCCTCAGGCACAGGGACAGTCCCAGCGCGCTCGTTCCCATCAACAGCGTGCGCCTAAGCAGCCCCCGGCGCCTCCACAGCAAAAACCGGGGACGTGTTTTTGACTGGATCCACGGGAACATAGCCGCCATCAAAGTGTCCGTGCCGGACGATCTGCCAGTCGGGGGGAGGTTAAAACATTTTCACCAAAGGTGGCCTCTAATAACCTCCGACCAGTGGGTTCTCGAAATAGTGCGGTGCGGATACGCCCTGAATTTGGCCTCCCCTCCACCAAATTGTCCTCCGGGAGCCCAGGCCTTCAGCTCCCAGCACAAGCAGGTACTTGCAGAGGAACTCTCCGCCCTTCTCAGCGCCAATGCGGTCGAGCCCGTACCACCCGGGCAGGAAGGGCAGGGATTCTATTCCAGGTACTTCCTTGTGGAAAAGAAAACAGGGGGGATGCGCCCCATCCTAGACCTGAGAGGCCTGAACAAATACCTGGTCAAAGAGAAGTTCAGGATGCTTTCCTTGGGCACCCTTCTACCAATGATTCAGAAGAACGATTGGCTATGTTCCCTGGATTTAAAGGACGCATACACTCACATCCTGATACTGGCAGCTCACAGACAGTATCTCAGATTCCGCCTGGGCACACGGCACTTTCAGTATTGTGTGCTGCCCTTTGGGCTTGCCTCTGCCCCACGGGTGTTCACGAAGTGCCTCATGGTGGTCGCGGCGTATCTGCGCAAGCTGGGAGTGCACGTGTTCCCATATCTCGACGATTGGCTGGTCAAGAACACCTCGGAGGCAGGAGCTCTCCGGTCCATGCAGTGCACTATTCACCTCTTGGAGCTGCTGGGGTTTGTGATAAATTACCCAAAGTCCCATCTCCAGCCAGTCCAATCTCTGGAATTCATAGGAGCTCTGCTGAATTCACAGACGGCTCAGGCCTTTCTTCCCGAAGCGAGGGCCCACAACCTCCTGTCCCTCGCTTCCCAGACCAGAGCGTCTCAGCAGGTCACAGCTCGGCAGATGTTGAGACTCCTAGGTCATATGGCCTCCACAGTTCATGTGACTCCCATGGCCCGCCTTCACATGAGATCTGCTCAATGGACCCTAGCTTCCCAGTGGTGCCAAGCCACCGGGAATCTAGAAGATGTCATCCGCCTCTCCATCAGTTGCCGCACTTCACTGCACTGGTGGACCATTCGGACCAATTTGACCCTGGGACGCCCATTCCAAATTCCACAGCCCACGAAAGTGCTAACGACGGATGCATCTCGCCTGGGGTGGGGAGCTCATGTCGATGGGCTTCACACCCAGGGACTGTGGTCCCTCCAGGAAAAAGATCTTCAGATCAACCTCCTGGAGCTCCGAGCGGTCTGGAACGCACTGAAGGCTTTCAGAGATCGGCTGTCCTGTCAAATTATCCAAATTCGGACAATCAGGTTGCAATGTATTACATCAACAAGCAGGGGGGCACCGGATCTCGCCCCCTGTGTCAGGAAGCCGTCGAGATGTGGCGTTGGGCTTGCCAGTTCGGCATGCTTCTCCAAGCCACATACCTGGCAGGTGTAAACAACAGTCTGGCCGACAGACTGAGCAGAGTCATGCAATCGTACGAGTGGTCGCTCCATTCCAGAGTGGTACGCAAGATCTTCCGAGAGTGGGGCACTCCCTCGGTGGACCTTTTCGCCTCTCAGACCAACCACAAGCTGCCTCTGTTCTGTTCCAGACTCCAAGCACACGGCAGACTAGCGTCGGATGCCTTTCTCCTCCATTGGGGGACCGGCCTCCTGTATGCTTATCCTCCCATACCTTTGGTGGGGAAGACCTTACTGAAGCTCAAGCAAGACCACGGCACCATGATTCTGATAGCGCCCTTTTGGCCCTGTCAGATCTGGTTCCCTCTACTTCTGGAGTTGTCCTCCGAAGAACCGTGGAGATTGGAGTGTTTTCCGACCCTCTTTTCGCAGAACGACGGAGCGCTTCTGCACCCCAACCTTCAGTCTCTGGCTCTCACGGCCTGGATGTAGAGGGCGTAGACTTCGCTTCGTTGGGTCTGTCTGAGGGGGTCTCCCGTGTCTTGCTTGCCTCTAGGAAGGATTCCACTAAAAAGAGTTACTTTTTCAAGTGGAGGAGGTTTGTCGTTTGGTGTGAGAGCAAGGCCCTAGAACCTCGTTCTTGTCCTGCACAGAACCTGCTTGAATACCTTCTGCACTTATCAGAGTCTGGTCTCAAGACCAACTCAGTAAGGAATCACCTTAGTGCGATTAGTGCTTAACATCTTCGTGTAGAGGGTAAAGCCATCTCTGGAGAGCCTTTAGTCGTTCGATTCATGAGAGGCTTGCTTTTGTCAAGGCCCCCTGTCAAGCCTCCTGCAGTGTCATGGGATCTCAACGTCGTCCTCACCCAGCTGATGAAACCTCCTTTTGAGCCACTGAATTCTTGCCATCTGAAGTACTTGACCTGGAAGGTCATTTTCTTGGTGGCAGTTACTTCAGCTCCTAGAGTCAGTGAGCTTCAAGCCCTGGTAGCTCATGCTCCGTATACTAAATTTCATCATAACAGAGTAGTCCTCCGCACTCACCCTAAGTTCCTGCCAAAGGTGGTGTCGGAGTTCCATCTTAACCAGTCAATTGTCTTCCCAACATTTTTTCCCAGACCGCATACCCGCCCTGCTGAACGTCAGTTGCACACATTAGACTGCAAGCGAGCATTGGCCTTCTATTTGGAGTGGACACAGCCCCACAGACAGTCCGCCCAATTGTTTGTTTCTTTCGACCCCAATAGGAAAGGGGTCGCTGTCGGGAAACGCACCATCTCCAATTGGCTAGCAGATTGCATTTCCTTCACTTACGCCCAGGCTGGGCTGACTCTTGAGGGTCATGTCACGGCTCATAGTGTCAGAGCCATGGCAGCGTCGGTGGCTCACTTGAAGTCAGCCACTATTGAAGAGATTTGCAAGGCTGCGACGTGGTCATCTGTCCACACATTCACATCGCATTACTGCCTCCAGCAGGATACCCGACGCGACAGTCGGTTCGGGCAGTCAGTGCTGCAGAATCTGTTTGGGGTTTAAATCCAACTCCACCCTCCAGGACCCGAATTTATTCTGGTCAGGCTGCACTCTCAGTTAGTTGTTCTTCGTAGGTCAATTTCTGTTATACCCTCGCCGTTGCGAGGTTCAATTGACCTGGGTTCTTGTTTTGAGTGAGCCTGAGAGCTAGGGATACCCCAGTCGTGAGAACAAGCAGCCTGCTTGTCCTCGGAGAAAGCGAATGATACATACCTGTAGCAGGTGTTCTCCGAGGACAGCAGGCTGATTGTTCTCACCTACCCTCCCTCCTCCCCTTTGGAGTTGCGTTTTTACTCAATTTTGCTTGTCATTCAACTGAGCGGGAACGGTCGCGCATGGGCGGGAAGACGGCCGCGCATGCGCGGTGGGCGTGCCCTGCGTGCGGGACCGCCCGCAAAGTTTTGTTCCGGTTGGTGGGGGCTGCCGTGGACGTCAACCCAGTCGTGAGAACAATCAGCCTGCTGTCCTCGGAGAACACCTGCTACAGGTATGTATCATTCGCTATGCATTGGGAAATAATTGAATCTTAAATCCTTGAAACAATTTACTACTACTACTACTACTACTACTATTTAACATTTCTAAAGTGCTACCAGGGTTACGCAGCGCTGTACAATCTAACAAAGAAGGACAGTCCCTGCTCAAAGGAGCTTACAATCTAAAGGACAAAAAAGTGCAGTCAGTCAAATTGGGGGCAGTCTAGATTTCCTGGATAGGGGTACAATGGTTAGGTGCCGAAAGCGACATTGAAGAGGTGGGCTTTGAGCAAGGATTTGAAGATGGGCAGGGAGGGGGCTTGGCGTATGGGCTCAGGGAGTTTATTCCAAGCATAGGGGGAGACGAGGCAGAAAGGGCGGAGCCTGGAGTTGGCGGTGGTGGAGAAGGGTACTGAGAGGAGGGATTTGTCCTGTGAGCAGAGGTTTCGGGTAGGAGCTTAAGGGGAGATGAGGGTAGAGAGGTAATGAGGGGCTGCAGATTGAGTGCATTTGTAGGTTAGTAGGAGAAGCTTGAACTGTATGCGGTACCTGATCGGAAGCCAGTGAAGTGACTTGAGGAGAGGGGTGATATGAGCATATCAGTCTAGGCGGAAGATAAGACGGGCAGCAGAGTTCTGAACGGATTGAAGGGGGGATAGATGGTTAAGTGGGAGGCCAGTGAGGAGTAGGTTGCAGTCGTCAAGGCGAGAGGTGATGAGAGAGTGGATGAGATTTTGGGTGGTGTGCTCGGAGAGGAAGGGGTGAATTTTGCTGATGTTATAGAGAAAGAAGTGACAGGTCTTGGCTGTCTGCTGGATATGGGCAGAGAAGGAGACGGAGGAGTCGAAGATGATTCCGAAGTTGCGGGCAGATGAGACGGGGAGGATGAGGGTGTTGTCGACTGAAATAGAGAGTGGAGGGAGAGGAGAAGTGGGTTTGGGTGGAAAGACAATGAGCTCGGTCTTGGCCATATTCAGTTTCAGGTGGCAGTTGGACATCCAGGCAGCAATGTCGGATAAGCAGGCTGATACTTTGGCCTGGGTTTCCGCAGTGATTTCTGGTGTGGAGAGGTAAAGCTGGGTGTCGTCAGCATAAAGATGGTATTGGAAACCATGAGATGAGATCAGCGAGCCCAGAGAAGGGGTGTAGATTGAAAAAAGAAGGGGTCCAAGGACAGATCCCTGAGGAACTCCAACAGAGAGCGGAATGGGGGTGGAGGAAGATCCATGAGAATGTACTCTGAAGGTACGGTGGGAGAGATAAGAGGAGAACCAGGAGAGGACAGAGCCCTGGAACCCAATGAGGACAGTGTGGCGAGAAGTAGGTTGTGATTGACAGTGTCAAAAGTGGCGGATAGGTCGAGGAGGATGAGGATGGAGTAGTGACCTTTGGATTTGGCAAGGAACAGGTCATTACAGAATTTAGTGAGTGCCGTTTCTGTCGAGTGTAGAGGGCGAACACCGGATTGAAGCGGATCGAGGATGGCATGAGAGGAGAGAAAATCAAGGCAGCGGCTGTGAACGGTGCGTTCAAGTATCTTGGAGAGGAAGGGTAGGAGGGAGATGGGGCGGTAGTTGGAGGGACAGGTAGGGTCTAGTGACGGTTTTTTGAGAAGTGGTGTGACTGCAGCATGCTTGAAGGTGTCAGGGACAGTTGCAGGGGAGAGAGAGAGGTTGAGGATATGACAGATGGGGGGGTGACAGTAGGAGAGATGATGTTTAGTAAGTTGGTGGGGATGGGATCAGAGGAAACAGGTGGTGCCATTCGAGGAGGAAAGAAGGTGGGCGGTTTTCTCCTCGGTGATATCAGGAAAAGAGGAGAAGGAGGCCTGGGTTGGTTGGTTGAGGGAGTGAGATTAAAGGGTGAAGAGGAGGAGGTGGCTTGGTAGTGAATTCGAGGTTGATCTTCTGCACCTTGTCACGGAAGTAGTCAGCTGGTGATTGAGGAGAGAGTGAGGGAGGGGTGGGAGCAGAGGGCACTTTGAGGAGGGAGTTAAGGGTGGCAAAGAGACAACGAGGGTTGGAGCCGAGAGAATTAGTCAATTGGGTGAAATAGTCCTGTTTGGCAAGGAATAGGGAGGATTGGAAGGAGAATAGCATGAATTTGTAATGAATGAAGTCGGTATGGGTGCGAGATTTCCTCCAGAGGCGTTCGGCAGATCGGGCGCAGGAGCGAAGGTATCGGATGCAAGGGGTCAGCCAGGGCTGGGGATTATTACGCCTTGTGGGTTGGGAGATGGATGGTGCAAGTGTGTCCAGAGCAGTGGAGAGAGTGGCATTGTAAGCAGACAGCCTTGTCGACCGACTCAGAGGACATGATGGAAGGGAGGAGATTAGAGATACAAGAGGATAAGGTGGGAGGGTCGACAGCGTGGAGATTCCTGAAAGTAGTGGTTAGTGTTGGGCGGGACTGAGGGGGAGGGTGATGAAGTGTGAAGGTGATCAGGTGATGATCTGAGAGAGGAAGAGCAGATGCGTAGAAATTGGAGGGTGAGGAGAGGACGAGGTCAAGACAATGGCCAGTTTGGTGAGTAGGGGTGGTGGAGCTCAGCTGGAGGTTGAAGGAGGATGTCAGAGTGAGGAACTGAGAAGCGTAGGAGTCGGATGGGTCATCAGCATGTATGTTGAAGTCTCCAAGAATGAGGGACGGAGATGAGGGTTCAAGAAAAACAGAGAGCCAGGCATCGAAGTCGGTAAGGAAGGAAGGGAGGGACTTATCGGGGGAGGGGGGGGCGGTAAATGACTGCAACTTTGAGTGGCAGCGGGTAGAATAGACGGATGGAGTGAACTTCAAAGGATGAGAACCAGTGAGACTACGGTAGGAGGAGGGGTTGAAAACTACAGGAGGGCGAAAGTAGAAACCGGACTCCTCCTCTGCGGCCAACTGGGCGGGGAGTGTGGGAGAAAAGATAAACTCCATGGCACAGGGCCGCCTCAGTCGTCGGGGGTGAGCCAGGTTTCAGTTAGGGCGAGCAGTTGGAGGGAACGGGAGATGAAGAGATTGTGGGTGAAGGAAAGATTGTTTTGCTGACCGAGCGGGCATTCCACAGGGCACACGAGAAGGGGAGGGAAGAGGGGGGGGGGGAGGAGGGGAATAGACAATGATGGGATGCGCTTAGGAGGAATGGGGATGGGTTAATGGCTGGAAGGAAGTGATGAAGGTTGAGAGCTAGGAAGGAGGAGGGGGATAGGAGAGATGGTGAGGTGGTGAGGCCCGGGGGTGGGTAGGGTATTGTAGTAGTGAGCAGGATGGGAGAGGACATGGATGGACAGTGAGTTGGCTGGAAGGAAGTGATGAAGGTTGAGAGCTAGGAAGGAGGAGGGGGATAAGAGAGGTGGTGAGGCCTGGGGGGGGGGGGGGTAGGTTATTGTAGTGAGGCAGTGGGCAAAGAAAGTGTTAACTCTAAGAAATGATATTAAAAGCTTGAAGTTTGAATTCTAGCTTTTTACCTGGCAACTAAAGTGAAGGAATGTCATCTGGTTTAGGTTATTTACGTTTGCCGGGCTGGGTTAGAAAGGTCAGAGACAGGAATTTCTTTCACCCTGGTGAATGATGAAAGCTAGCTCAACAGCTGTATATTATTAGGCATGCTGAGTAGCCTTTGTAAGCTCTGGCATGAGCCAGATATATTGTAGTTTAAAATGCTTAGAAGAAAATACTATTTAGAGAGAGAGAGGCAATAGATTAGTATTTACAAGTTTTTGATATTTAGAATATGTCTTATAAGAAATACTGATTCTGTGTAGTTAAATGTAGAATACCTTTTTAAATCTAATGTTACTCTCTGCTGTATTTTCTAAGCAAGGACTGCAGTGAAGAGGCCAACATGTGGTTTGACTTAGCCATAGTTCTGGCTGGTTCAATGTATAAGCTGATAGGTGAAGAGGTCAGAACTAGTCAGCTCTCTTCTCCTTGATTAATTATAGCTAAGTGTAGGACTGGCCTCCTGAAAGTAATAACAGACCATAGCCGTATGCCATTAAGTAAGATTGGCTTTTGACCTCTTTAATGAATACCAGAGTTTAGTTAGCAGTTAGTACTAGGAATATGAGAATAATAAATGTAAGAATATCCATTATCCTCTAAGTGAACCCAGGTTAAGTTATAGATGAGAAATCAATCATAATGAGAAATGTAAGAGTTCTGGAGACCAAATGTCTGGTGTAAGGGGCCCCAGGTCACAGGTCAGTTTAGGATGTCTGGAACCTATGTAACTGATATTTTTAAAGTAATGATTGGTTGAGGCAAAGTGACCAATCTATTCCTTAACCAATTGGAGAGTAAGGGGGCTGGGCTAGGCTAGGCTGGATAGAACTGTATTTAAGTAGGAGCAGAAGCAGTTTACGTCAGAAGGAGCTCAGAAGAAAGGAAGAAAGCTGGAAGACAACAGGAGAGACAGCAGAAGAGAAGCAGCTGAGACAGAAGCCACATGACACAAAAAAGAGCTGAGAGAAAGAGAAGAGAGCTAGAACTGATGTCTTGCTTTGTTTGCTGGCAAATAAAGAAGATTTTTCTCTCATACTGGTGTGTGCTGTCTGACTCCTGAAGTATCACAAATTCCTATCTCAATTCCTGCAACAATTCTTGGTGGCAGCGGTGGGATGAATCCTGCATTAATCCCAGCACCCAACTGACTGGAGAACATTCGCCGGGTATGTATTCTGTATTCTGTATTGTAATTCTAGCTAGAAAATTGTAAATCAGCCCCTCAAACAAATTGAGGAAGGAGAGCCTGATCAACTCTCAGCGAAGGCCCTAGTACCTTCTAATCTAGAGGAGATTAGAAGCGAAAACGCTTGAGCTTATCTGTATTTGAGAAATCTGAAATTGTTGGGTGGGATTTTCTGTATGGAATGTGTGATGCGTGAATGATTATTGAGTGCGGACTTCTTATAGCTGCATTTCCAATTAACGCGAGTTCAATTGGTCAGCAACGGAAGGAAGCGATTGCTGTCTGTCTACCTAGTGTCTCGAGAGTGCAGACCCCTTACTGCACTTTCAAAAAAATTCCCTCCCTTTTTGTGTGTTGTAACTGTAAGCATTATGGGTGGGACATCATCTAGACAAATTGATACTCCCCTAGACTGTATGCTTAAGAACTTTAAAAAAGGATTTTTAATTAATGACTATGGACAGACTTTAAGCTCAAGTACTTTAAGAACCTTGTGTGAAGTTGAGTGGCCATCTATGGGAGTGGGGTGGCCCCCTAGTGGCAGCTTAGATATTGAAGTAATCCGGAAGGTCTACAGCATAGTTGTAGGAGAACCAGAATATTCTGAACAACTCCCTTATATAGATTCCTGGGACAGCCTTGTGACTGACCCTCCCTCGTGGTTGAAAACTTATATGGGATCCCCAGTAAAATTCATGTTAGGCCGTGTTCAAAGAAAGATTAGAAAATCTAAATTAGAAGAGGGAAAGAGCCCCAGGAAGCCTACCACCCAATCGGTGGCTTCCGCCCCTACCCTGTCTGAGAAACCCATACTCTCTGATGACCCCTCAGACCTTGAGCCACCACCTTATGGCCCATTGTTGGGGTTCCGTGCTACCCCCAGAGATCCACGCCGCTCAGCCCATGCCTCTCCAGCACAGGCTTCTCCGGATAGTTCTTCCCCTCCTGTGCCAAACCTGCCACACCCTAGGTTGGACTTTTCACCCGGCCTCTACCCTTCTGTGCCACATCCTCTCCTGTTAACCTCTGAAGACCCGTTTTGGGTTCCACTCCCTGACTCCTCAACTCCCGACAGCCCAGCCTCTCCCTCTAATACCCCTACCCACTCATCAGGGGCCCGGCATCCCTTTCAATGGACTGACTCACCTGTGACCACCTCTCAGTCTATGAGTACCCCTCCCCATCCCTCAGGGGTTCAACACACCTCCACTGAATGGGTTAGACCTGCTGCAATCACCTTTGAGCATGATAGGAGGGTAGCTCCTAGCTCTACCTCAGGTTCCATTCCCACCTCCTCGAGAGTTCTGCCCCTCCGCCAGGTAACTACCACTCGACCGGATCCTAATAATCAGGGTCAGGTTATACAGGCACAGGCCTATCAGTATGTACCCTTCACAACCACTGATCTCCTGAATTGGAAGACGCATTACCCCTCTTATACTGAAAAGCCTCAGGCAGTGGTGGACCTATTGGCTAGCATTATGGCCACCCATAACCCAACCTGGACTGATTGTCAACAACTTCTCCTGACCCTCTTCACAACTGAGGAGAGGCGGAAGATTTTGCAAAATGCTGAGGCCATCACGCGAGCACGTGCTCCCGAGAGGACACCGGACCTAGAGGGGTGGGTTAGAGCTCGGTTTCCTCGCGCAGCTCCAGATTGGGATCCAAATGATGGGCAGCACTATGAACTGTTGCCTGGCTATTGCCGGGACTTGCTGGAAGGTATGAGGAAAGGCATAAAGAGGCCCATTAATCTGGCAAAGGTCTCTGAAATTCTCCAAGGGGCAACTGAATCCCCTGGGGCCTTTCTAGAGCGACTAATTGAAGCCTACAGAACATACACCCCATTTGACCCTGAAGCCCAAGAAAACCAGAGAATGGTGAATAGTGCATTGGTGGCCCAGAGTATGCCAGATATCCGGAAGAAGTTGCAGCGTCAGGAGGGATTCGCAGGGATGAATACCACCCAGCTAATTGAGATCGCAACCAAGGTTTTCATTAATAGAGATCAGGAGGTGCGCCGAGAGGCTGACCGGAAGATGCAGAAGAAGGCCGACCTTTTAGCGGCAGCCATTACTAATTCCACCCTTAACCGAGGTCGATCTCTAGCTAATGGGAAGCCAAAGTGGGACCCCGGACCACCAGCCAGGCCCCGAGATTCCTTCAATCAATCCCGGCCAAGGGGGGAGAATCCCAGACCAAGATTGGAGAGGGATCAGTGTGCCTATTGTAAGGAAAGAGGGCACTGGAAAGATGAATGCCCCCAGAGGCGCCAGGGACTGAGAAGGGGACCAGGAGATCGAGGAAGCCGAGGCCGAGTTCGAGAGGGAAGATATGAGCCTCCTGAATCTGACATCATCGGGATAGCCGAGATGGCAGAATGGGACGAATAGGACAGACCGGGTTCCTACAAACTGGGCTCCCAGGAACCTATGGTCAAGTTAACTATAGGGAGCCGCTCAATTCCATTCATGATTGATACAGGAGCTGAACATTCTGTTGTGACGGAGCGATTAGCGCCTGTGTCTGGAAAAACTGTCCGAGTGGTGGGTGCCACGGGGGTGCAGAACCGGAGGCCCTTCCTGACAACCCGTAGATGCCAATTAGGCTCACACATAGTCACTCATGAATTCCTGTATATGCCAGACTGTCCAATCCCTTTGTTAGGTCGAGACCTGCTGTCCAAGCTTAGGGCCCAAATTTCTTTTGACTCTGATGGCCAGACTTCAGTCTCCTTTCGGCCCCCAGCATCCAGCCCTAAGGGTATACTGAGTTTCTGTTGCCCTCTTGAAGAAGAATGGCGGCTGCATCAGTCACATAGCCAAGTTGACCTACCCCTGGCAGACAGCTTTCAGGTCAGTGGGGTATGGGCAGAAGATAATCCCCCAGGGTTGGCCCGAAATATTCCTCCTGTACATGTAGATTTACTTCCAAGTGCCCGGCCAATCCATCTTCGCCAATACCCAATTCCCAGAAAGGCTCTGGAAGGGATCCAAGCACATTTGAATCGTCTGTTATCCTATGGAATTATTCGTCCTTGCCAGTCTCCATGGAATACGCCACTATTGCCAGTTCAGAAGCCAGGGACTGAGGACTACCGGCCAGTCCAAGACTTACGAGTGGTCAACAAATCCACTATCTCATTACACCCTGTAGTGCCTAATCCATATGTCCTGTTAGGATTGATACCTTCTGGAGCTACCCATTTCACGACACTAGACCTAAAAGATGCCTTCTTTTGTATTCGGGTGGCCCCAGCCAGTCAATTGCTTTTTGCCTTTCAATGGGAAAACCCAGTAACAGGAAGGAAGTTTCAGTATACATGGACCCGCCTGCCACAGGGGTTCAAGAATTCCCCCACTATTTTTGGGACAGCCCTAGGACAAGATCTTAAGACTTTTAAATCTGAGCCTTCCAGGCGAGTTTTACTCCAGTATGTAGATGACCTCCTGATTGCAGCAGTGACCCAGGAAGAGTGTTTTGAGGCTACTAGAGAATTGCTGGAGCTACTCTTGGATCCAGGCTATAAGGTCTCACGCTCAAAGGCCCAACTCTGTCAGTCAGAAGTGAAGTATCTGGGCTTTTGTATTTCCCAGGGAAGTCGGAGACTGGATGCTAGTAGGAAGCAAGCGGTAGCTGCAATTCCCCAACCCAAGTCTAGAAGAGAAGTTAGGGAATTCTTGGGAGCAGCCGGATTCTGCAGAATTTGGATTCCAAATTTTGCATTGATGGCGAAACCCCTTTACCAAGCCACAAAGGGGGGTGAAAAGGAACCATTTGAATGGGGACCTACTGCTCAACAATCCTTCATTGCCATAAAGAAAGCCCTACTCCAAGCCCCTGCGTTAGGCCTTCCTGATGTGGAGAAACCTTTCTCATTGTATGTCCACGAGCGACAGGGGGTTGCTCTGGGTGTGCTGACCCAGATGATGGGATCCTGGCAGAGGCCTGTTGCATACCTGTCTAAACAGCTGGATGGAGTGGCTAAAGGATGGCCAGCCTGCATGAGGGCCATTGCAGCAACAGCCTTACTGGTCCAGGAAGCTGATAAGTTGACCTTGGGGCAAGAACTGGTTGTTAAAGTCCCCCATGCAGTTCTTACCCTCATGGAGTATAAGGGCAACCACTGGTTTACAAATAACCGCATGGTTAAGTACCAAGCCAGCTTGTGTGAGAATCCACGGATACACCTGGAAACAGTGGCTACATTCAATCCTGCTACTCTTTTGCCAGCATCTGAGGGACCACCAGATCATGACTGTATCCAAACCATGGATGAAGTGTACTCCAGTCGACCGGATCTTAAAGATGTTCCTTGGAGGGACCCAGATGTAATTTATTTCACAGATGGAAGCAGTTATGTGGAGAACTCCAAGCGACTGGCAGGCTATGCTGTGGTGACAGAGGACAAGGTGATAGAAGCAAGAGCCCTGCCCCAAGGAACTTCAGCCCAGAAAGCAGAACTTGTGGCCCTCATACGAGCTCTGGAGCTAGCAGCAGGACTGGTAACCAACATTTATACTGATTCTAAGTATGCCTTCACAACCCTACATGCTCATGGAGCTTTGTATAAGGAAAAGGGACTCATAAATGCTGCAGGCCAACCTGTTAAGTATGGACCTGAAATACTTCAGCTGCTAGAGGCTGTGTGGGCCCCTAAGAAGGTAGCTGTCATTCACTGTAGGGGACACCAAAGAATAGATACTCCAGTGGCCCGAGGGAACCGCCATGCTGATCGGGTGGCCAAGGAAGCTGCTCGAGGACCCCTAGCAAGTACTGTGACTCCCCTGTTCCAAATTCGATTGCAAGAATGGACACCTATGTATACCCAAGTGGAAGAGAAATGGGCTCAAGAGGAAGGTGCAGTAAGGAGACCTGATGGCTGGTTACATCTCCCTGATACCAGAGTTCTGGTGCCACGCCACCTAGCTTGGCCTGTAGTGTCTCAAGCTCATGACCTATCACACTTAGGGAAAACAGCACTAGCCCGCCTACTCAATCGAGTAGTGGTGCTGGAAGGATTGGATAGTCTGGTTGCCACTGCCTCTGCCCGATGTACTCTCTGTGCCCAGAATAATGCTCGTCAGGGACCCCGTATTCCACCAGGAGTTCAGTCTAGAGGACTAACACCCTTTGAGTCCCTAGTTATAGACTTCACAGAAATGCCCAGGAGCGGTAGGCTCCGATATCTTTTGGTCATGGTTTGTACCTTTTCTGGGTGGGTGGAAGCATATCCTACAGTCACTGAGAAAGCCACAGAAGTAGCTCGAGCCCTCCTTAGGGATGTCATCCCCAGGTATGGACTGCCCCTTGCCATAGGTTCAGATAATGGTCCCGCCTTTGTTGAAGCTACACTTCAGGCCCTGTCCCGCGCATTGTGCATTACCTGGAAATTGCATTGTGCCTATCGTCCCCAGAGTTCAGGGCAGGTTGAGCGGGCAAACAGAACCTTGAAAAATAGCCTAGCAAAGATTTGTCAGGAAACCCAATTGAAATGGCCACAGGCATTGCCACTAGCCCTCTTTCGCCTTCGATGCACCCCAACTAAAGGAACAGCCCTCTCTCCCTTTGAAATTGTGTATGGGAAGCCCCCAGCCATTTTACAGGGAATTAAGGGAGACATAGGGATTTTAGGGTCTGCCCAGGTGCAGGAGCAGGTAGCCCTCCTGGGTAAGATAATTTCTGAGCTTCAGTCTTATGTGAGAGAAATAAACCCTGTCCCCTTCCAGGCTCAGGTACATTCCTTCCTGCCAGGGGATAGAGTTTGGGTGAAAGACTGGAAGCTCCAGCCTTTGGGGCCCCGGTGGAAAGGACCTTTTACTGTTTTGCTTTCTACCCCTGCAGCTGTGAAGGTCGCAGGGATTTACTCCATGGGTCCATTGGTCTCGAATTAAGTCTGCTGACCAGACTGAGCCCAGCACGGATCAGACGGAGCCTAGACAGTGGAGAGCAGAAAGAGATCCAGCGGAGCCATTGAAGTTGCGCCTGACCCGAACCAAAGAATCTACTAGCTGAAAAGAAGGGTCAACTGCATACTGCAGGAGCGGCTGAACTTCGGCTTCACACTGAGACTCTTTCTTGCCCTGATTCTGGCTTTCTTGGAATTTGAGAGCTTGATCCTTGTCAGTTGAGGGTCTATCCCAACTGGTATAAGAACTCAAAGACTGAGAACACTATATGAGAATAATCTGTGATTAGCACAGACTGTTGAAATATTATTGCTTAATTAGTTTGCTGTATTTGTTTTAGATTAAGAAGAAAGAAAATGTTAGTAGTTTGGATGCTTTTGTTGTTTTCTACTCCTTGCCTCCTTGTTCCTAATACCCCAACTCGCTCCAACCTTTGGTTACACTCTGTCCAGGAACTAATTAGCCAGGCAAAGATTACTTCCCCTTGTATTGTGTGTTCCCGATTTTCTCCTTATACCACAGATGTCCCAGCTGTTCCTGTTCCTGTGCAACTCCCAGCTCTTATACCTCCCTACTTTTCGAGTTCAGGTCCTTGGAGCCAGGATTATACTTGGTGGTCCTTTTATAATGCTACTTCCCCCTCTGAATCTTCTCTAAGGCCAGTTTTTACGTCTCCCTATCCAGCCTCTGGAGTGTTTTGTTTAACAAGAAACATCTCAACTGTTCTTCCCATTCCCTGTAACTATACTAATGTTCTCCCAGAAAAAGGAGAATCTGTGTGGGTAGTTTCTCCAGGTACTCCTATGTGCCCTGCTACCATACCTGTAGATTATGACCCAGGTGATTATCTGGCTCCTAAGCGTACCACTGAGAAGACTATAGTGTCCAAGCTTATTTTCTACTTTCATAAGTCCCCGGGGTATGAAGAGTTACTAACAAATGAGCAGCCTGTCACAATTGGGGATTGGCGCCTATGGTGTGCAAAGTCTCCATTTCGTCTTCGTTCCCCCTGGGATAGGGGCTCGCATTATGGGCACCCTAAGTACCCTGTCCAGCCTGAGCCAACATTTATTGGGAACTTTCCTCACCCTCTCCTTGGTCATTACTGGCTCTGTGATAATGTCCTCCACATGATTCTTCCCTCCACATATGATTTTTGTGTATTGGTAACCTTGAATTATTTTCCTAAAGTTATTCCTCTCAAGCCACTATCCCCGCACCGCTCTAAGCGAGAGGCTTTGTCCTTACCCTCCTCCATTGCCACAGAGGATGAGGCGATTGAATTAGCCCTCCAGTATATCAATTCTACTTATCCTCTGACTAAAAAGAGACTTGTAGCCCTTTCTGCCACGGCCTGGATTCCAATTGGAGGCCCGGTAGCGGGTATTACTGAACTAGGTATGGCTACCCGGAGACTTCAATCCCTACTCCATGTTTTAGTTCATGAGCTGAACGTGGTAGTCAATGCATTGCAGGATCAAATTAATGAATTAAGTATAGTTTCTCGGTATAATCGTATGGGCCTTGACTATCTCTTTGCAGCTCAGGGTGGTCTCTGCACAGTGTTAAATTCTTCAGAGTGCTGTACTATTGTCATAAATAGGACGCATGTAGTTAGGCATGCCATGGATAAAGTCCTACAGTTGGCTAGCCTTAATGTGGAGGATTACCGAGGAGGATTAGACCTTACCTCCTGGTGGTGGTCATTGACCTCCTGGATACGTCCTTTGTTCATTTCCCTAATAGTCTTAGTTTTAGCAGGGTTGTTGTTTTGTTTCCTGGCCTCATGTGCTTCGGCAGTATGCCGTCGGACCTTAACAAGTAGGGTAATGGTGGTTCATAAGTCTATTCCTAGTTAGGATCACTATAATCTCCAGAGTTTGAGTTGTGAGACTTATCTCTGCATAAGCTGATTTTAGTCTCAAAGGGGGGAATGAGGCAGTGGGCAAAGAAAGTGTTAACTCTAAGAAATGATATTAAAAGCTTGAAGTTTGAATTCTAGCTTTTTACCTGGCAACTAAAGTGAAGGAATGTCATCTGGTTTAGGTTATTTACGTTTGCCGGGCTGGGTTAGAAAGGTCAGAGACAGGAATTTTTCACCCTGGTGAATGATGAAAGCTAGCTCAACAGCTGTATATTATTAGGCATGCTGAGTAGCCTTTGTAAGCTCTGGCATGAGCCAGATATATTGTAGTTTAAAATGCTTAGAAGAAAATACTATTTAGAGAGAGAGAGGCAATAGATTAGTATTTACAAGTTTTTGATATTTAGAATATGTCTTATAAGAAATACTGATTCTGTGTAGTTAAATGTAGAATACCTTTTTAAATCTAATGTTACTCTCTGCTGTATTTTCTAAGCAAGGACTGCAGTGAAGAGGCCAACATGTGGTTTGACTTAGCCATAGTTCTGGCTGGTTCAATGTATAAGCTGATAGGTGAAGAGGTCAGAACTAGTCAGCTCTCTTCTCCTTGATTAATTATAGCTAAGTGTAGGACTGGCCTCCTGAAAGTAATAACAGACCATAGCCGTATGCCATTAAGTAAGATTGGCTTTTGACCTCTTTAATGAATACCAGAGTTTAGTTAGCAGTTAGTACTAGGAATATGAGAATAATAAATGTAAGAATATCCATTATCCTCTAAGTGAACCCAGGTTAAGCTATAGATGAGAAATCAATCATAATGAGAAATGTAAGAGTTCTGGAGACCAAATGTCTGGTGTAAGGGGCCCCAGGTCACAGGTCAGTTTAGGATGTCTGGAACCTATGTAACTGATATTTTTAAAGTAATGATTGGTTGAGGCAAAGTGACCAATCTATTCCTTAACCAATTGGAGAGTAAGGGGGCTGGGCTAGGCTAGGCTGGATAGAACTGTATTTAAGTAGGAGCAGAAGCAGTTTACGTCAGAAGGAGCTCAGAAGAAAGGAAGAAAGCTGGAAGACAACAGGAGAGACAGCAGAAGAGAAGCAGCTGAGACAGAAGCCACATGACACAAAAAAGAGCTGAGAGAAAGAGAAGAGAGCTAGAACTGATGTCTTGCTTTGTTTGCTGGCAAATAAAGAAGATTTTTCTCTCATACTGGTGTGTGCTGTCTGACTCCTGAAGTATCACAAATTCCTATCTCAATTCCTGCAACAGTAGTAGTGAGCAGGATGGGAGAGGACATGGATGGGCAGTGAGTTCCTGCGGTACACAGCGGTAGGGGGAGGAGGAAAAGATTAGGAAGGGACAGGGCAAGGAAAAGAATGTGTATAGGGGCCATGAGTAGTGACTGAGGTGTTAAGCAACAGATAGAGTAACTGGAAGAAAAATAGATGTAAAGAGAAAAATGCCCGGCTTGCGGCACCTAGAGCGGAGGCCCTGAGTGGATCGGAGCGGACCTGCGAGTCACCCCGGAGAAGGCTGAAAGGATATGCAGATGAGCTGCAAGTCCTCTACAGCACCTGAAAGGCAGCCGGTGGTAGAGCTGGGCACCTCTCAGCTAAGGAAAAGGCTTACCAGGGGTTAGGCCGAAGCCAGCATTCCTCCCCCTGAGGGTCGCCTGATCCTGTGTTTTTAAAAAAATATTTGCAATAACCATTGTTTATCAGGAGATAATGCCACTGAAGCAACCAAAGTCGCTGCAGTGGCTACTTTGGAATCTGACATGTTCAATATAGCAGAAACATCCAAAGAGTCTTGCTGCTGTTCCACTGCTTTTCTCGGTACATCCTATATAATAAATTCTCACCTCCAATGTTCTAATCTTGCTGCCTGTGTCCGTGGTTCCTTCGGAGTTGGTGAGCTAGGTTCCGTAGTCAGGCTGACGTCACCGTTGCAGTTATGCTGTGAACTTCAGAACCCGCGAAAAACGAAAAAAAAAATTCTATGCCTCACAGCTGATCCATGTCCAGCGACCCTCCTCTCTTCCCTGCCCCCCCTGCAGCCACCCATGTCCAGCCACCCATGTCCAACAACTCTGCTCTCTCACCTGCCTCCCCTCCAGCCACCCAGGATGTGTAGTGAATTCTTCGGGGCAGGCAGGAAAGATCCCCGGTCCTGCCTGCCCGCTGCTGGCGCTGACCCTCCCCCGCTGCCGGATCACTGTTCAAAATGGCCGCCGACACTTACAAGGGCGGCCTCCAAAACTAAAGCAGAAGTCTCGCGAGTCTGCCATTGGAAGTCTTGGCGGCCATTTTGAACAGCGATCCGGCAGCAGGGGAGGGTCAGCGCCAGCAGCGGGAAGGCAGGACCAGGGATCTTTCCTGCCTGCCCTGAAGAATTCACTACACAACCTGGGTGGCTAGAGGGGAGGCAGGTGAGAGAGCATGGTCATTGGACATGGGTGATTGGAGGGGGGGGCAGGGGGAGAGGAGGGTCGCTGGACATGGGGGGGGCAGGGGGAGAGGAGGGTTGCTGGACATGGGTGGCTGCAGGGGGGGCAGGGGGAGGGGTGAGGGGGGTTCTGAGACCAGAGATGAGGGGGTGGAAGGGGGTCCTCAGACCATAAAGGGGGAGCTCCTGAGAGAGGGGGGGTGGGGGCACACATTCACTCACTCTGTCTCACATACACTCTCTCTGACACACTCTCTGTCTATCACACTCTGTCTCTCTGTCACACACACACAGTCTCACACACACAGACACTCTGTCTCTCACACACTCTCTCACACAAACACACACACACACACACACTCTGTCTCTCTCTCATTCTCTCTCTGACACACACACTCCATCTCTCACACACTCTCTCTCTCTCTCAAACATACACTCCAAGGAAAACCTTGCTAGCGCCTGTTTCATTTCTGACAGAAACGGGCCTTTTTTACTAGTAAGTACATAAGTATTGCCACACTGGGACAGACCAAACGTCCATCAAGCCCAGCTTCCTGTTTCCAACAGTGGCCACTCCAGGTCACAAATACCTGGCAAGATCTCCAAAAAAGCTCAATACATTTTATGCTGCTTATCCCAGAAATAAGCAGTGGAGTTTCCCGAAGTCCATTTTAATAATGGTCTATGGACTTTTCCTTTAGGAAGCCAGCCAAATCTTTTTTAAACCCCGCTAAGCTAACCACCTTTACCAACGAATTCCAGAGTTTAATTACACATTGAGTGAAGAAAAAGTTTCTCCGATTCATTGTATAAAGAGAGGAAATGTATCTTCTGGTAAACCCAAGATTTCCTTCTTGTAACGCTTCACCATTTCCAAGGGCCTAACTGTAGATACCCTTGGAAAGTTTAAAAAGCGAAGATTATTGCAAAATTTTCAAAAGTCTCACATTTCTTTCTCAAAATAGACAAATCTTTAACCAAAAAATCTGCAAATTTTGAATAGTAGAAAAATCCTTATCAATTTGATCCACTCAAGAGAACCACTCCTTTGCCTCTGTTTCAACTTTTCCAATTCTCAATTCTACTTGAGAAAGCTTCTGTGTGAGAACAGCAGTTTGTGAAAACAAAGTTTGTTTGTTTTGTTACATTTGTACCCCGCGCTTTCCCACTCATGGCAGTCTCAATGTGGCTTACATGGGGCAATGGAGGGTTAAGTGACTTGTCCAGAGTCACAAGGAGCTGCCTGTGCCTGAAGTGGGAATCGAACTCAGTTCCTCAGGACCAAAGTCCACCACCCTAACCACTAGGCCACTTCTCCACCCCAGATCTGAAATTAAGAACCATAAAGAGTCTAAAGTAACCTCAGTAGGCTTCTTTTGCAAAAACTCAGGAAAAGATCCAGCATAGAAATATCACTTTTCAGTCCCCCGTTTCACTCACAGCAGGTTTGTTTTCCTGGGAGTGATCTTCCAGTCTGTCTCCTCCAATCTCCCCCCCCCCCCCCCCCCCCCCCCCGATGTAAATGAGCCTCACTCGAAATGGTGCCCTGCATACTTCCCAGAGAAGACACTATCGACTCAGAGAGGGGAGAACTCGATCCTTGCGGCTGCAGGGGAGGAGCTCTCCCGTTGGGGCTCAATGATGTCTCAAACCCTGGAGACGTCGCCGCTTCCTCTTTCAAACCGGCATCTCTAACGGGTCCACTCCCGACATCTCCTCTAGCCCCCCGACTCCTCAGATGATGATCCATCGGACCCACAATGTGGGATTCAGGCGGCTGGGAGGCTTGAACAGCTGCCTTCCCCCGACGTTTAGGCATTCTCAAAGAGGAAACGAGTCAACTGCACCGCAGGTATGTGCGGCCATCTTGGATCTCCAGCTCTTAACTTTTTAAATTATATTTTTCTTTGTAAACTGCTTGACCTGATCCCAGAGAAAACAGTATATCAAGTACATGAATAAACAACGATCTTTTCCGTCCCCCCAAAAATTGACTTACCACCTCTTTTGTCTACTAGGAATCCATGAAAAATCTATAATCGTCTCTCCTCGACTCACCTCATCTGTGGCCTACACCTTCTCCTATCAGCCTGGAAGCAAGCTTCAAGTTACCGGACTCGCTGACCTTGCCATGGTTCATAGACCTCAGCCCCGATATAGGCCTCCGAACTTCTGTCCCAAGGCCCAAAAAGTATCGCGTGCTCAACCTGTTCCGAAGTATAATACAGTCGTAAGGTTTGTCCATCAAACCCTGACTAGATTCCCAGCTGGACTGAAGGTTAAGCAACTGATGGAGGTCTTGCGAACACAGCATATCGTGGATCTGGAGAAGGCCAGCCAAAATTTGGGCTATAAGGATGCTTTCAGCTTCCTGCGTGAGGCCCCACACATTCACCTCTCAACTCATGCCAAAGGGAACAATTACAGCGTCAAAATCAAGAAAGGTAAAGCACCTGGGGTGTGTGGTGGGGAGGGAGGGGTGGAATTTCAGCTCTTCTGCACTGAGATAAAGTCTGTGTTCATTCCTGTTAGCTTTGCATCCATTTTCAAAGTGCAAGTTCATTTGCAGTTGGAATTGCATTTGTTGTCACACCTTAAAAAGGTTAGTGCATGCAAATACACATTGACCTATCCAGTAATACACTTTGGCCACTGTTTACTAAGGTGCTTTAGCATTTTTAATGTGCCTATAGTTAGTGTGTGCACTAAACTTGTAAGCGCCTATAGGGATATTGTAGGCGCGTACACAGTTAACACGTGTACATAGTTAACGTGCGTTAGAAACGCTAACGCGCCTATAACAGCTTGTAAACAGGTCCCTTTAAGTGGATTTGCATGTACTGGAAGGTTCTAGCGTGCATTAAGCTTTCTGTTGTTGTTGTTGATGAAATAAGTGGGTGAAACAAACCAGCAAAAAGTCCAAAACCGAACATTTTTGCCCTGTGCAGCGCCCTAGAGTATACGTTAACTGAAACTCACCACAGGTTCATGGACATTTGCCCCTGTTCTTATGTATATGTGTGTGAGTGTGTGGGGGAGGGGCTTTCTCATGGAAAGTAATGTGTTTAGAGTTGACCATGAAATCAGTGTTGGTGCTTTGTATTCCCCATCCTAAACATGGTCCCTGCACGTGCTCACTTATTTTATTTATTTATTTATTTATTTATTTATTTATTTATTTATTTATTTGTATCCCACATTTTCCCACCTATTTGTAGGCTCAGTGTGGCTTACATAGTACCGGAGAGGCCTTTGCAGGCTCCGGTGTGAACACATACAGGGTGATGTTGTGGTAAGATCAAGTTCATGTGGCACAGCCACATTAGGGAATTGGAGAACGGAAGAGTTGTGTTATGTCCATTACGTACTTTAGTTTTGTTGTGTTGCAGATATCAGGCATTTATGTTGGATCGGCAGGGTATGCCTTTTTAAACAGGTTAGTTTTTAGTGTTTTCCGGAAGTTTAGGTGGCCGTTCGTAGTTTTCAAGGCTTTTGGTAATGTGTTCCACAGTTGTGTGCTTATGTAGGAAAAACTGGATGCCTAGGTTGATTTGTATTTGAGTCCTTTGCAGCTTGGGTAGTGCAGATTTAGATATGTTCGTGTTGATTCTGATGTGTTTCTAGTTGGTAGGTCGATCAAGTTTGTCATGTATCCCGGGGCTTCTCCGTAGATAATCTTGTGAACCAGAGTGCAGATTTTGAAAGCAATGCATTCTTTGATTGGGAGCCAGTGTAGTTTTTTGCGGAGGGGTTTTGCGCTTTTGAATCGCATTTTTCCGAAGATAAGTCTCGCTGCCGTGTTTTGAGCGGTCTGAAATTTCTTTAAGGTTTGTTCTTTACATCCCGCATAGATTCCATTGCAGTAGTCTACATGGCTTAGTACCATTGATTGTATCAGTTTGCGAAATGTTTCCCTTGGGAAGAATTGCTTCAGGCGTTTGAGCTTCCACATTGAGTGGAACATTTTCTTTGTTGTGGATGTCACTTGGCTCTCAAGTGTTAAGTAGCGGTTCATTGTAGCGCCGAGGATTTTTAGGCTGTCTGAGATAGGGAGGGTGTAATCTGGGGTGTTGATTATTGTGGGGTTGTCCGCGCTGTGTTGGGACAAGAGGATGAGACAGTGAGTTTTTTCTTTGTTGAGTTTAGCTTGTAGCTATACTGAGGGAGGGTAATTTTGCAGACAGAGGATTTGAGTGCCTGACTTGCTATTTACTCATGTAGATGAATTTGAGAATTATCCATTGAATTGCTGTCTCTTCTCTCTCTCTCTGTAGTCACCTTTAACACTTTTATAACAGTTCCTGTCTGAAGTCTAACTCAGAGCAGTTGGAGAAGTGCGGTGCATCTCTTGTCTGAGGTGATGCCCACTATTTCTCCTCCTTAAATCCATTAAATATTGCTTTTTTTTTTAAACAAAAATTGCTTTTTTGTTTCATTTTAGAAGTCAGCAGACAGTCTGGAATGGTCTTTGTTCCCCCCAAACCATCTCTGCCATCCATCAGTCAGCCAGAAGGAAGTCAACACTCCCTCGTCACAGATCGGATGGCTCTCGCAAGCCGCCAGAATGAAATCCTGAGACTGATTCATCAGTCCCTACACAAGACATCTGGCCTGCAGATTAAGAAGCTGAAGGGGGTCTTGTTGACACGGCACACAGTCAGCTTGGAGAAGGTCAGCCGAGACCTGGGCTACAAGGACGCTTTAGGCTTTCTGAAGGAAGCCCCAAACATCCAACTCTCCGATCCCACCAAAGCGGATACCTGTGTGGTGAGAATCAAGAAAGGTAAGACACGTAATTACTTTCTCTCTTTCTCTTTCTCATCTCTAATATATTTATAAAATGTCCTAGATCTGGGAAGTGCAATGAATCCATGCAATAGCGGCTAAGACTGTGGCAATAGCTGTTATTACAACTGAGGTGGATGTCGAAATGGTCAGACCCCACATTCAGGAATCACTGCTACATTCATCATCCCCCCCCCCCCACCAACACCTTATGATCCCTCAAAGAATGGCTACTGGCCATCCTCACCTTCAGCCACCAGCCAGTCACATCTCTCTTGACTATCTGTCACTATCGTGTCTTCTGCTTTCTTGAATTTTTCTCTCGCACTTTATCTTTTACTTTCCCCATTAAATGCCATTGATTTAATTTTTCTTCTACAGGGAGCCTCTTTTGTCTATTAGGAGTGAATGCAGGATCTATAATTGAGTCTCCATGGCGCTCCTCAGCTGAGTCTCCTCCCAAATCCAAGCCTCAAGAAAGAAAGCTCCAGGGTGCTGCAACAGCGTACACACCCAATCCCCAGATCATGTCCCCGGATTCCTCTTCCAAGGCTTCTGTTGACCAAGCATTATCAAACGCCACAACTGCTCCCAGTTATGATACAGTGGTGAATCTGGTCCATCTGGTCCTGCAGACAAACCCGTCTGGATTGAAGATTAAGAGACTGAAAAGGGTCTTGTTGGATCAGCATGAGGTCAGTTTGGAGAAGGTCAGCCAAGACCTGGGCTACAATGATGCTTTCAGCTTTCTGCAGAAGGCCCCAAACATCCAAATGTCATTTCGTGTCAGAAGAAGGAACTATGTCTTCAAAATTGGAAAAGGCAAGAGAATTTATCTCACTTTTACAATGGCACCTTTTAAAGGAAGGTATTTGATCTCGTAGAAGGCGGGTGAATCTTTCTGATATTAAAGAAGTAAAGACAGTCATTGGTCAGAAACAATTTTCAGCAGCTTCCTTGACCCCCCCCCCCCCCCCCCCCCCCGCCCTTCCTCCCCCTTCCTTGTCACCCAACTGGCTGAGAATATGATCAGGGAGCAGACTCACCTGCAGCTGCAGTCCTCCATTTGGTCTCATTTCCCTCAGTTTTCTGTCATCTCTTAGAGTAGAAGAGAGAAAAGCCAAGAAAGCCATGGAATATCATCTTTCCTTGATAATTACACTTCATATGTCTCTTGTCCATTAGGAGTCAATGCAGGATCTGTAATTGAGTCTCCACAGTCCTCCTCAGCTGGGTCTACTTCCTTATCTGAGCATCAAGGAACCAAACTCAAGAGTTTTCCAACAGCACGCGTGCCCAAACTCCAAAACATGCCTCCAGATTCTTCTCCCAAGACTTCTGTTGACCAAACATTATCAAATGCCATGTCTGCTCCTAGCTATGATACAGTGGTGAAGTTGGTCCATCTGGTACTGCAGACAAACTTGTCAGGATTAAAGATTAAGAGACTGAAAATGGTCTTGTTGAATCAGCATAAGGTCAACTTGGAGAAGGCCAGCCAAGACCTGGGCTATAAAGATGCTTTCAGCTTCCTGCAGAAGGCCCCAAATGTCCAAATGTCATATCGTCTCAGAATAAATAACTACATCTTCAAGATTAGAAAAGGTAAGAGAATTTCTCTCTCTTTTATAATGGCTCCTATTAGGGAAGATATATGAGCAAGCGAGAAGCGAAGAGGGTCTTTCACTAAGGCACGCTCACATTTTTTGCGTGCTAAACATTAGAGATGCCAATGCATTCCTATGGGTATCTCTAACGTTTAGCGCGCCCAAAATTTTAGCACTCGCTAAAAACGTGAGCGTGCCTTAGTAAAAGACGCCCTAAGTGAATCTATGTGATATCAAAGAGGTGGGAACAACCATTGATTATAAATCATCATCACCGGCTTCCTTGATCCCCCCCTCTTCCCACCTTATCACCCACAAAGGGTAGCTGCTGGCTGAGAATAAGATCAATGAGCAGACTCAACTGCAGTTACCCAGTTGGTCTCATTTCCATCAGCTTTCTGTCATCTGCTAGTACCCGGCTTTCTTGGCTTTTATCTCTTTTACTCTCTCTTCTACTCTGTTGTCTTTCCCTAATACTTACACTTCATATCTCTCTTGTCCATAAGGTGTCAATGAAGGATCTGTGAATGTGTCTCCTCAGCCCTCATCATCTGGGCCCTATTCCTTCGCCAATGATTCTCAAGGTACCAGATTTCAGGGTCTTGCCACAGCTCGCACACTAGAACCCCAAAATATTCTCCTGGACTTCCCTCTCAAGAGTCCTGCAGGACAAACAGTACCAAGTACTACATCTGCCCCTCTCTGTGATGCAGTCGTAACATTAATCCATCAAGTTTTATATAAGACATGTGGATTGCAGGTGAAGAAACTGAAGCAAGTGTTGCTCATACAACACAAGGTTGATATGGAGAAGGTGAGCCGTTACCTGGGCTACAAGGATGCACTGAGCTTTCTTCAGAAGATCCCAAACATCCAACTTTCAGATCCTGATAAGGGAAGTAAGTGTTTGGTGGTATTAGAAAAGGGTGTGAAACCACAGCCCCTAATCTCCACATCTCTTCCAGCTCCATACCCAAAGGAGGGTGAAGTCTCCAAGGCTGAAAACAAGATAAAGGAAACCTTGACTTCATCAGCTAACATGCCTGCTAGTCACCGAGGGGTTGTGCCAAAATTCATAAGATTTACCACCACAAACGCATCTCAAGGAGCCATGTACCGACCCACCCATTATGTTCGCCCATTGATTCCTACACCAACATGGCTGCCCTCTATCAATCATCCCAACCAGCATCTATTTGCCATGAACATAGAAGTGAATGACTGTGGCATAGTTCAGTTACCTCATCCTGCCCCAGTGTGGGTCCAGATTCCAGTCACATACCCTGTGGAAGAGTCCCAAAAGACCTCTCCTTTGTTATCTCTTTCTCAAAACCACCTCTCTGGGACAACCTTCGATAACCATCTCTCCAGGTACACCCTAAATGGCCATGCCACTGAGACAGAGGAAATCAAGGGCTGGGCAGATGCCCTACAACAGAAAAATATTAGTTGGGAAGAGTCCATGCCAAAAGAAGTAGAGGGTAAGTTATCACTTCAATATTGCCCATTCCATCTGAAGAACTTGATTAGAAGAGTGCACAACCAAAAGGCAAGAGTTAGCTTTGTTACTTAGGGATGAAAACTCCTCTTACTAATCCGAGATTCTATATAAAATGCAAATATTATATTATTTCAATTTTAATATTGTGTCAATGATTTTTCTTCTTCAGAGTTCAAGTGTAAGCCTGGGAATGAACATCAGGATGTCCACCGACCAACATATAAGAGCACTAACAACGCCAAGCAGACAACCGAGCCATCACTCCCACTATCACCTTGTTTCCCAAGCGACCAGTTGTACTTCATAAGATCTTCCATAACCCCAGATATTGCCCCTGAGATTTGTGCTTCCGGACAGCTGTGTTCTATTGGCGTCCCTAATCAATGTCCAGTTGGGAAGAACGCACCTCTGAATAGCATTGAGTTACCAGTTCCTCTTCCCATCCCAAACTGGATTCAGTTTCCAGTCACTTACCCAACAGTCTGCATTAGGCCTCCTGCATCCACTCTGTCAACTTCTTCTCTGATTCAGCCCAGAGATACCAGCCAAGAAAGTCATTTCAGTAATATGTCCCGAGTAAGACATCTCAGAGGTGAGACACTACAGATCTATCCAGATGACCTACCCAGAGATCACTGTCCCAAGAACATATCAAAAAACAAGCAACCCACTGATACATTCCACGCAGACCGTTCCAATGGTGCACACCAGGATATGTGTCCCAGTGACATGGATCGAGGAAGTTATCACATTGTCTCATCCCTAGAGACACATCTCATTTGCAAGAAATTGGAGAACTATTCCAATGACATACCACTAGATAATTATCATAAAGAAATGCCACAAGAAAACTATCCCAGAGATATGTCCCATGATAACCATCCCATAAATAATTCCCAAGAGGATTATGACAGCAATAAGACACAGGATGACATCAGAAGTGTTGCATACCAGGATTCTTGTATCAGTGACATAATCCAAGAGAGACATCCCCTTGCTAAGTCCCAAGATAACCATCTTAGTGGCACATCCCAAGGAAGCCATCCCAATGGCAAGAAACTAAAGTACTCTCCCAGTGACGTGACCCAAGAGAGTCATCTCAGCTGCAAGGCATTGCAGAACTCTCCCAGTAATATGACCCAGGGGAATCGTCTCAGCTGCAAGACACTAGAGGACTCTCCTAGTGACATGACCCAAGAGAGTCATCCTAGCTGCAAAACACTTGAGAATGATCCCAACAACATGACCCAAGAGAGTCATCCCAACTGCAAGACATTAGAGAACTCTCCAAGAGACATAATAAGAGAGTCATGTCATCTGCAAGACACTAGAAAACTCTCCTAGTGACATGACCCAAGAGAGTCATCCCAGCTGCAAGACATTAGAGAACTCTCCCAGCAACATCACCCAAGAGATTTATCCTAGGTGCCAGACACTTGAGGACTCTCCAAGCGACGTCACCCAAGAGATTTATCCTAGCTGCAAGACACTTGAGGACTCTCCCAGCGACATCACCCAAGAGATTCATCCTAGCTGCAAGACACAGGAAGACACTCCCAGCAACGTCACCCAAGAGATTCATCCCAGCTGGAAAACACTAGAGGACTCTCCCAGCGGCGTGACCCAAGAGATTCATCTCACCTTCAAAACACTAGAGAACTCTCCCAGTGAAATGACCCAAGAGAGTCATCCTAGCTGCAAGACACTAGAGAACTCTCCCTGCAACATGACCCAAGAGAGTCATCCCAGCTGCAGTACACTAAAGAACTCTCCCAGTGATGTGACCCAAGAGAGTCATCCCAGCTGCAAGACAGTAGAGGACTCTCACAGCGACATGATTCAAGAGAGTCATCCCAGCTGTAAGACACTAGAGAGCTCTCCCTGTGCCATGACTGAAGAGAGTCATCCCAGTGTAATGATTCAAGAGCCACATCCTAGCTGCAAGACACTAGAGAACTCTTTCCATGACATGACCCAAGAGATTCATCCCAGCTACAAGACACTTGAGGACTCTCCCAGCAATGTCACCCAAGAGATTCATTCCAGCTGCAAGACACTAGAGGACTCTCCCTGTGACATGACCCAAGAGAGTCATCCCAGCTGCAAGACATTAGAGAACTCTCCCAGTGACGTCACCCAAGAGATTTATCCTAGCTGCAAGACACTAGAGGACTCTCCCAGCAACGTCATCCAAGAGATTCATCCCAGCTGGAAAACACTGGAGGACTCTCCCAGCAACGTCATCCAAGAGATTCATCCCAGCTGGAAAACACTGGAGGACTCTCCCAGCAACGTCACCCAAGAGATTTATCCTAGCTGGAAGACACTGGAAGACTCTCCCAGCAACGTCACCCAAGAGATTTATCCTAGCTGCAAGACACTGGAAGACTCTCCCAGCAATGTCACCCGAGAGATTCATCCCAGCTGGAAAACACTAGAGGACTCTCCCTGCAACATGATCCAAGAAAGTCATCCCAGCGAAATGACTCAAGAGAATCATCCCAGCTGCAGGACACTAAAGAACTCTCCCAGTGATGTGACCCAAGAGAGTCATCCCAGCTGCAAGACCCTAGAGAGCTCTCCCCGTGCCATGACTGAAGAGAGTCATCCCAGTGAAATGATTCAAGAGAATCATCCCAGATGCAGGACACTAGAGGACTCTCCCAGCAACATCACCCAAGAGATTCATCCCAGCTGCAAGGCACTAGAGGACTTTCCCTGTGACATGACCCAAGAGAGTCATCCCAGCTGCAAGACACTAGAGAGCTCTCCCCGTGCCATGACTGAAGAGAGTCATCCCAGTGAAATGATTCAAGAGAATCATCCCAGCTGCAGGACACTAAAGAACTCTCCTAGTGACGTGACCCAAGAGAGTCATCCCAGTAACATGATTCAGGAGCCTCATCCCAGCTGCAAGACACTAGAGAACTCTCTCCATGACATGACCCAAGAGATTCATCCCAGCTACAAGACACTAGAGGACTCTCCCAGCAACATCACCCAAGAGATTCATCCCAGCTGCAAGGCACTAGAGGACTCTCCCAGCAACGTCATCCAAGAGATTCATCCCAGTTGCAAGATACTAGAGGACTCTTCCAGCAATGTCATCCAAGAGATTCATCCCAGTTGCAAGATACTAGAGGACTCTTCCAGCAACGTCATCCAAGAGATTCATCCCAGCTGGAAAACACTAGAGGACTCTCTCAGCAGCGTCACCCAAGAGATTCATCCCAGTTGCAAAATACTAGAGGACTCTTCCAGCAACGTCATCCAAGAGATTCATCCCAGCTGGAAAACACTAGAGGACTCTCTCAGCAGCGTCACCCAAGAGATTCATCCTAGCTGGAAGACACTGGAAGGCTCTCCCAGCAACGTCATCCAAGAGATTCATCCCAGTTGCAAGATACTAGAGGACTCTTCCAGCAATGTCATCCAAGAGATTCATCCCAGTTGCAAGATACTAGAGGACTCTTCCAGCAACTTCATCCAAGAGATTCATCCCAGCTGGAAAACACTAGAGGACTCTCCCAGCGATGTCACCCAAGAGATTCATCCTAGCTGGAAGACACTGGAAGGCTCTCCCAGCAACGTCATCCAAGAGATTCATCCCAGCTGCAAGATACTAGAGGACTCTTCCAGCAACGTCATCCAAGAGATTCATCCCAGTTGCAAGACACTAGAGGACTCTCCCAGCAACGTCATCGAAGAGATTCATCCTAGCTGCAAGACACTAGAGGACTCTCCCAGCAACGTCACCCAAGAGATTCATCCCAGCTGGAAAACACTAGAGGAGTCTCTCTGCAACATGACCCAAGAGAGTCATCCCAGTGAAATGATTCAAGAGCCTCATCCCAGCTGCAAGACACTAGAGCACGCTCTCCATGACTCTTCCAGCAACGTCATCCAAGAGATTCATCCCAGTTGCAAGATACTAGAGGACTCTTCCAGCAACATCATCCAAGAGATTCATCCTAGCTGCAAGACACTAGAGGACTCTCCCAGCAACGTCATCCAAGAGATTCATTCTAGCTGCAAGACACTAGAGGACTCTCCCAGCAACGTCATCCAAGAGATTCATCCCAGCTGCAAGATACTAGAGGACTCTTCCAGCAACGTCATCCAAGAGATTCATCCCAGTTGCAAGATACTAGAGGACTCTTCCAGCAACGTCATCCAAGAGATTCATCCCAGTTGCAAGATACTAGAGGACTCTTCCAGCAACGTCATCCAAGAGATTCATCCTAGCTGGAAGACACTGGAAGGCTCTCCCAGCAACGTCACCCAAGAGATTCATCCCAGCTGGAAAACACTAGAGGAGTCTCTCTGCAACATGACCCAAGAGAGTCATCCCAGTGAAATGATTCAAGAGCCTCATCTCAGCTGCAAGACACTAGAGCACGCTCTCCATGACATGACCGAAGAGATTCATCCCAGCTACAAGACACTAGAGGATTCCCCCAGCAACGTCATCCAAGAGATTCATCCCAGCTGGAAAACACTAGAGAACTATCTTGGTGACATGTGTAAAGACAACCATCCTATCAACATGCTCCAAAACTGCCATCCTAGGGATATGCCCCAAGAAAACCATCCCTGCAACAGCATACAAGATGACCGCCCCAGCAGTGCACACCATGGTACTTATCCCAGCCGTACCACCCAAAACGGCAACACGATCCAAATAAGTAGTCCCAGTAGCACATCCCAAGAAAGCAATCCTATTGGCATATCCGTAGGTAACTGTCCTAGGGAAGTACCCAATGATGACCAGTGCAGCAAGAAGAGACAAGATTACCTCCCTTGTGCTGTGCACCAGCATATTTATCCCAGTGATACAGCTCAAGAGTGTCTTTCCAGCAGTAAAGCACTAAAGAACTCTCGGAATGACCAGACCGTATGTAATTACCCCAGGTACACACCTCAAGAAAACCACCACAGAGAGATGTCCGTGTCCGGCCATCCCGGAAATGCACCTCCAGTTAACTGGCCCAGCGACAAAGCACAAGACAACCAGTCCAGAGACAACCTGTGCGATCACCGACCCAGTGATGCAACCCAAAAAAGTCATCTCACCAACACAGAGACAATGTTTGCCTGCTCAGATACCCCAGAGATGAATTTAAGCAATGCTGACAGGCCAGCAGGTGAGGAGCCGGGTAAAACCGAGTCTAGTCCTTACAGTTAGGGAGAGTGATATTGTGTTAACATTTCTTCCTTATAATAATTGTATTTCTTGAAGGTAAACTGTACCAGACGGCTGTCATTTTAGAAACATATCCACATGGAAATACCAATTTCAGAAAGCTGCTATTTGTGGAGATCTGTAACATATAGAGATTTCAAGGGGGCGTGGCTCGGGCGTCAAAGGAAATAAAATTCCCACGTGGCCAATCCAGGTCACAAGTACCTGGCAAGATCCCAAAACAGTACAATACATTTTATGCTGCTTATCCTAGAAATAAGCAGTGGATTTTCCCCAAGTCCATTTTAATAAATGCCTATTAACTTTTCTTTTAGGAAGCCATCCAAACCTTTTTTTTAAACCCCATTTAGCTAACTGCTTTTACCACATAAGTACATAAGTGTTGCCATACTGGCACAGACCGAAGGTCCATCAAGCCCAGCATCCTGTTTCCAACAGTGGCCAATCCATGTCACAAATACCTGGCAAGATCTCATTTTACGCTGCTTATCCTGGAAATAAGCAGTGGATTTTCCCCAAGTCCATTTTAATAATGGTCTATAGACTTTTCCTTTAGGAAGCCGTCCAGACCCTTTTTAAACCCTGCTAAGTTAACTGCCTTTACCACGTCAGGATTTACACCTGTTCAAAGGCTCGCAGAGTTTGTAAAAAGTGTTTGGCCAGGGCTTTGTACGAGGGATTAAGAGAGTCATTTTCCTTAATCCTATGAAGTTTACTCCACCTTCAAAACGAAACTGCATTAAAACTGCAGTCTCATTACTTAATTTTTGGCTATTGCACATTTAGGTTTGTGAAATGGGGCAGCTATACTTGGAAGTGGCTCCACCTACACGCAGATGTTGTGAAATCCTTAATTTCATATGTAGACGCCGACACCCCACAGGGAAGCTGTCGGGTTCATGCCGTTCATTTTTCCCACATGTATATTTGTAAAAGGGCTGCTTCCGCTGCACATGCTGGCAAATTCAAGTACCTCCTGCACAGGGCTTTTTTTGAGGGGGTACTTGGGGGTACTGAGTACAGGCACCTTTTCCATTGTCTGCTAAAATTGACCCATGGACCCCAAGTTTTAATGAAAGAGCTCAGGCTCTACACACTGAATTTTGCCTTGTCATAGAGTCTGTGACTGGTTGCAGGGGGCTTGGCTATTGTGGGTGGGTCCCTAAGTGATCACCCCACCCCTGAAGGGTGGCCTAGCGTTTGAGTACCGGCACCTTTTTCGCTAGAAAAAACCGCACTGATCCTTTCAGTCCACCATGGAACTATCCGGATACCGACGAGGCAGGAGGAGCAGAAGAAGAAATTCTTCGGAGAGCAGTGATGTTCAACCCACTGTCCAGATAACTCTCCAGATAAAGTCCAGTCAGACAAATTGCAGTCACAAAAAAAGTCCTGACTGCATAATTTCCTAAAAGAAAAGCCCATAAAATTGTAAGCAGCTTCGGACCTATATAGGGGATAAGTGGATTAAAAGCAGGGCTTTTTTGAGAGGGTGCTTGGAGGTACTGAGTACTGACACCTTTTCCATTGTCTGCTAAAATTGACCCATGGTCTCCAAGTTTTAATGAAAGAGCTCAGGCTCTACACACCAATTCTGCCTTGTCATAGATTCTGTGACTGGTTGCAGGGGACCTGGCTATTGTGGGGTGAGTCCCTCAGTGATCACCCCACCCCTGAAGGGTGGCCCGCCATTTGAGTACCGGCACCTTTTTTGCTAGAAAAAATGTACTGCTTCTGTGTCGGCGGATCATTTTCTACAATACCTCTGGAACTGAGTCCATCCTGACCAGGGTGTCTTCAGATCTCCACGTTCTGTAGGTCCCTTGAGAATTCATACCTGAGGGATGCCTGCATGAATTCACAGTGCCTCTACCTCCACCGATGAAATAAAACGTCCTGTTTGACCTCCACAGTAAGCAGGCAAAGTTTTGGTTGTCTAGTGAACTTTGGAGCTGCATGTGCCCTGGTAACACTAGAGGACTCTTCCCATGACATGACCCAATTGAGTCATCCCAGCTGCAAGACATTAGAGAAGTCTCCCAGCGACATCACCCAAGAGATTCATCCCAGCTTCCCTCACAAAAGAGACAGCAACCAGCATACAGGGGCATTCATCTCCTAAGAACACCAGTCATTCAGGTGCAACGTGTAATTAAACTTTGGAATTCGTTGCAAGAGAATGTGGTAAAAGAAATTAGCAGGGTTTAAAAAAAGGTTTGGCTATTTTCCTAAAAGAAAAATCCATAAACCATTATTAAAATGGACTTGGGAAAATCCACTGCTTATTTGCAAACTCTCTGTCTGCTCAGATACTCCTGGAGTCCTGTGTTTCACTCCTACAATCTTCCCAGGAGATAGGCTAGTTTGCAACAAAGAATATGGCCTTGGATGAAGTAATCTTGAAATGCTCAGCAGTAATTGGTCTTGGCAAGAAAGCCGGATTCTGATAGTTACAGATGTATTCAAGGCACAGGCTGTAGCAACCATATTGCTATAAGAATGGTTCAGGCTTGTATAGGCCAAGACCAGCAAAGGTGAGATCTCAGGTAAATATCCCTACAGAAAGCCATATAGAGCGGGGGCAACACCAGCACCTGGACACACAGATAAGTGATAATTTCTTGGATATTAAGAATTGATAAGCATAGCTGAGATACCTTTTCGATACCACCTGATATATTATCTCGTGAAGGAGTTGATGAATGTCTCGAAATAAAGAAGTAATTAATGAGCCATGAGACACAGAAATTAGGATAATTTATTGATAATAACCCCCAAAACATTCAAAAAATATCTATAGTGTACAAAAACAGTTGAAGAAAAGAAAAACAGAAAATAGTGTTGGGGGGGGGGGGGGGTCAGTCAATGATTACAATTGTCACAAAATAGGGGTACACCTTGATAGGTGTTATAAAATCACCCCGGTGACCATATGAGACTTTCCCTTTTATCTACAAGATATCAGGTACTACTACTATTACTACTACTATTTAGCATTTCTATAGCGCTACAAAGCGTACGCAGCGCTGCACAAACATAGAAGCGCTCCTGTTGAAAAATTCTTCTAAGCTTTGTATTGTATGTTTAACGGATAGTAGTAGAAAACCACCACTGTAGATTGACAGTATTTCTAGGATAAGCAGCATAAAATGTATTATACTGTTTTGGGATCTTGCCAGGTACTTGTGACCTGGATTGGCCACTGTTAGAAACTGGATACTGGGCTTGATGGGCCTTGGGTCTGTCCCAATATGGCAGTGCATATGTTCTTATGTGACAGGATCTGTATCCCTGCACCAGTCATTTGAGTCTGCCCCACCATTCTCTATTTCTCGCCTCACCCCTTCCATTCCCCCTCCTGCTCTGCTCACCCCTTCTCTCTGCTACACCATCCTGGCATCACCATTTTTTTCCACTTCCCTCAGCTTCTCTCCGTTCTTTATTCCCCACCCCCTCAAAAAAAACCTCTTCCTTTTTCAGATTGTTCCCATCACTCTCTCTCTCTCTCCACCACCCCCCCCCCCCAAGCCTATCCTACTTTCTGTCTCTTGAAAGCACCAACATCAGCCCAGCTCCTAGAACTGAATATCTGTATTTTAGAACTGATGTTGACTGCAGCAGCTGAATATACAGATGTTTTAATATTGCTTATGTAACAAGATTTCTAATTACTACTACTACTTAACATTTCTAGAGGGACAGGGCTCCACACATCTCCCATCTTGGCCCAAGTTTTGTTCCCTTTAAGGACAGGAGTGTAAAAGGGCCCTGACCAATGTTCCCTTTATGCGGAGCAGTTGAGCGATTGCTCATACATTTCAGGAGTGTTCCTCACAAAAATGTTTTGTTTTTTTTTGTGTGCTATATACAGAAATGCCATTTCTAATATTGGCGCTCAGAAATTTTTGTTTTTTTAAAACCTTGTTGCTCACACACCAAAACATTTGCACACACCAGTCCACTCCTTAGAGGAAACATTGGTCTTGACTTGCATTTATTTTATTTTATTTCATTAAATTTAGGTCTCAAGGAAGAAATGCGTCACGTGCTTCCCCACCAAGATTCATCCAGTACTCCCCTGTTGCCGGTCGAATCTGCTGGTAGATCTATGGAGGAATATCTGGGAAACTACCCTTCTACCCAACTTCTGAAACCCACACCTCCAGCCCTTTGCAAGGAGAAGTCCTCTGATGCATCTCAAACAGCTCATACTCTGAAGCACTTGCCGGCAACTAACTTTTCATCAAGTCAACGGCAAAAACAAAGCCTTGATGGCCAACGTCTTCCATTGAATCAAGCATCAACAGTCCAGCTGCCTCCTGTGTTGATTTCCGTCCGTCACCCTGTTCCATTGGTTCAACCACAATTTGGACCACACCTGTCATCTGAGCCACTGACAAACACTGCTTTGATCACCAAGGTGTTGCCACTGCCCCAATCCCTTCCAAACCAGCCAAGGGAGAACATGGCAATTTCTGTCCCCGGAACTAGCATCAGGGTTAGAAATTTCTTACCAGTGCCCAGCCCCGGTTTCCTGGCTCCATCCTGGCTTCCAAAACCAACCGTCTGGCTCCCAGGGGGATCATGTAGGGGCAGTTTCGCTTGTCCCCGAGCATCACTGGCCAGCACTGACTCTACATGGCTGAAGATGCACAAGCCTGAGGAACCAACAAAATACAGTCCATCAGGAGAGTTATCAATGAATAACTCACCAGGTATGGGTAGCAGTGAGACTGCTCCATTGAAGGATAATCTCGTATTACTTTTATCATATTTTTCTTTGATGTGTACTCTCCTGTCCCCTTAACTCCATCTGTAATAAATTGGTATCCACATTGCTGAAACTACAATTTTAATACGTCCTAAGTTGCGAGTCTTGAGCAGGCACATCAAAAACAGGCTTCTCCACTTCAGCTTCCCTAGGGCCATCCTCATAGTATCACAATGTCCGGCTTTGAAGATTATATTAAACACTTCTTTCTGATGTAGCATTGATGGTGTATCCACCTGCCATTCAGAAAAGAAGGAAGACCCCTGTCCCATAGAGTGTACAGTCTATGTGGGCTGCTGGAGAAGTGTGATGCTTGAATAGCATGAATGAAGCCAAGGGGGAGAGGATGGTTTTGACCCAGGATGTATTAAACTGAGGAGAACCTCGGGTTAGGGTCTTACAGGAGTGGTGATCAGATAAAAAGGGAGGAAATTTGGAGGTGGAGGGCAACAAGTTTGGGTAGTTTTGTACAAAATGTTCAATAGTACTATCCTGTCTTTTGAAACATCTCACTAAATGAATTTGGAAACTGGTTTAATGCCACAGAATGAACAGTTGGCAGTTCTCATGGAGTGCTTTTGAAACTTGACTGAGGAACCTATCAGGCACCAAACCATCACAATGAGGTTAGGATCTGGGGACTGGTGCTGGTTTTCCATCCATTGACGAGTGTTTGTTTTCATCAGGGTTCAAAGAGGAGCCAGGCCCATCGCATTCTTCCTTCAGTTTGTCTTTACCCACCTCCACTTCAGATCATTCTCTGAGGAAACCTCAAGATGGACTTCCAAAGAGCACCGTGATCCTTCAAAAACCAGCAGCAGCACCTTTTGACGTGAAGACCATACCAGGTAATGTCTTCTTTCCAGATGGTGGTCCTGTAAGGTAGGGTGATTTCCAGATGCAACATGTCTCAGATTAGTCCTGGACACCCCAACATAACACAATCAACCTCATATGATCCAGTCAGAATCAATTTATTGGAACTGAAGACATTATAATGTCATCTTGTAATCTTCAGCCCCTAGTGTTGCCTAGGACAGGGATGGGCAACTCTGGTCCTCAAGAGCCACAATCCAGTTGGGGTTTTCAAGATTTCCACAATGTTATATACATGAGATCTATTGGCATACAATGGAAGCAATACATGCAAACCAATCTCATACATATTCATTGTGGAAATCTTGAAAACCCTCGAGGAATGTGGATGCCCATCCCCGATCTGGGATGTTACTGAGGTGCACGGTTAATAACTATGCCAGGAGTATTGTGAGGGAGTGTAACATTTCACCAGCTCTGGTGCAAGCTTGCTTTGGAACTGAGAGCCCCTAAGGCAGCCCTTTGCGCGAAACTTGGCCAAGTCAGGCATAGCTTTCTACCGTTCTGTGTCTGTTGCTAATAAAAGCACCGTTGGAATTTGATTGGATCTTGTCTACCGGACTGTCTGTTTTTTTTATTCAATCTGCTGTTGATTTTTTGCTGGTCTGGCTCTTGTGGATTGACTGCTTGTGTGTTTCTTGGGACCTATTTCATAAAGTGGACATATTCTTTCCCCGATGAGACACACATGCATGCATAGGTTTGCACTGGCACACTAGTTTGTGCAAGCACAATGGTTCCACTATCACTCTTTGTGAAACAATGTGCCGTCTTTCCACATAGTCCTATTTAAAAAGAATGTGTGCTATTATTGGCGAATGACGAAATGCGTTTATTCTGCTCGTTTTCATTTGGTAACGACAAGCAATGTGATAGGATATCTCATTGACATTTCCCTATGGCCTTGCAAACGACAGCCCATCTCTATTGACCATGGTCTTCCTTCCTTGGCAGGCCTCGATAAGATTGGAAAGTTACTTTCTCTGCCAGAATTTGCGTCTGGGATAAGGGTTGAAAAGCTGAATGCGATTTTGAAAAAAAAGTACAAGATAGACTTGGAGAAAATCAGGAAAGACCAGGGCTGCAAGGACACAAGAAGCTTCCTTCAGCGAGTGCCCAACATCACGCTCTCTGATCCTGGAAAATGGAGTATATGCATTGTTAAATTAAAGAAAGGTAGGATATGATACCATTGAAGCTGTCTCACCCACCTCTTTGCTTTCCCCTCCTTTTTGTCTTGAGATAATTTGTGTACTCTGTTTTCCTTTAAGCTTCCCAAAATGAAGTGAGGGCTTCTTGTCAAGACCAGAACCCATTTAGACCCACTCCCTCTCCACATCAGCTCACAGAGAAAGCACCTCTTGAAGGCTGGGAGGATTTAGTTCTGACGTGGTCTCCAAATCGAGTGACTCCAAGCATGATACAGGAAGCCACCTCAAGTTCTATGGAGACTAACCACTTATCAGTGCCGCCACAAAGACCAAACCAATGTCCAGATAAACATTATGATCCCATTCTGAAGGAAGAAGTTCTGGTGGCCTTGTTGCAGCAACCCCATGGAGTCACCTTTGGGCAGTTTGCTGGAGTGTTCCACAAGACCCATGGCTACCAGCTGAAGCTCTCTAGGCACGGCTACAAATCCCTCCAGAGCCTTTTGGAAGGCATGACGGATTTGGTGGAGATAGTAGGGAAAGGGACTGAGGATCCAGTCATTAGATGCAGGTTTCCCTCCCGTCATCGACTGGTAGAGATCTCTCCTGCTGGACCGTAGAGTGGGATCTCCTGAAGTTGGTGACCTTCTGGGCTGAATAAGATTCCTGCTTGCATACCTTTGGATGTTCTGGGTGTTCACCAAAGGTGAGATTTTGCTGCTATCCTTATACATATCAAGAAAAAAAAAATAGAACTTCCTGAACCCCATGCTTGAAGACCTAAAGGTCCCACAGCTCTTCCTTGAATCAGAATAACATATTCGGTCAATCTTGGCCGTGTTGGTCACGCCATCATGATGGATACAAGGGGCAGATGTTCCAACACAGAAAATTCTGTGACACTGGACAGGAAGAAGAGATATCTAGTATGCTATAGAAATGATAAGTAGTAGTAGTAGTATGGACTGCCTCCCACAGACATGGGCTGGTAGCTAATTTCATCTCTACAGGAATATTCCAGTTTCTCACACCCTGTGCCTCAAGTAGTTTCCTAGGGACAATGTCTAATTTCTAGATCCTATACCTATGTCTGGTTATGATATACTCAGAGGTTAGTTGGTGACTCAGGCTGTACAGGGTCTGGAATGACCATTTTTGATGTCTAGACAGAAAGATTTGATTCTACGCCCATAACAACCCATTTTCTTTGCAGCCTTCCTACTGCCATCTGGGGATGGTGTAAAGCACAAGGCCGGAGACTCCCCATAACAATCACTGTTCTGTGTTCCTGATTTTGGATGTGAGTGGAGGGGAGGGGGGAGTGTGAAAGGCTGGCGAGAGTGCTTACCTGTCTTGTGATCATGGCCACTACTCAACTGAGTACCTGCCAACCTGGTCCCAGAGCCTCACCTAACAGCCTTGCTTCTCCGTGAACGTTCACGATGTATTTGCATGCCCTGGCTCTCCAGAGCGGGTGAATGTCTCGTGCGTTCTCTATTAGTATTTGAATAGCTGGTCTCACTTGCCTTGGCTTCAGGACCTGCGGTGGGAACCTGTCTATTGAATCGTTGGATCAACTCAGTAGTAGATGATTGAGGGGCCCTTTACTAAGCCATGTAAGCGTCTACGCATGCCCAACGTACGTCAAAATGGAGTTACCACCCGACTACCGCGTGGCTCTTGCGGTAATTTCATTTTTTGGCACTCGTAATGGACGGGTGCCAAATGGCATTTGATGAGCATAGGTCATTACTTCCCAGTTACCATGTGAATCTTTACCGCCAGGTCAATGGCTGACGGGAAGGTCTCAGACCCAAAATGGACGCGTGACAATTTTCATTTTGCCGCACGTCCATTTTCGGCAAAAATGAAAAAAAAAAGGCTTTTTTTTTTTTACAGGCGCGCTAAAAAATGGATCTGCGTGCGCCCAAAACCCGTGCCTAAACTTCCGCATGCCATTTTTCAGCGCACCTTTGAAAAAGAACCCCTGAAGGACTTCCTGTAAAAGGCATAGACTGTGGGGAAAGTCTTTTGAAGAGTCCCACAGTAACGGCAAATGTTGATGGCCAAGGACCTTGGGTGCGTGCCTGATTGGCCCTGTAAGGATATTTGGCCCTGTAAGGATATTTGTATCTGATTGTTTGTTACTAGATTGATGTAAGCCTTTTTACACTGATATAAGCCTTTTTAAACTAATGTAAGCCACATTGAGCCTGCCCATGGGTGGGAAAGTGTGGGATATAAATGCTATAAATAAATACATTTCTCAGCTGTTAGCCATACAAGCCTGACCTCCCGCAGGAGGCCACTGTTTTTCCCCCTTACTTCATGCCTGAAAGACATTCTCGCATCTTGGTCTCTCTCTCAAGGAACTGGAAACAGCTGGTGGGTTGTTATTGGCTCCCTCCTTGACTTTTGTTTACTTAAAAGTGCCGTTTACATGTGTATGATGAAGGATTTTATTGTAGAACTGTTAAGCAATCTGTAATTCCCTTCGGAATAAGAATAAATGTATGTAATTATAAAAGGGACTTTTGATCCCTTTGTGAAGAGAGGTCACTGTGGCAGAGGGTCAGGCACTGATACATGTGGAGGGGCATAATCGAAGGGGGTGCCCAAGTTTTCATGAGGGCGTCCTTGCAGGACGGCCCCGCGAAGGAGCGGGGAAACCCGTATTATCAAAACAAGATGAGCGTCCATCTTTTGTTTCGATAATACGGTCGTGGCCGCCCAAATCTCAACATTTAGGTTCGACATTAGAGATGGTCGACCTAAATGTTGAGATGGTTGACCTTAGAGATAGTCATCCCCGGTTTTCGGCCATAATGGAAACCAAGGACACCCATTTCAAAAACGACCAAATCCAAGCCCTTTGGTCGTGGGAGGAGCCAGAATTCGTAGTGCACTGGTCCCCCTCACATCGCAGGACACCAACCGGGCATCCTAGAGGGCACTGCAGTGGACTTCACAAATTACTCCCAGGTGCATAGCTCCCTTACCTTGGGTGCTGAGCCCCCCCAAAACCCACCACTCACCACTGTAAACCACTACCATAGCCCTTAGGGGTGAAGGGGGCACCTACATGTGGGTACAGTGGGTTTCAGGTGGGTTTTGGAGGGCTCACATTTACCACCACATGTAAAAGGTGGGGGGGATGGGCCTGGGTCCGCCTGGCTGAAGTGCACTGCATCCACTAAAACTGCTCCAGGGACCTGCATACTGCTGTCAGGGAGCTGGGTATGACATTTGAGGCTGGCAAAAAAAAATGTTTTTTGGGTTTTTTTTTAGGGTGGGAGGGGGTTGGTGACCACTTGGGGAGTAAGGGGAGGTCATCCCCAATTTCCTTCGGTGGTCATCTGGTCAGTTCGGGCACCTTTTTGAGGCTTGGTCGCAAGAAAAAATGGACCAAGTCGGCCAAGTGCTCGTCAGGGACGCCCTTCTTTTTTCCATTATCGGCTGAGGACGCTCATCTCTTAAGCACGCCCCAGTCCTGCCTTCGCTACGGTGCCGACACCCCCCCCCGTGAACTTTGGTCGTCCCCTACTCTTTGGGGTTCTACATGGTATGTTGCTGCTCCTTAGGGGTTCTGCAGGTACTTGTGACCTGGATTGGCCACTGTTGGAACCGGATACTGGGCCAGATGAATTATTGGTAGGTCCAGTATGGCTATTCTTTTGTTCACTCCAAGGTGACAACAGAGTCAGCGACAGAGGCAGGGAGCAGTGGTGATGCATAGGGAGATAAAAGCGATTTACCTAGGGCCAGACAACACACAACTTCAGTGGCAGAGCCGGGGATTAGAGCTGAGTCTTAGGGAGATGAAATCACACAGAGAGAATCGGGAAAGGAGCCAGGGAGTAGAACTTGCATCCCAGGTTTCTTGTTTATCACCAAACCGCACCTTCTCCACACAACCAGTCATGTTCCCGGGTGATAAACCTTTAATTACAGGCATGAAATCATGTGAGAAAGTCTCCCCACAGGACCAATGTGCTTTGTATCCGAGGGTAAATATTTGACTTAGCACTTGCTGTTTTAAGAATTATTCATCTGCCTTTATTATTTGTACTGGACAATTGCAGGCCAAACCCTCTTCCAGAAAATGATTTTGTATTCCAGAATTACAGTGTGTTGGGGTTTGGGGCTGGGGAGTCCTGCAAGACATGAATTAGACAAGAATGACACATTTAGATTTCAAGCAACCTCCCCCCCCTTCCACGTTTTGCAGGTTTGAGTATCCAACCCTTCCCCAGGTTAGTCAAACAGACTTGTCCAGGCCTAGTCTGCTGCAGTGCATGCTGGGAATTGTAGTTCAAATTTTTCCGTGGCTTCTCTGTAAGAGAATCAGGGCTACAGGTTCTGGCAGCGACTGTTGTTTCGTTGCCCTGTATTTCGTACTGTTCCCCTCATTTCCCCTGGAGATAACAAGGAGGTACCGTCTCTACAAATCGCATTTGGTACCAGGTACGTTCAGGCCTCCTTTCGAAAGATTTCCTACTGCCACGTTTTAGAAAAATAGATTTTATTTTTGAGAGAATTGTATAGGCAAAGCAAAGCATTAAATACAGTCCCCACAATTTGCTGAGAGGGAAGGGTAAAGAGTTATGTCTTGGTCTCTTTGCAAAGTGATTATTGATGTTGAGGAGGGGTCGTCTGGAGGATATTGTTGCCCGTCCCTCTTTGGCATTTCTTACCTGGGCTTGGTGTATTTCAGGCAGAGGTTCTCAACTCTCATCTGGACACATCTAGCCAGTCAGGTTTTCAGGATACCCAAAGTGAATATGCATGAGATAAATTTGCATGTGCTGCATCCACTGTATGCAAATCTATGTCATACAAATTCATTGTGGGTATCCTGAAAACTTACTGGCTGGGTGTGTCCTGTGTCCTGAGGTTGAGAACCCCTAATTTAAGGTAAGGCTGCCAAATGGATCCAGATTCTCAGGACAGGGTTGATACAGTCCTAGGTTTACCCCAGTGCATGCTGGGACTTGTAGTCTTGCTTAAGGTGTGCAATGGGAAATCAGAACCACAAGCTCCTGCGTGCAACTGACTGGATTCACCCTGTCCTGCAAATCTGGATCCAGTTGGCAGCCTTAATTTGAGGAGGTTTAATGCTCAGAGGGAGCTCATCAATTGCAGAAGGGGAGTGTGAGCTCAGAGTGGTTGGAGAGAAGGTTTAGTGGAGGTTGAGTAGGAAGGGGTATTGGAGGTTCCGAATGTTTGGGGGTGCATGCTTGGGAGGGCTGTCAGGGTGTGCTTGAGAGATTAAAAGGGGCTTTTTTGGAGTATGAGGGAGGGTGGGATGGTGTGTTGGCATGGGAGGGTGCATGGAAAGGAGTATTTTGGGGGGATCCTTCTTTGAAGGTGATGAGTTGGAAGGCATGCTGAGGGGGTGTGCTTGTTGGGGGATGGGAAGGAAAGTAGGAACGGGTGTGTTTGTTGGGGGATGGATGGGTAGGAATATCTGGGATGTGCTTGTTGTGGGGTGGGGGGGTGGATAGAAAGGGGAGTCAGGCATGGGGGTGTTGGCAGTGTCCCCATGCTAATTTCCCGCCCTATCCTGTAAACACAAGTCACTTCCAGTGTTACCATCATCACAAAGATACCATGCAGACTTTAATACTTAAGAAGGTGGTGAAGGGCAGGAAGATATTTCTTTGGGGTGGGTTAAACCATCTTGGGTGACAGACACTACCTCTCAAAATTAGATCACCATGAGGTTTTCAGTGCAACATCGCCAATGCATTTTTAGCAAGTTCAATCTGGGTATGCAGAAAAAACATCTTACACAGTCTAGACAAGAAGTCAAGAAAGCTGGGGGGAGCCCCAGGCTGTACCCCTCTGAGTTGAGGTCCTAGAGATTCCCAGCATATATTCAGTGTACTCTAATGTGTGTGTGGAGAGTATTCATCCTGGTAAACTTCCACTGTAATCACTGAATCAAAGTTGAGGTGTTTCGCAATGGTCCTTTCAGTACATCCTGATGGTAGGCCGAAGTGCCCTCCCTGGCCTACCAGGCCAACTTCTCTGTGTTCTGGCAGGACATCTTTTCCTTGCCATCAGAAGAGAGAACTGATGTGGTACCCCTCCCCCCACATTGTAGCGGGCTTAGTAATAGAGGGTCCGAGTGGGCTTGGACAGATTACTCAAGGGTCTGGGTAGGGCTGGGCTAGGTAAGCCATGGACCAGCTGGCCCTGTAGCCGGAGCGGTGACAAGACTATGGATGGCTTGAAAGCCGAGGAATACAACATGGATTGTTCTCGTGTCCTGTGCTCTTCGTGGGGGTGAGCAGCGCCCCTCTGTCTCATCAACAGCATGGCGGGAGTGGCTTGGCTCACCCATCTCGACTTGCTCTGTTGAAAAAAACAAGGTGAAACAGGATAGAAACAGAAGCAAAAGCAAGTAAATCCTGCAGAGTATCGTTATCCACTTGAACCTTGAGATTTTCAAAATGCCCCAGTTCAAGAAGATGGTCCCTCCCATATCGGGCTCAATTTTCCAAGTGTTATCCCCCAAAAAGGAATGTAGACTCATGACTCAAATTTTCAGATGTTGTATGCTGAGAACATATGACCATAGCAGAAGACCCCCAAAGCTGGAGGCCTGTGAAATTAGGCAGGAAGTTCAGAGGCATGACATGGTGTAGGCCATGAATATAACCCTCCATCTTGTCTTGAACACTTTGCTGCCCCTCTCAACTACCAGCTCCCACATGGTTGCAGCATCCATTATCTCTACAAATGGATGTTAACCATCTTTATGAATTGACTCTGGACCTGGTAATATTATATTATTGGCAGTACAAGATGTCTCTTCCTGTCAACAAGGTATCCCAACTGTCCTCTAGCTAAAGGGGCAATCCCTCACTTTTGTTTGGCATGGGGAAAGAATGGAGGAGTGGGGAACCCAGCCCTTATTTTTCGTGTGTCATCCTGCAAGGACATCCATCCAGTTCAGTGTATTTTGTGGGATTACTTCTCAGTGGGTCACTGCTAGAGCTTTTGGAAGTTGGCCAAAGTCAATCGGAGTGCAAAGACCAGACTTGGAAACATCAAAAGACCTCAATGGTGGCCCTTTGTTTAAGTGAAAATACGGGCCCTTCCCTCACCTCACCTCCTTTAGGTTCCACCCCATGCAATTTCTAGGGGAACCAAGGGCCTGTTTCTCAATAACCCCTAAAGTATCCCTTGTTGAAGTGGTCATAAGGCAGTCACTGAAGGAGGTCCTACCTTGCTAAGGTCACCAACCAACTCCATGATATCTAGACAGGATGAATGCCTGGGATGGCTGATCCCAGATTCTCAAAAGCATGGAGGGAGGTAGCCCATCCTCAGTCCCTTACCCCAGAAGACCTGGAGCTGGTTGGTAGACCCTACGTTCCTCATGCTCGTTCCTAAATAAGCATGGACAAAGCACTATACAGGATGCACCTAGAACCTCTCCTTCTGTTTCATGCGATGTTTGGGACATCTGTTGTCTGTCAGACATCTGCCAAAGATAGCAGAAACACTAAAGATGATAACATCATAGGCCGCCCCCGGGCTTGGCGTTCTCTTTTCTTGCCAGCTCTCATAAATCATTGCACAAAGATAACCTTAGTTTCTTTTCAGGGACTGGGGCAGGGGTGGGGAGAGAGGTAATAATTTTGTGTTACCTCAACTCGAAGTCTTTCTTAACACACTGTACAAAATAAATCAATGTTTTCATCTGGTTTAGGGCCAGCTTTTCACAATGTACAATTGTGGCCCACCAGAAAGATTTTCATGAAGGCGGCGTCCTGTGGGAGCTCTACATAAGAGCATGGAGAGCCCTCCTTCTTTTTAATAGAGCTGGAGAAGGGACACCGTGCATGGTCATGATAGCACCAGGTACATTGTTATTGAACAACACAAAGACGGGTTACTGAGGTGAACTGAAGGAGCTGATGATCTCCAGAAACTTTTCCACCATGCTGACAACCCTGTGTTGGAGATCATGGGAGGGTGGACTAGGGGAGGTGGGGGCAGATTGGGATTGATCTGGAGCCTGACGCTATACAGGCCTGGAACTCATCAAACATGTTCAGCAAAGAAAACATATACAGGCTGGTGGGAGGGGGTAAGGGGAATCATGTGTGTGAGAGAGAGGTGAAATGAGGTGTAACACAGTCTGGGATATCACATGAAGGGCCTCTGGCAGCTGGAAAGGAGAGCAAACAATCTGCAAACCCTGCCTGATCGCTGGTTTAACTAACTGCCTCCCCTCCTAGCATCCTAAATATTCTGACAACCACTGAGGATCATCTGAGTCTATCCCAGACTTTACCCCTCACTCCCCCACCACTGAGAATCCTCTGTGCCCCTCCCAGGCTTTACCCCTCACTCCCCTACCACTGAGGATCCTCTGTGCCCCTCCAAGGCTTTACCCCCTCACTCCCCCACCACTGAGGATCCTCTGTGCCCCTCCCAGGCTTTACCCCACTTCCTCACCACTGAGCATCCTCTGTGCCCCTCCCATGCTTTACCCCTCACTCCCCCACCACTGAGGATCCTCTGTGCCCTTCCCAGGCTTTACCCCCTCACTTCCCCACCACTGAGCATCCTCTGTGCCCCTCCCAGGCTTTACCCCTCACTCCCCCACCACTGAGGATCCTCTGTGCCCCTCCCAGGCTTTACCCCACTCCCCCACCACTGAGGATCCTCTGTGCCCTTCCCAGGCTTTACCCCCTCACTGCCCCACCACTGAGGATTCGCTGTACCTCTCCCAGGTAGGGATATGCATTCATTTGAAATGACAGGAAAAAAATTAAGTTTCATGTCTTTACCATCATCTATGGTCCTCAATATCGCACACTGTTTATCAGTACTGAACACTATTTAAGCAATAGGGTAAACCAGGGCCACCGAGGGGGGGGGGGGGGAGGGCAAGATTCCCCAGGCCTGGCCTCCAAAGGGGGGGCCCGGAACCAGCAAGCTTCTTCCTGCCTGCATGCTTCTGGGTCTGTCTCTCTCCTGCTCCTGTGTGCCAGGTCCCAGATGATTGCTTTAACGTGATAACCCGTGTTATCGCATTAATGCCATCATCTGGGTCCCGGCACATAGGAGCAGGAGAAAGGAGACGACAGACTGAGGGTGGAGCAGTCAGACAAAGGAAGGGAAGGGGCAGGTGGCCCGAATGTGCAGGACAGCCTCAGTGGGGGTGGGGGTGCTGGCGGCAGTGGTCGGTGGCCCAGGTGGGGGGGGGGGGGCAGTCCTGCCCTGTTCCCACCTGTGTCTCTCACCGGCTCTGGGGTAAGCTATTGACAAGGTTGCTGCTAAAATGGTAACTAAAAAACAACCAAATAAACCCTTGAACAATCCTCTAAATGTTGCCCATCCCTGCTCCCGGGATTTACCCTACTTGGGTGGTCCTGTGGCTCAATGGCGAAGCCACATACTCCTCTGTAGAGGGACCTGGGTTTCAGCTGCTCCCAGGCTAGGAAGGAAGACGGTCTCAGCCTTCACTCAACAGTGACACCTAGTGGCCACTTTCAGGACTCAATAATGACTCCTAGTGGCCACTCTCAGAAGATGCCCCTGGCCATAATATTTGATGTTAATTGTGAATCTGCCCTCTTGGACTCTGAGCCTATGATAGCAAGTTCCTAAATCTTCTCTGGTCACAGCCACAGGGCTTTGTACCCCTGTTTTCATAGCCATTCTCTGGACCAGGATGGAAAATGAGCAAGCAGATCAGTATTTTATCCAAAATATTTTGTTGAAGATACCGTATCTAAGACAGTTGCCCGACACAGGCCGTGTTTCACCCACAAAAGGGCTGCGTCAGGGGCTAGTCTGTATCTCTACGAATAAGAACAGACTACTTGCTGGTGATTTGGAAACACAACATTGTTCTTATTCGTAGAGATACAGACTAGCCCCTGACGCAGCCCTTTTGTGGGCGAAACACGGCCTGTGTCGGGCAACTGTCTTAGATACGGTATCTTCAACAAAATATTTTGGATAATATACTGATCTGCTTGCTCATTTTCCACGTTGGATTTCGCAGATCGTTTGCCTTGCTGTTTTCTGGGACCTTCTCTGGACCATCCATGTCCTCATATGGTGTCTAGTGCTGCCCCTATTGTCTCAATTTCTCCCCCCACAAAGGTCAGCTATAGTGAAGAAGAAAGAGGGGTTGGGAGCAGCAAAAAAGAGGAAGAAAGAGAGGGAGAGAGAAGAGGCAAATGGAAAAAGGAAGAGAACTGAGGGAAAGTGTTGGAGGAGCTACCAAGGGGTTGAAGGAGAAAGGAAGAGAGGGAAGAAATTAGAGCAGAAAACACAGAGCCAGAGAAGGAAAGGGATATAGAGTCAACAAAGAAAGAGTGGAGGAGAAGAAGAGCACAGGGACACGAGAGGGAACAAGGGGCAAGGAGGGAAGAGAGAAGGTGAGATGGAGAGATGAGGAAAAAGAGAAGTGCTAAAGAAGTGGAGAGAGATGAGGGATAAAAAGGAAATCAGCCGGAGATGGAGGGAGAGAGAAAATAGGGGAGCAAAAGGTAGGGGGAGAGAGAGAGAGCTGGAGATGGAAGAGAGGAACCTGGGGGTAAAGGACACCGATTCTGTGCTCTTCTTTCCCTGGGACACTCTCCCTTCCTTCCCTTTTGCACCCGTGGGCTGATGCAGCAGGGTGCGGGAGATTGCTGGGCTTCACAGCGTAAATATTTAAAGAAGGTGGAGGGAATATTAAACAAGGGAGGAGGCAACCTTGCAAACACTGCCCAACACAGGAAACAGAGGAGACAAAACTCAGGACTCAGCACTTTCAAGAGAAAGACCACAGCTGTTGGGCCTTCACCCATCCCCAGCACTGTCCATGTCCTGGGGATACACAGGGGGCTTCAGTCCCCAGCAGTGTCAGTCCCTTACCCTCCCCAGCACTGTCCTTGTCCTGAGGACACACAGGGGGGGGCTTCAGTCCCCAGTACTCAGTCCCTCCTCCCTCCCCAGCACTGTCCCTGTCCTGGGGATACACAGGGGGCTTCAGTCCCCAGCACTCTCCCTCCCTCCCCCCTCCCCAGCACTGTCACTGTCCCTGTCCTGGGGGATACATAGGGGCTTCAGTTCCCAGTTCTGTCAGTCTCTCATGTAATGGTAGATTTTTTACTTGTTCTCACCTTCGCTTCGTCTCCCAGCTCCATCGGATTCTGTCCGGCTCCAGACCCGATGCTTGAGCCAGACAGCTGTGACAGGCGGCTGAGGTCCCAGAGAGATTTGCTTGGTCTGGCTCCCGCCGTCTTGGACACGGACAGACGGCTCCTTTGAACGTTCTTCAGGATGTCACTGAGGGCGCTTTGTGCATCCTGCCCTCTCTGCAGCCCCTCCGTGGGACCTTCAAAAGTCCGGCAGACTGAGAGCCGGTGCCGGATGGAGTAATCCGGCAGATCCACCCGCTCTCTGGAAGCAGGCACAGAGTCCTGGATCTCGGCAGAGACTCTCTGAAGCCCCCCACCAGTTTCCTTGTCTAAGCAGGCAGCTTCGGGGGGAGCCACTGTACGGCGTTCGGCAATTTTGTGGACCCTCCTGGATAACTCGGCGCCTGCCAGCGGGACGACATATGAGGTGGGTGGAGGGATAGTGTCAGCAGGTTCAGCCACAATGAGCTTCGGCAGTGGGACAAAGCCATTGATACCGGGCTGCAGAAGTGCCGCAGGTGACTTCGGAGGGGGGTCCTTGGGTGCCATCTTGATGGGTGTTGGCCATGGTGGTGAGGAAGGTCTCCACTGCCTGCTCCCCATCCCCAAGGCGTGGAGGCGTGGCAAGGGTCTCGAGGCGGCGAAGAGGGTACGGAACTCTTTGTCGAAGGAGTCCGTAATCTCCCCCGTCAGGACGGTCACCAGGTTCCGATCCAGGCGGGCGTCACTCCAGGTAAAGCTGGAAAAGAGGGTAGGGGTGCAAGGTGGGGGGAGAGGCAGGAAAATATAAGCAAGAGAGTTGCACAGTGAACAATGAGTGGCCTGTGGAGTTCCATTAAGTCAGCAGTTCCTGCATTTCTGGTTATTGCCCCTCCTGCCCCCTCTCTCCCCCCCCCCCCCAGCAGTTCTGTATCTCTGGTTATTGCCCCTGCTTTTCCCCTCCTGCCCCTCTTTCCCTACCTCAGCAGTTCCTGTATCTCTGGTTATTGCCCCTCCTGCCCCCTCCCCCCAGCAGTTCTGTATCTCTGATTATTGCCCCTGATTTTTCCATCCTGACCGTCTCTCCCCCCCAGCAGTTCCTGTATCTCTGGTTATTATCCCTTCTTTTCCCCTTCTACTACTACTACTTATGATTTCTAAAGCACTACTAGACGTACGCAGCGCTGTACACTTGAACCCTCCCTCTCTCTACCCCCCCCCCCCCCCGCAGTTCTGTATCTCTGGTTATTGCCCCTGCTTTTCCCCTCCTGCCCCTTTCCCTACCTCAGCAGTTCCTGTATCTCTGGTTATTGCCCCTCCTGCCCCCTCTCCCCCCCAGCAGTTCTGTATCTCTGGTTATTGCCCCTGCTTTTCCCCTCCTACCCCCTCTCCCCCTCCCCAGCAGTTCTGTATCTCTGGTTATTGCCCCTGCTTTTCCCCTCCTGCCCCCTCTCCCCCCCCAGCAGTTCTGTATCTCTGGTTGTTATCCCTCCTTTTCCCCTTCTGCCTCCCTCTTCCCCCCCCCCCCCCCCCAGAAGCCCTGTATCCTGTATCTCTGGTTATTGTCCCTGCTTTTTCCATCCTGCCCCTCTTTCCCCCCCCCCAGCACTTCCTGTATCTCTAGTTATTATCCCTCCTTTTCCCCATCTGCCCCCCTCTCCCCCCCCCCCCCCCAGCAGTTCCTGTATCTCTGGTTATCGTCTCTCCTTTCCCCTCTCTCCCCCTTCAACAGTTCTGTATCTCTGGTTATTGCTCCTGCTTTTCCTGTCCTGACCCTCTCTCCCTCCCCCCAGCAGTTCCTGTATCTCTGATTATTGCCCCTGCTTTTTCCATCCTGCCCCTCTCTCTCCTCCCCCCCCCCCAGTAGTTCCTGTATCTCTGGTTATTGCCCCTGCGTTTTCCATCCTGCCCATCTCCCCCCACCCCGGTAGTTCCTGTATCTCTGGTTATTGCCCCTGCTTTTTCCTTCCTGCCCCTCTGTACCCCACCCCAGCAGTTCCTGTATCTCTAGTTATTATCCCTCCTTTTCCCCTTCTGCCCCTCCCCCCCCCAGATGTTCTGTATCTCTGGTTATTGGCCCTGCTTTTCCTCTCCTGCCTCTCTCCCCTCCCCCAGCAGTTCTGTATCTCTGGTTATTATCCCAACGTTTCCCCTCCTGCCCCTCTCTCCCCCCCAGCAGTTCCTGTATCTCTGATTATTCCTCCTTTTCCCCTTCTGCCCCCCTCTCTCCTCCCCCCCAGCAGTTCCTGTATCTGGTTATTATCTCTCCTTTTCCCCTTCTGCTCCCCTCTCTCCTCCCCCCCCCCCCCCAGCAGTTCCTGTATCTCTGGTTATTATCTCTCCTTTTCCCCTCTCTCCCCCCTCAGCAGTTCTGTATCTTTGGTTATTGCCCCTCTCTCCCCCCCCCCCTCAGGAGTTCCTGTATCTCTGGTTACTGCCCCTCCTGCCCCCTCTCCCCCCTCAGCGGTTCCTGTATGTCTGGTTATTATCCCTCCTTTTCCCCTCCTTCCCTCCTCTCTCCTCCTCAGCAGTTCTGTATCTGTGATTGCCCCTGCTGTCCCCCTTCTGCCCTGATCTCCCCCCCTCAGGAGTTCCTGTATCTCTGGTTACTGTCCTTCATGCCCCCTCTCTCCCCCTCAGCGGTTCCTGTATATCTGGTTATTGCCCCTCCTGCCCCCTCCCCCCCAGCAGTTCCTGTATGTCTGGTTATTGCCCCTACTTTTCCCCTCCTGCCCCTCTCTCTCCCCCCCCCCCCCAGTTCCTGTATCTCTGGTTACTGCCCCTGCTTTTTCCTTCTTGCCCCTCTCTCCCCCCCCCCCCCCCAGCAGTTCCTGTATCTCTGGTTACTGCCCCTGCTTTTTCCTTCCTGCCCCTCTCCCCCCCCCAGCAGTTCCTGTATGTCTGGTTATTGCCCCTGCTTTCCCCCTTCTGCCCCTCTATCTCCCCTCAGCGGTTCCTGTATGTCTGGTTATTGCCCCTGCTTTTCCCCTCCTGCCCCTCTCCCCCCCCCCTCAGGAGTTCCTGTATCTCTGGTTACTGTCCATCCTTTCCTGTTCTTCTTCCCACCCAGTGTCATATGTTAACACTTCAGGCTCCGTGAAGGAAAATACGGATTGGATGAATGAGTCTCTATGTAGTTAAGGAACACCATACTGGAAACAGCCAAAGATACCTTCCCAATGAGTCTCAGTGTTTTAAGAAGATTCATAATTTATTTTTCTATATAGGATACTCATTCTCTAACCACCTCCCTCCATGCTCACAGGTGGGCGACGAGGACAGCCAGCCCCACGCCGGCTCCCAGCAGCACCCCAAGGCTGCCTCGCCACTGGACCGGGTCCACTCCGTTACACAGGTTTCCCCAGCAGCAGTTGTACTTTATCTTGTAGTCGACAGCCATGTACGTCACCTGCTGCTGTCGCCCGCACCATGTCTCCGCCACGCATCCTTTGGATTTTAGGAGCTCCATGCCCACGGACGATCCCATAGCCGTGAAGCAGTTATGGTTGGTGTCACAGGTCACCTTCATGGTGGGGCAGTAGTCTGTCATGGTGGTCTCACAGTAATAGCACTGCTTGTTGGGCTGTACCGAACCACAGAGGAAGAGGAGGAGGGCCAGGAAGTCCTGGAGTCTCATGGTGACCAACGTGCCACGCTCCGCCACACCAATCCCTCAAGTCCCGCCTGTAGGCACAGATTCTGCCTGTAGCCTATATGCTCCTTCCACCTTGACCCTATAGAGGCCAATGCAAGGTTTGTGGCTTAGGTTGGGGGGGGGGGGGACTGATAGCATTGTTCTAGCTAAGAGGTGATGTCACAGTGGGTCAATGCAGAGGAGCCAATCACTGGCTGCTTCCTCGGAGTAGATCCCGCCCCAGCCCTAAGCTCTTGGGGGTGGTGTCAGAGTTTAGTGGGATTTGGCACTTGGCTAGGAATTTTAGAGAGTTGTAAACTCCAGTTCTGGCCCCTACTCTGGGTGTGATGAGGGGGAAGTCACTAATTTTTTGTGATTGAGCTCTAATCCCCTGCTCTGGTCCTGACTGTCTCAGAAGCATGGTTGAAAGGTCCTTGTGACCCCTGGCGATCTATGGGGCGGCTCCGACTTCCCAGACATGCCTTAGCGCAGTGTCTCCTGCAGTCTCTTACCTGTAGGTGCCGGTGATGACTGATTCGCCATCCAGCAGAAGGAACTTCTCTTTCAGGATGCCTGTCACTTGCTTCAGGTGTCTGGTGTGGAAAGTACAGCCTGTCAGGACTCTGACTCGCATGTTCTGAACCAAGGGAGAAAAAAAGGAAACAGCGGCTTATACCAGGGGTCAGGGGGCCATTACATAGTAACATAGTAAATGACGGCAGATAAAGACCTGTACGGTCCTTCCAGTCTGCCCAACAAGATAAACTCATTTTACATGGTATGTGATACTTTATACCTGAGTTTGATTTGTCCCTGCCATTCTCAGGGCACAGACTGTAGAAGTCTTGTATTAAAAGTTCTGAAGCTAACTTCGAAGCAGGGGCGTATCTGGAATCCGGCGGTAGGGGGGGCCAGAGCCAGAGAGGGGGGCACATTTTTGCCTCCCTCCCCCCCCCCCGCCGCCGCCGCCACTACTCTCCACCCCCCCCCCCCCCACCGTCAACCCTCCCCCGCTGCTTACCTTTGCTTGCGGGGGGCCCCAACCCCCGCCAGCCGAGGTCCGACCCGCAGTCTTCATATTTCGTCTTCCTCCGACTCCTCCGTGGCCATGCTGTAAGTAACGCTGCTGATTCGTTGAATCCAGTTCGGAGTCTGACGTCCCAGCACGTTGTACGACGTGCTGGGACGTCAGACTCCGAACTGGATTCAACGAATCAGCAGCTACTTACAGCATGGCCACGGAGGAGTCGGAGGAAGACGAAATATGAAGACTGCGGGTTGGACCTCGGCTGGCGGGGGTTGGGGCCCCCCGCCAGCAAAGGTAAGCAGCGGGGGAGGGTTGACGGTGGGGAGGGGGGCCCAGGCCCCTTTGGCCCCACGCAGATACGCCCCTGCTTCGAAGCCCCTTAAAATTTACACTCCATATCTATTCAGTTACAATCAGGGCACAGACTGTAGAAGTCTGCCCAGCACGGGTTTTACTTCCCAAATGCCGGTGTCGCCACCCAATCTCTACTAAGATTCTGTGGATCCATGCCTTCTAAACAGGATTCATTTGTGTTTATCCCACGCAAGTTTGAATTCCATTACCGTTTTCATCTCCACCACCTCCCGCGGGAGGGCATTCCACATATCCACCACCCTCTCCGTGAAAAAATACTTCCTGACATTAGTCCTCAGTCTTACTACTACCACTTAGCATTTCTAAAGCGCTATTAGATGTACGCAGCGCTGTACACTTGAACATCAATGCACCTCATTCCTGTCCTACAGCACCCTCTGCTGTTCCAATACTGAGACCCTCACACACAGCTCTGCCAATGCACCTCATTCCTGCCCGGCAGCAACCCCTGCTATTCCAATACTGAGACCTTCACACACAACTCTGCCAATGCACCTCACTCCTGCCCTGCAGCACCCCCTGCTATTCCTGTACGGAGACCCTCCCACTCAGCTCTATCAATGCACCTCATTCCTGTCCTACAGCACCCTTTGCTATTCCAGCACTGAGACCCTCACACACAGCTCTTTGGTACTTTCAGCATCCCATGCTGTTTCACTCCTATGCTATTGTGATAAGTTGAGGGATACCTGGTCCCCTGATCTACCTGGGTGAATCGTAGGTTGACCCCTGTGGTCTCCACCATGCTGAGGAAGGAAGGAAGGTGGTGTCTGCTCAGCAGCAGGTAGACAGGGATCATTTTCCTTGAGGCCGCCTCGTGCATGTCCAAGAAAATGTCTGGGTCTGTGAACACATCCATAACTACAGCGATGACCTGTAGACATGAGAGAAAATATGCCCCGGCCGGAGGCAGAAAGAGAACATATCATTATTTGAGTTCAAATCTTGTTATTAAGTTTATAAAAAGTAATGATACATGTGTAATAAACAATGCATTAACAGGAAAATAAGCAACATTACAGAACTAGTTAAGAAAAACCATGAAAAAAAAGGAAGATGCTATATGACTAAAACATTAAGAAGGATAAGAACCTACCTAAGTACTTAAGTACATAAGTACTGCCACACTGGGACAGACCAAAGGTCCATCAAGCCCAGCATCCTGTTTCCGACAGTGGCCAATCCAGGTCACAAACACCTGGCAAGATCCCAAAAAAGTTCAATAGATTTTATGTTGTTTATTCCAGAAATAGTGGATTTCCCCCAAGTCATTTTAATAATGGTCTATGGACTTTTCCTTTAGGAAACCATCCAAACCTTTTTTTAAACCCCACTAAGCTAACTGCTTTTACCACATTCTCTAGCAACGAATTCCAGAGTTTAATTACACGTTCAGTGAAGAAACATTCAGTGGCATAGCAAGGGCAGGGCGGTGGGGGCGGTCCGCCCCGGGTGTCAGCAGGTGTGTGTGGGGGGGGGGGGTGCTCCACTCCTGCTGCTCCCTCCCACCCTGCCTTCAAAAAAATATATTTTTGAAATGGAGTCGCAGGCAGCGCCTCGCGTCTGCCCTGCTTGTAAAACAAGTAAATCTCGGCGGTGGCGCATCGGGCCTTCCCTCATTGGGTCCCTCCCTCGCGGAAATAAGAAGTTACATCAGAGGAGGGTGGGACCCAATGAGGGAAGGCCCGACGCCGATGAGGAGATTTACTTGTTTTACAAGCAGGGCAGACGCGAGGCGCTGCCTGCCTGCGACTCTGTTTCACAATGTTTTTTTAAAGCAGGGTGGTGGCAGGAGAAGAGGGCGGTCTCTCCACGGAGTTGGTGATCGGGTCGGGGGGGGGGTTCCGATGGGAGAAGGGGTGGAGTGGTGGTCCAATGGGAGAAGGGGTGGGGTTTCTCAGATGGGAGAAGGGAGTGAGGAGGGGGGTTCTCGGATGGGAGAAGTGTACTGGGGTGGGGTGGGGGAAGAAGGGAACTGGGGAGGGGAGGGGGTTCTCAGATGGGAGAAGGGGACTGGGGTGGGGAGAAGAGGGGGTTCTTGGATGGGAGAAGGGGGTGGGGGTTCTCGGATGGGAGAAGGGGACTGGGGAGGGGGTTCTCGGATGGGAGAAGGGGACTGGGGTGGGGTGGGGAGGGGAAGGGGTTCTCAGATGGGAGAAGGGGGCTGGAACTGGGGTCTGAGAAGGGGCCATGCCTGAAGCTGGTGGGAAAATGGGGCATGCGTGGGTCAGGTGGGAGAATGGGTCTGGGGCTGAAAACGGGGGCCTAATACAAGGCATGTGGATGCAAGGGGCTGGAACTGGGGGCTGAAAGGGAGGGTAGGTGGGATAAGGGGACTAGTACTGGGACTGGGGGCTGAAAAGGGGCAGGGGCTGAAACTGTGGGGACTGGGGGCTGAAAAGGAGACACAGAGAAGTGGCTGGGGCTGAAGCTTGGGGCTGGGGTTGAAACGGGGCTGAAAAGGGGACAGGGAGAAGTGGCTGGGGGCTGAAGTTCGGGACTGGTGGGAGAATAGGGCTGGGGCTGAAACTGGGGACTGGTGGGATAATGGGGCTGGAACTGAGGGCTGAAAAAAAGGGGCAGAGAGAGGGGACAGATCCTGGATGGAAGGGAGAGCAAGAGGGAGGGCAGACCCTGGATGGATGAGAGAGGGAGGGCAAATGGTGGATTGAAGGGGCAGAGAGAAAGGGCAGACAGTGGATGGAAGGGGGAGAGAGAGAGGGCAGATGTGGATGGAAGGAGCAGGGAGAGAGGGCAGACATTGGATGGAGGAGGCAGACACTGGATGGCAGAGAGAGAACGAAGACAGATGCTGGATGGAAGGAAGACAGTGAAAAGAAGATGAGGAAAGCAGAAACCAGAGACAACAAACTGTAAATAAAATACATATTTTTATTTTTTTGCTTTAGGATAAAGTAGTATTGTAGCTGTGTTAATAAATGTTTATAATAGAACATGTAAACAAGGTAATCTTTTTATTGGACTAATTTTAATACATTTTGGCTAACTTTCGTAGAACAAAACCCCCTTCCTCAGGTCAGGATAGGATACTGTAACAGTACTATACTGTATTGACCTGAGGAAGGATGTTTTGGCCTCTGAAAGCTAAATGTATTAGTCCAATAAAATGGTATTATTTTATTTTCTATATTTGTTTTATTTCTATTTGTTAATTTGTAAAGTGGCGATTGGTACTTGTTAGTTTTTTAAAATTTACATCTGTCTTTATATTTTGCACAATACTAGGGGACATTTTCTGTTTCTGTGGTGTTGCATCTTGGGGGTTCAGTTTAATTTTTGTCTAAATAGAAAGTTTATGATTACTTATTTTATAATGGATTAGGGTGTATCTGTGTTTGTGAAAAAGACATGGCTTTCAGTTGGCATTGACTGTGCAGGATTGACGATCTGTACTATTCTGTCTGGTTTCGTTTTACAATAGGTGAATTGATGTTCTAGTGCTCACTGTAGTGTTTAAGATGCATTCCTTTTCCTTGTGTGACTCGTACAAATGACTGCTTATGGTATGGTAGAATTGCTCTATAGGTCCTGAGTGTTTTGTATTCTCGGCATGCCTAGTACTGGATTTTGGAGGGGGGGGGGGGGTTAAAAATGAATGGCCCTGGGTGTCAACTACCCTAGCTACGCCACTGGAAACATTTTCTCTGATTCGTTTTAAATTTACTACTTTGTAGCTTCATCATGTGCCCCCTAGTCCTAGGATTTTTGGAAAGAGTAAACAAACGATTCACATCTACTACCCGTTCCACTCCACTCAGTATTTTATAGATAGACCTCTATCATATCTCCCCTCAGCTGTCTTTTCTCCAAGCTGAAGATTTACAGAAAGCTAGGTAAAGATTACAAGTCACAATTATCATGTTGATCTATATCTAGAATCCTTTTTAAAATAGATTTCCAAAGGATGGCTTGCAAAATATTTGTTTTTTCCCCTGTGGATTTTAGTTCAAATTTAATGATAATAAATAGAAATAGTTTTCATTTATTTCTACTTATTACCTTTAAAAGTGGACCAATACAGCCACCACACCACTTAGTTCAAATTTAGATATCATACATACTGTGTTCCACCAGAGTGTAACATCTAACATAATTGCATTTTTCCAGTTGCCTTAGATCATCTGCAGGCAATGGAGATTAATATGTCAAATGTGCTTCAAACTGAGGGTGTGCCGATTTTAGAACAATTATATCAATTGATAAATTAGTGCTACAGTGATATATGGCCTGGTTGTATTTCCAGACTTGCAAACAAAATTGGACAAAAATATATCATATGAATAACTGTACCTTTGGAACTGGTACAATGTCATCAGCAATAGTTACTAGGGGACAGAGACAAAGCCTGGTCTGGGGCAAACAATGTTCAGGGGACCGCAGCAGAGATTGAGAAAGGCTGCCCCACCAGCCCCAGGTCCTTCTTCCTTCCGCGTCCTGCCTCCTGTGAAGTAACTTCCTGTTTCCGCATAGGCTGGACACACCTCCTGTGAAGTAACTTTCTGTTTCCGCAAAGGCTGGACGCGCCTCCTGTGAAGTAACTTCCTGTTTCCGCATAGGCAGGACACGCCTCCTGTGAAGTAACTTCCTGTTTCCACATAGGCGGGATGCGGCAAAAGAAGGACCTGTGGGTGGCACAGCAGTCTCTCTTGATCGCCAAGGCCGGGCCCGGGGAGTCTTCCCCCTCCCCCTCGGCGGCCCTGCTAGGGGAAAGCCCTGCTTTCCATTTTTTCATAGGGTTCCAAAGTACCCTGTGAGTTAGGAAGTAACGGGATTGAGTCATTCTGATGGAATGGGTTGGTCTGTTGACTTTAGACCACAAAGACCAATTCAGCATTATCAAATTCTACATCTAAATCCTTAAGCCAAACATCCTGAATACCAGATGTGTGTGGAAAAGCGAATGAATTCAGAACTTGGTAAAATGACGACATTGAATTTACCTTTGGAAAGTATAGAAGCACAAAAATCGTGTACATCTGACGAAAGTGAGAACGCAGTTAAATCATAAGTACATAAGTAATGCCATACTGGGTAAAGACCAAAGGTCCATCGAGCCCAGCATCCTGTTCCCGATAGCAGCCAATCCAGGTCAAGGGCACCTGGCAAGCTACCCAAACGAACAAACATTCTATACATGTTATTCCTGGAACTGTGGATTTTTCCCAAGTCCATTTAGTAGCGGTCTATGGACTTTTCCTTTAGGAAACCGTCCAACCCATTTTTAAACTCTGCCAAGAACTTTTCTTGATTGCACGTGTTAATTGCGACCATTGAAACATTTGAGGGGCAGGTATATTATATTTATGTGCTAAATCTTCAAACGGAAGAAAGTCGCTTCCAATCAGAAGTTGGCTTAATGACCACATGTTTAACTGTTGGCACAACGTCTATGGTATATTTTTCTGTTCAATTCAAAATTTAGATTTATGCCATACAGAAATTTGAGATGAGCTGCAAACATCTCTCTGGGGCCCTTTTACAGAGGCGTGTAAGAACCTATGCGTGTGTCAAATCGGCATTACCGCCTGGTTAGCGCATGCACCTGGCAGTAGTTCCGAGTTTGACGTGCGCTGAAAACCTTCAGTAGAAAATAATTTTCTATTTTCTACTGCAGGTAGAATCCTTTTTAAAATAGATTTCCAAAGGTTAAACACAAAGGAATCCTATTTAGAGGGAATGGATCTACAGAATCTTAGCGGACATTGGGTAGCGACGCTGGTAATTGGGAAGCAAAACCAGTGCTGGGCAGACTTCTACGGTCTACGCCCTGATCGTGACTGAATAGATAGGGATGGGCTGGAGTGTAAATTTTAAGGGGCTTCGACGTTAAATAGAACTTTTAGTACAAGAACAGTGCTGGGCAGACTTCTACAGTCTGTGCCCTGAGAATGGCAAGGACAAATCAAATTTGAGTATAAAGTATCACATACCATGTAAAATGAGTTTATCTTGTTGGGCAGACTGGATGGACCGTTCAGGTCTTTATCTGCCATCATTTACTATGTTATGTTAGGGATATTGTTAAGAGGTTAAGAGGAAGGTATTGGTGAGATCAAATCTTTTTCAACATGTAACCATAAAGGGAAGTCCTGATCTGTCGGGGAAGTCAATAACCAATATAGACCAAATTTAGCCAAGGATGCAGTATGCTAGTTATACAAATCTGGGAAACCTAGAGGGGCATAATCGAACGCGAACACCCATCTCCATGGGCATCTATGTCCGAGAACGGGTATGTGAAGGGGTGGGACAGACCGTATTTTCGAAAAAAATGGCTGCCCATCTTCTTTTTTCGATAATACGGTTTGTGCCCGACAAATGCATCAGAGTTGTGTGGATTTGAGCTGGGCAGTTTTGTTTTTTAGCGATAATGGAAACCGAAGGTGCCCAGCTCAAAAACGAACAAATCCAAGGCATTTGATCGTGGGAGGGGCCAGGATTCGTAGTGCACTTGGCCCCCTCACATGCCAGGACACCAACCGGGCACCCTAGGAGGCACTTGTAACAATTAAAAAAAAAAAGTCAAATACCTCCCAAGTCCATAGCTCCCTTCCTTTGGGTGCTGAGCCCCTCAAATCCCCCCCAAAACCCACTGCCCACAACTCTATACCATTACCATAGCCCCTATGGCTGAAGGGGGGCACCTACATGTGGGTACAGTGGGTTTTGGGGGCGGTTTGGAGGGCTCCCATTTACCACCACAAGTGTAATAGGTAGGGGGGGGGTGGGCCTGGGACCACCTGCCTGAAGTCCACTGCACCCACTAACAACTGCTCCAGGGACCTGCATACTGCTGTGATGGAGCTGGGTATGGCATTTGAGGCTGGCATACAGGCTGGAAAACAAATTTGTTAAAGTTGGGGGTTTTTTGGTGGGAGGGGGTTAGTGACCACTGGGGTGGTCATCCCCGATTCCCTCCGGTGGTCATCTGGTCATTTAGGGCACTTTTTTGGGACTTGTTCGTGATAAAAAAGGGTCCAAAAAAAGTGACCCAAATTCGCGCTAAAAACGCCTATCTTTTTTCGATTATTGGCCGAGGACGCCCATCTCTCCTCGACCGATAAACACGCCCCAGTCCCGCCTTCACCACGCCTCCGACACGCCCTCACCAACTTTGGCTGTTTCTGCGACAGATTGCAGTTGAAGACGCCCAAAATCGGCTTTCGATTATACCGATTTCGGCACCCACGGGAGCAAGACGCCCATCTCCCGATTTGGGTCGAAATATGGGCGTCTTTCTCTTTCGAAAATAAGCTGGCTAGTCCTCCATTCATTTTGGAGGCTTTGAGTTTTCAAAGAGATTCTTGGGGCTTTATTTTTCCATAAAAATTGTGTTATTTTTAGCTCTATGTTTTTATAAAATTCTTTAGAAAATAAACCGGGTAGCATCACAAGAACATAAAAATAGCCATACTGGGTCAAACCGATGTTCCATCTAACCCAGTATCCTATTTCCAGCAGTGGCCAATCTAGGTCACAGGTACCTGGCAGAAACCCAATTAGTGGCAACAATCCATGCTACCAATCCCAGGGCAAACTGCAGCTTCCCCATGTCTGTCTCAATTTAGGACTATGGACTTTTCCTCCAGGAACTTGTCCAAACCTTTTTTAAACCAGATATGCTAACTGCTGTTACTACATCCTCTGGCAACAAGGTCCAGAGCTTAACAATTTGTTCAGCGAAAAAATATTTCCTCCTATTTGTTTTAAAAGCATTTCCATGTAATTTCATTGAGTGTCCCCTGATCTTTGAACTTTTTGAAAGAGTGAAAAATCGATTCACTTTTACCCATTCTACACCACTCAGGATTTTGTAGACCTCATTCATATCCCCCCTCAGCCGTCTCTTTTCCAAGCTGAAGAGCCCTAACCTCTTTAGCTTTTCCTCATATGAGAGGATTTCCATCCCCTTTACCATTTCGGTCGCTCTTCTTTGAACTTTTTCTAATTCCGCTATATCTTTTTTGAGATACGGCGATCAGAACCGAACGCAATACTCAAGGTGAGGTTGCACCATGGAGCAATACAGAAGCATAGTATTCTTGATCTTATTTACCAACCCTTTACTAATAATTCCCAGCATCCTGTTTGCTTTTTTGGCCTCTACCGCACACTGGGCAGAAGATTTCAGCGTATTGTCTGCAGTGACTCCTAGATCTTTTTCTTGGGTGCTGACTCCAGTGCCGTAGCGAGGGCAGCTGACACCCAGGGCGGGTTGCCGCTGCGCACCCCCCCCCCCCCGGATGCAGCACGGCGCACCCTCCCCCCTCCGGAGTGCACCCCCCCAGAGCGTACTTACGAGGGAAGGCGACAAGGGAAAGCGGCGAGGGATGGGCGGGAGGGCCGAACCGCCCCGAGTGCATGTCGCTGGGAGCTGTATCAGCTCCGCTGGTTCCCTGCTCTCTTTGCCCCGGAACAACCTGTTCCGGGACAGAGAGAGCAGGGAACCAGCGGAGCCAACCCCCCCCCCCCCCCCCCCCCCCCCGCCAGAGGTGTGCACCTGGGGCGGACCGCCCCACCGCCCCCCCCCCCTTCCTACGCCACTGGCTGACTCCTACGGTGGACCTTAGCATCACTAATAGCATCATTGCTATACAGTTAATTTGAGAGGTAAGCATCATTTTAGAAACATAGAAACATGACAGTAGAAAAAGGCCATATGACCCATCCAGTCTGCCCATCCTCTGTAACCCCTAATTCTTCCTGTTCCTAAGCGATCCCACATGCTTATCCCATACCTTTTTAAATTCTGGAACAGTCCTCGACTCCACCACCTCCACCGGGAGGCCATTCCACACCTCCACCACCCTTTCTGTGAAATAATACTTCCTTAGGTTACTCCTAAGCCTATTCCCTCTTATCTTTGTCATATGCCCCCTCATTCCAGAGCTCTCCTTCATTTGAAAAAGGCTCTCTTCCTGTACATAAATGCCCTTGAGATATTTAAACGTTTCTATCATGTCTCCTCTCTCCCTCCTCTCTTCCAGCGTATACATATTGAGGTTCATAAGCCTGTCCCTATAATTTTTGCATTCAAGACTGCTTACTAATTTCGTAGCCGTTCTTTGGACCGACTCCATCCTGTTTATATCTTTCCTTAGGTGCGGTCTCCAGAACTGCACACAGTACTCCAAATGAGGCCTCACCAGAGACTTATACAACGGCACTATCACCTCCTTTTTCCTGCTGGTCATGCCTCTCTTTATGCACCCAAGCATCCTTCTGGCTTTGGCCGTCGCTTTTTCTACCTGTTTGAAAGCTTTAAGGTTGTCAGACCCAATCACCCCCAAGTCCCGCTCTTCCTTTGCACACTGAAGCACTTCACCCCCTATACTGTACTGTTCCCTTGGATTTTTGCGACCCAAGTGCATGACCCTGAAGTTTTTGGGATTAAACCTTAGTTGCCAAATATCGGTCCATTCCTCTAGCTTCGCTAGGTCCTTCCCTCATGTCATTCACACCCTCCAGGGTGTCCACCCTGTTGCACAGTTTAGTATCATCTGCAAAGAATCTTTATTGTGTCTAGGCTTTCCCCATCATAAAAGGTCTCGTGGAGACCATTTCTCTGTCGCATGTTGGATTAAGTTAGGGGTCCTTTTACTAAAGTGTGCTGAAAAAATGGCCTGCAGTAGTGTAGGCGCATGTTTTGGGTGCATGCAGATCCGTTTTTCAGTGCGCCTGCAAAAAAATGCCTTTTTTAAAAATGTTGTCGACAATGGACGTACGACAAAATCAAAATTGGCATGCATCCATTTTGGGTCTGAGACCTTGCCACCAGCCATATTGACCTATTGACCTAGCAGTAAAGTCTCATGTGCAAACTGAGCGGTAATGACCTACGTGCGTCAAATGCTACTTGGCGCATATGCCGGACGCGCTCCAGAGAATAAAAATTATTTTTCAGACGCACATATTGGACGTACACCAAAAACGAAATTACTCTAAGAGCCACGTGGTAGCCAGGCGGTAACTCCATGGTGGTGCTCGTTGGGCGCTCATAAACGCTTACGTGGCTTAATAAAAGGGCCCCTTAATGATTTTGGTTGGGTTGATCTCAGTTTGGGCTCCTTGTTTAACCATATTCCTAGGTGTTTTATTTGTAGAGGAGACCAATGAAAATTCACATTACCGATATCTGAAATGGTAGGAGTATCATTTAGAGGCATTACCTCAGATTTATCCCAAAATTATCTACGGTGAAGCCCCGAGATACGTGACAGACTTGATCGACCTACCAACTAGAAACACATCCGAATCAACACGGACATACCTAAATCTGCACTACCCAAGCTGCAAAGGACTCAAATACAAATCAACTTACACATCCAGCTTCTCCTACATAAGCACACAACTGTGGAACGCATTACCAAAAGCCTTGAAAACTACGAACGACCACCTAAACTTCCAGAAAACACTAAAAACTAACCTGTTTAAAAAGGCATACCCTGCCGATCCAACTTAAATGCCTAATCTCTGCAACACAACAAAACTAAAGTACGTAATGGACATAACACAACTCTTCCGTTGTACGATTCCCTAGTGTGGCTGTGCCACATGAACTTTATCTTACCACAACATCACTTTGTATTTGTTTACACCGGAGTCTGTAACGCCTCTCCGGTACTATGTAAGCCACATTGACCTCTCTGGTACTATGTAAGCCACATTGAGCCTACAAATAGGTGGGAAAATGTGGGATACAAATGTAACAAATATATAACAAATAAAGTTTGTTTCATTCCCAGAAAATTTGGAAAAGACGTTTTACTGTATTGAATTAATTCTTTAGTTCTGATAGGAAAAAAGCAGATGGTCTGCATATGCTGCTAGCTTTGTTTCTAATGACTTAGATTTAATTCCTTTAATATTTAAATTTGCTCAAAGTGCTTTAAGAAAGGGTTCCAATGCTAAATAAAGTAATAATGGAGATAGCAGGCAACCCTGTCTAAGACCAAGACCGTGCTGAATTGGTTCTATTAAAGTATTATTAATTGAAATTCTGGAAGTAGGCTTGTAGTAAAGAATTTGGTTCCATTATTTAAACTCTGAGCCTATGTTAAACCAATCTATAGTATCAAAAAGACAGGGCCATTCATTTTGCTCAAAAGCTTTTTCAGCATCAAGAGAGAAGGCAACCATGGGAAAATTTTGATTCCTGGCTATATAGTTTAAATCATAAAAAGTTTCACGTTATCACTAGTAAATCTACCTTGCATAAAGCCTACTTGGTTTTCTGCTATTAAGGATCTGAGTTGGGGTTTTTTTTATTTAAACGTAATGTAGAATTTTATAGTCAATATTGTTGGGTCTCTGCCAGGTCTGGGGATTAGAATAACAGTTGCCTCAGCAAAATTTCTTTGCTTATCCAGGTATAAATATAGCAATTGATAAACTTTGACCAACAGTGAGGTGAAAATTACTTTGAAATGTTTGTAAAATTCAGAAGTCAGACCATCTGGTCTGGGAGGTTTGTTAGGAGGGAGAGATCTGATAACTAATATCAATTCCTTTTCATAAGTGGGTTTACCTAGGTTACTTTGATCTTTAGTAGTTAAAGTAGCATGGGTAAGTCGATTCAGGAAGGCCAGAGTATCTGAAGATGAATTTATACATTCTGAACTAAATAGGGATGCAAAGAAAAGAAGAAATTGTATTTCCCATATCTTTTTGATCAATAATGACACCATTGTCTTTGACATAATTGGCCAATGATTTACCAGCTTTATTATCACCAATATAATGGCCAGATTTTTCTATAAATATATCATGGCCTCTTCTTTTAGTCAAAAGTTTGTTATTTGTATATGTAAGATTAATAAGAGAGAAATATTTAGAATTATTTGGATCTAAGGTATGTTGTTTTTCTAGATTCTTGGTTTCTTGATTGGGTGACAGGAGAATTGAATCAGGGACGAGCTATGGACGTAATCTACTTAGATTTCAGCAAAGCTTTTGACACGGTTCCCCACAGGAGGCTCTTAAATAAACTGGATGAGCTGAAGATAGGACCCGAATTGGTGAACTGGATTAGGAATTGGTTGACGGACAGACGCCAGAGGGTAGTGGTGAATGGAATTCGCTCGGAGGAGGGAAAGGTGAGTAGTGGAGTGCCTCAAGGATAGGTGCTGGGGCTGATTCTGTTCAGTATATTTGTGAGTGACATTGCCGAAGGGTTAGAAGGTAAAGTTTGCCTTTTTGCGGACGATACTAAGATTTGTAACAGAGTGGACACCCGGGAGGAAGTGGAAAACATGAAAAAGGATTTGTGGAAGCTAGAAGAATGATCTAAGGTTTGGCCATTAAAATTCAATGCGAAGAAATGCAAAGTGATGCACTTAGGGAGTAAAAATCCACGGGAGACATATGTGTTAGGCGGGGAGAGTCTGATAGGTACGGATGGGATCTTGGGGTGATAGTATCTGAGGATTTGAAGGCGACGAAACAGTGTGACAAGGCGGTGGCCGTAGCTAGAAGGTTGTTAGGCTGTATAGAGAGAGGTGTGACCAGCAGAAGAAAGGGGGTGTTGATGCCCCTGTATAAGTCATTGGTGAGGCCCCACCTGGAGTATTGTGTTCAGTTTTGGAGGCCGTATCTTGTTAAGGATGTAAAAAGAATTGAAGCGGTGCAAAGAAAAGCTACGAGAATGGTATGGGATTTGCGTTACAAGACGTATGAGGAGAGACTTGCGGACCTGAACATGTATCCCAGGCCTCCTTCTCCTCTTTTCCTGATATCACCGAAGAGGAAACTGCCCATCTCCTCTCCTCCTCGAAATCCACCACCTGTTCCTCAGACCCCATCCCCACCAACCTACTTAGCACCATCGCTCCTACTATCACCCCCACAATCTGTCATATCCTCAACCTCTCTCTCTCCACTGCAATTGTCCCGGACACCTTCAAGCATGCTTCACACCACTCCTCAAAAAAACATCTCTTGACCCTACCTGTCCCTCCAACTACTGCCCCATTTCCCTCCTACCCTTCCTCTCCAAGATACATGAACGCGCCGTTCACAACCGCTGCATTGATTTTCTCTCCTCTTATGCCATCCTCGATCCGCTTCAATCCGGCTTTCGCCCCTACACTCGACAGAAACGGCACTATCTAAAGTCTGCAATGACCTGTTCCTCGCCAAATCCAAAGGTCACTACTCCATCCTCATCCTCCTCGACCTATCCGCTGCTTTTGACACTGTCAATCACAACCTACTTCTTGACACACTGTCCTCCTTTGGGTTCCATGGCTCTGTCCTCTCCTGGTTCTCCTCTTATCTCTCCCATCGTACCTTCAGAGTACACTCTCATGGTTCGTCCTCCTCCCCTATCCCGCTCTCTGTTGGAGTTCCTCAGGGATCTGTCCTTGGGCCCCCCCTTTTTTCAATCTACACCTCTTCCTTAGGCTCCCTGATCTCATCTCATGGTTTCCACTATCATCTTTATGCTGATGACACCCAGCTGTATCTCTCCACACCAGACATCACTGCGGAAACCCAGGCCAAAGTATCGGCCTGCTTATCCGACATTGCTGCCTGGATGTCCAACCGCCACCTGAAACTGAACATGGCCAAGACCGAGCTTATTGTCTTCCCTCCCAAACCCACTTCTCCTCTCCCTTCACTCTCTATCTCAGTTGATAACACCCTCATCATCCCCGTCTCATCTGCCCGCAACCTCGGTGTCATCTTCGACTCCTCCCTCTCCTTCTCTGCACATATCCAGCAGATAGCCAAGACCTGTCGCTTCTTCCTCTACAACATTAGCAAAATTCGCCCCTTCCTCTCTGAGCACACCACCCAAACTCTCATCCACTCTCTCATTACCTCTCGCCTTGACTACTGCAACCTACTCCTCACCGGCCTCCCACTTAGCCACCTACCCCCCCTTCAGTCCATCCAGAACTCTGCCGCATGTCTTATCTTCCGCCTTGACCGATATACTCATATCACCCCTCTCCTCAAGTCACTTCACTGGCTTCCGATCAGATACTGCATACAGTTCAAGCTTCTCCTACTAACCTACAAATGCACTCGATCTGCAGCCCCTCCTTACCTCTCTACCCTCATCTCCCCTTACGTCCCTACCCGTAACCTCCACTCTCAAGACAAATCCCTCCTTTCAGTACCCTTCTCCACCACCGCCAACTCTAGGCTCCGCCCTTTCTGCCTCGCCTCACCCCATGCTTGGAACAAACTCCCTGAGCCCATACGCCAGGCCCCCTCCCTACCCATCTTCAAATCATTGCTCAAAGCCCACCTCTTCAATGTCGCTTTCGGCACCTAATCACAACACCTCTATTCAGGAAATCTAGACTACCCCAACTTGACATTTTGTCCTTTAGATTGTAAGCTCTTCTGAGCAGGGACCGTCCTTAGTTATTAATTTGTACAGCGCTGCGTAACCCTAGTAGCACTCTAGAAATGTTAAGTAGTAGTAGTAGTAGTAGTACTCTGGAGGAAAGGAGAAACAGGGGTGAAATGATTCAGACGTTCAAATATTTGAAAGGTATTAATCTGCAAAATAACCTTTTCCGAAGATGCTAAGGCGGTAGAACGAGAGGACATGAAATGAGACTGAAGGGGGGCAGACTCAAGAAAAATGTCAGGAAGTATTTTTTCACGGAGAGAGTAGTGGATGCTTGGAATGCCCTCCCGCAGGAGGTGGTGGAAACGAAAACAGTAACGGAATTCAAACATGCGTGGGATAAACATAAAGGAATCCTGTTCAGAAGGAATGGATCCTAAGGAGCTTAGCCGAGATTGGGTGGCAGAGCCGGTGGCGGGAGGCGGAGATGGTGCTGGGCAAACTTATACGGTCTGTGCCAGAGCCGGTGGTGGGAGGCGGGACTGGTGGTTGGGAGGTGGGGATAGTGCTGGGCAGACTTATACTGTCTGTGCCCTGAAAAGGACAGGTACAAATCAAGGTGAGGTATACACAAAAAGTAGCGCACGTGAGTTTATCTTGTTGGGCAGACTTTTTTCTGCCGTCATCTACTATGTTACTATGTTCTTGCTCAAGAGTTTTGTTCTCTATCAATTCTTGTTTTTGTTTCCAAGTACAGTATCATACGATTTCACTCCTAAATGAAGTCTCATTGGCCTCTCATATCAACATTATATCGCTATCGTCTTGTAGATTATTTGATAGGAATTCTGGCATAAAAGATTCAATTTCTTTTTGGTAGTCAGTATCCAATAATAGACTGTTGTTAAATCTCCGTTGAGTTTTACCCGTCATTGGGAGAAATATCTAATATTAAAGTGATAGCCGCATGGTCAGAAACAATTATAGGGAGTATATCATTTTTTTTCTTAAATTTTGGAGGATATTATTTTGGAGATTAAGAAGAAGTCAATTCTGGAGTAGGTGTTAATGTAGAAGCGTACTTAAAAATTCTTTGTCTGTGGAGTGGATCTGTCTCCATGGTGGATCAACAGAAGAAAGTTAGGTGTGGATGGATGATAAGAGGATTGCCTGTCCAGGACTATATCTTGAGTGAGATTGTAATCAATAGAAATAGAATAAAATAAAACAGAAAAGAAAATAAGATGATACCTTTTTATTGGATTAACTTAATACATATTTTGATTAGCTTTTGAAGGTGGCCCTTCAATCAAAAAGGTATCATCTTATTTTCTTTTCTCTGTTTTCTTTTATTCTATTTCTATTGATTACCTTTAAAAGTGGGCCAACACGGCTACCGCATCTGTCTACTTGAGTGAGATTGAAATCACCAGCTAAGATGTTTACAAAGACACCCTTTTACGAAGCATTGTTAGGGCTGTCACGCAGGTAGCATCCTGCAGTATTTCTGAGATCAGCGCATCCATTTCCTGCGCTACAAAATAAATATTATTTTCTAGCGCGGGGAGCGGGGAGTAGGTGTTCCAGGCGGTAATCAGGCAGTGCAGACAAATTGCCACGTGCTTCCTGATTACCGCACAAGTAGCGTGTGAGCCCTTATTGGCTCCTAAATTAAGACATACTTTAAAGGATGCGCTTAAGCGAATTCCATTTCAACACTGAATTTTTAGGCTTGATATATAGAATCTAGTTCTATATATATAAGGTAAAATTAAATAGCCAATCATATATACTACTCTGAGGAAGACATAAGAAAAACAAAAGTGGGAATTAAAAGTCCATCATGGTAACATAGTAGATGACAGCAGAGAAAAGACCTCTACGGTCCATCCAGTCTGCCCAACAAGATAAACTCATATGTGCTACTTTATGTGTATACCTGACATTGATTTGTATCTGCCATTTTCAGGCACAGACCGTAGAAGTCTGCCCAGCACTAGCCCCTCCTCCCAACCACTAGCCCCGCCTCCCGCCACCGTCTCTGCCACCCAATCTCCGCTAAACTTCTGAGGATCCATTCCTTCTGAACAAGATTCCTTTATGTTTATCCCACGCATTTTTGAATTCTGTTACCGTTTTCATCTCCACCACCTCCCGCGGGAGGGCATTCCAAGTATCCACCACTCTCTCCGTGAAAAAATACTTCCTGACATTTTTCTTGAGTCTGCCCCCCTTCAATCTCATTTCATGTCCTCTAGTTCTACCGCCTTCCCATCTATGGAAAAGGTTTGTTTGCGGATTAGGTACAGCTTAAGCAAAAAAAAAGGAGGAAAAAACCTCACGTGAATGTGAGCAGCAAACAAAAAAGTGAGGTAGACTCAAAGAGGATATCAAGAAGTCTTTAATGTAAACAGCAGAAAGGCGACCCGACACGGCCGTGTTTCAGTACAAAGGCCTGCCTCATGGGCCAGGTAAATCTCTTATGTTATGGTGAAAACGCTTAACGAAAGAGTAAAGTCAAAGTCCAGGCTGTTGAATTCCTGTGATACCCTCAGTAGGACAAAACCGCTGAGCTGTAAAACACGTCTGACCGGCAAATGTCAGTGACGTAAATTATGCATTTACGTCAGACGTTTTTTGCAGCTCAGCGGTTTTGTCCTACTGAGGGTATCACAGGAATTCAACAGCCTGACTTTACTCTTAAACCAGACAAATAGAAATAGAGTTATCATAGCTGCAGTGTGGTAAAGTTAAAACGAATAGGAGGAAATTTTTCTTCACTCAACTCGTAGTTAAACTCTGGAATTCGCTGCAGCGAAAAGTGGTTAAGACGGTTAACTTAGCGGACTTCAAAAAAAAAGGTTGGACGGCTTCCTGGAGGAAAAAGCCATTGAATGTTATTGAATGGACGAGGGAATAATTGCTTGTTCTTTTGGCCGCTGTCGGTGACAGGGTGCTGGGTTCGATGGACCCTTGGTCTGTCCCAGCATGGCAATGCTTATGTACTTATGTACGATGCTTATGTACATTTCCTAGAACAAAGAAAACAGTGAGGTAGATTCAAGGAGGATATCAAGATATTAAGGCAGAGATAATTGACTCCTAATCGAATATGAAGCCTCTAAAATATTGGACGATAGTAATCATAAGTCTACGATCGGATAGACAAGCTTGAGCACCTCATATGAGTATAAAGACCGGCTTTTCATTCCAGATTACAATCAATCTGAATAGTGCCAATGTTACAAAACAAATCGTTATCTCATATTATCGAAAGAAAAAGGAAAATGAGATACTTCAGTCGCGTGATAAACATGTATAATGCAAACTACCCTTCACATCCATCACAGCAGGAAAAGTTCTCAAAAATAAATAAAGCTTAAGTACACTAGAGAATTCATCAGGAAACTGAGTCCAGAAACTTCGATTTTAACAAAGCTGTTGTGAGAGCAGAGAAGATAATATCAGGAGCTAACTTCCGTTTTCAATGAAAAAACAAAAGTGTCATCTCAGCCAGAGAGAAAAAAAATGAAATACCATTGTTTCATTGTCACCACTATTAACAAGCAATTAATATTAATGACATTTGTTATTACAGTCTTAATTAGATTAATCACTGGTGCTTATATTATTAACATGAACAGATGTCATACAAGAGTATCTCAGCCCCATCTACTTTCCTGTTGCACTACTGGAAACTCCACCTCCTTCCAAGCTTTACCCCTCACTCCCCCACCACTGAGGATCCTCTGTGCCCCTCCCAGGCTTTACCCCCTGACTCCCTCTCCACTGAGGATCCTCTGTGCCCCTCCCAGGCTTTACCCCTCACTTCTCCACCACTGAGGATCCTCTGTGCCCCTCCCAGGCTTTACCCCCTGACTCCCTCTCCACTGAGGATCCTCTGTGCCCCTCCCAGGCTTTACCCCTCACTCCCCCACCACTGAGGATCCTCTGTGCCCCTCCTAGGCTTTACCCCTCACTCCCCCACCACTGAGGATCCTCTGTGCCCCTCCTAGGCTTTACCCCTCACTTCCCCACCACTGAGGATCCTCTGTGCCCCTCCTAGGCTTTACCCCTCACTTCCCCACCACTGAAGATCCTCTGTGCCCCTCCCAGGCTTTGCCCCTCACTCCTTCACCACTGAGAATCCTCTGTGCCCCTACCAGGCTTTACCCCTCACTTCCTCACCACTGAGGATCCTCTGTACCCAGCAAACAGGAAGGCACCTTGTGGCACTGTGTACTCGTTCTTCCTAAGGGTACTTTTCTCATGGAATACACTTCATGTGAATTTCAAAATGTTGTCTATGTGTGTTCTTTTCATCTCCTGAGCCAAACACATCCCTCACACACACACACACACACACACACACACACACACACACACACACACACACACACACATATCTGTACCTTTGTGGCGTTTTGTATGCTCCTGCGCACCAGCTCCTTGATGTGAGGGGCATTCTCAGACGGCGGGTGGGTATAGACCTCTGCTCGAGTGATGCCCTTCCAGGCGCCTTGCTGAGGCCAGCCTAGCTCCAGAACTGGAGTGGGTGTGTCGGTGTTCCCGGGCCAGTAGCTGAGGCTCATGTCCTCATCCAGCTCCGGGTCTTCCTCTGGGTCCACCTCGCCCACCTTGAAGTCCTCCACCATAGTCTCCAGCTGGGCCACCTCCTCCTGGGACAGAAAGTGCCGAAGGTTTTCCGCCTTGACACAGTCATGGAAGGCAGGTGCCCCAGAAGATAGGAGGGCGTCCAGGGCCAGCCTCTGGCCCTCGGAGTAGTAAAAATCTGGGCATGTTTCTGTCAGCAGAGGGTAGGCCTGGTCTTCCTCAAGACACTTCAGCTGAGAGTTTGCCATGTTGTCTTCTGTCTTTTTCAGCAACACTTCTTGATGGCTTAAAATAAAAAGAACTCCTTCTGTTTTTTTGGAACAACAGTCTGTTCACTTTTCCAGACTCTGATATGTAGACGACATTTTAAAATAATAACATGAACATAACTTAAAATAAGTTAAATGAAAAGACAACAAACAAGAAATTTGGGTGGGGGGTCAGGGAGGGGAGAGCTCTTCTCCTTGAAAGCTGCTGAGAATCGGAAGGAGGGCTGGGGGGGGGGGGGGGGTCTTCTCTCCTGCTTCCCACTACTGTTCACCCACCAGCCTGTCCTTGGCGGGGGGGAAAATCTCTGAAAAGGAAAAACAAAGCATAACAGTTGTCACAAAGGTTTTAATATTTTAGCTTTTCCTTATGAAAACTTTAGCCAAAGTTCCCAGGGTGGGGAGAAGTGGGTCAGGGAATCCCGTAGCCATTTTGTTCCATTTTAGGAAAAAAATGGTCATTCACTGTCCTCAATCCCCCTCCCCCATAAAACATTTTCCCTCTGATCCTGTTCTAAGCAGGTGGTGCTTTCAAGCGAAAGAAAATAACAGATAAACCCTTTCCATACCAAATCTACGCTCAGGAATGAACCCCGAGGAATATCTGTGTAGACCTAACAAGAGTTAATGTTCCAGAGCTCCTAGGTTTAAGTGGATTCCCCCAAACAAATCTGTCAGGATGCCCTTGCACCCCTGAACGTTTTTCTGAGAATCTGCTGTGGGTAGGATAGCAAAGTAATTAATTGGGGGGGGGGGGGGGGGGGACACACACAGATCACAGAGGCACGGCGTTCTCTTGGAAAGTTGGATATAAATCACTCCCAACACAAAGCGACTGCCTCAGGTTCTTGCAGAAGTACGAGTGAGTCACCGGTGGCCACCAGCTTCCAACCATGACGATGAGGAAGGTAACTTTATATCCAAAGCTACAAAAAATGCCAGGTCAGGTCTGACCTTAACACTATGTCCCCTGATGCCACCTTATGTTTAGAGATGGGGGGGGGGGGTGGCCTGGTTGTGGCAGTCTCCTAGTGTTTTGCACCAATTTATCCAATCCCCCCTCCCCCCGGAGAGTCCCATGGTGGCACGTGCCCAATACCACGTGGGAGCCAGGGGTTAAAAGCTTGTAATGTAAACTTATTTTAAAGTGAATCAATTTTAACGTTTTGTTGGGGAGGGGTGCATTCAGGGCATACTTCTATTGGCTTGACCCGCCCCCCCCCAACCAAGGTATGTCTTCAGCTGACCCTAGAGACGGGGGGGGGGGGGGGGAGGAGGGAACTTTCCCTTCCCACACACACACCCCTCCCTGAACAACTGAGTTACCAGGATATTCAAAGAAGGAACACACATGAAATATTCAAATCTTTCTGCCGTCCTGGGACTCTGGGGAGGGAGGGGAGCATTTAGGGGTTGGTGGATATCAGGAACCCATCAAAATCAGGGGGTTGAGGGAGGAAGCCCTGGCTTCCCAATCCAGCAGGAGCTCAAAGCGTGTTGTCTGAGATAGGTGTTGGGGGATTCCTACTATTGTTTTCTGGAATTTGGGGAGTCTGCGGACTGGGTTATTCACACTCTGGGTTTGGGAGAATATCCCCCTATGATGAAACACTGACTGGGTTTGTGGGAGGGGGGGATATCCAGGGGATTCCCTCCCTCCCTGCCCCATACCTGGTGATAGGTGGCCCTTGACAGCTGAGGATGGCAGCCTGTCTCACCTCCTAGACTCCTGATGGGGGGAGTCACTCCCTCATCCGATTTTTAGTCAGCCACCTTGCAAAGGCCAGTCCTGGTCCATCTCGGGCATATCCAGCCATCTGTTGTACTCCTGTGTCGATCCAGTCCAGTGGTAGAAATCTCTTCTCTCCGTCCCGCTCTCCTCTCCTTTCTGCCACCTGTACCTGCCGGATTTAGCCTCTCAGCCACTTAAAGCCAGCTAGGATTACCTTCCCCATATTTCCCCTACCACCCATCACCTGTCCTTCTCTTTCTTCCCCCCTCCACCATCTGTCTCTTTCTGACTCTCTTCTGCTTCTCCGTTACCCTGCTTCTCTACCTTCTCCTCCCTCTCCCTCCTCCACTCTCACCTGTGCTCTCCTCCCCGCCTTCTATATAACTCCAGGCTGTCTGTGGCTTAACCCCTCCCTTCTCTTGTGGTTCAGGAATCCCTCTATGTCTACCAGCTGCCTTCCACTTTCTTGGGTTGGGATCCAGCTCCCTACATTCCCCCCCCCCCCCCCCCCCCCCCACACCTTTCTGGGAAGTCTCAGAGAGACAGGCACAGGCCCTGGAACCATTCCCCCTCCCCCTTTCCGGGTGTTCACCTCTCTCCCTTTGTGATCCTGGAAATATTAGACAGTGCAGCAGGTGCTCTTGGCTTCACCTGCTGTGGCGCAACCAGGAAGTGCCAACTTGCGGCAGAAAAAAAAAAGGCTTTATTTGTACAGTTGATGAGGAACCTGAGCCGGCCATGCGATGAAACGGTTGGATTAGTGGCAACTAAAATACACAGAGATTCCCTCTTACTCTCACTCGCATTTTCATACACTCTAGGCCGCTTTACATTATCAAGCTCTGGGGTGCTAATTCCATATATTTAAAAAACGTTACTTGGATATATTTAATTACATTTTTGCATTTCCTGGGTTTTTGTATTTTCTGCCAGAGCTCATCTTGCCAATGTGTGTGTGGTGAAAAATAAGCGGGGGGGGGGGGGGGGGGGAATTGGGATAGATTTGCATGCAGTTGGTGGAGAGTGCTGATGATGAACAGGTTGACGACACCCCTGACACAAGTTCATAAGTGAGAAGCATTTTGCAGCAGTCTCCTCTGGTATTTTCACCCCCCCCCCCCCCCCCCCCCGCACTCTCTGCATTTTGCTGGAGTCTCTTCCGGTATTTTCAGTCCCTGCACTCTCTGCATTTTGCTGGAGTCTCCTCTGGTATTTTCAGTCCCTGCTCTCTGCATTTTGCAGCATTCCTGCACTCTCTGCATTTTATTGGAATCTCCTTTGAGATTTTCAGCCCCTGCGCTCTTTGCATTTTGGTGTGGTCTCTCTGGTATTTTCAGTCCCTGTACTCTCTGCTCTCTGCATTTTCTCCCCATGCTGCCTTGGAAAGACTGATTAGCCCTGTGCAGGTATTTGGGGTGTGGGGAGGGGGGGAGGGTCGGTGCTGGAAATGGTTTTCTGCTTCATAGCCACAGAAACCCATTCTCCACAAAACAAACATAGAAGGGAACAGGTTAGGCAGGATGTCGGAGGAACGGTGAACTTATTTTGAACGTTAGTGGCTGAATTTTTTCTAGTGCCCTCTGCCCCTGTTCCTCAGTCAGGTGCTGGGATCTAATCAAAGAGCTACTGAGCTGGGGCAAGCTTTTCTGGTTTGGTTTCTGAATTCATGTCTCACCTCTTCTCCCCCCCCCCCCCCCCCCAAGAAATGCATTAGGGGATATGTAGTCCCTACATGGGATCCACCAGCCTGGCAAATGCCACAATGCATATGGAAACCTGGGATTATGGGGGTGGAGGGTAGGGTTACCATATGGCTCCAGAAAAAGGAGGACACATTGATCCATTCCGGGTTTTGCTTCCATTGACAGCAACGGAAGTAAAACCCAAAATGGCTTAATCTGTCCTCCTTTTTCTGGATAACTCAATGCTCTGCTTCCGGTTCTCAGAAATGTAGATTTGATATATAGTGTAATTCTCTAATATATGTATATATATACATATATATATATATATATATATATATATATATATATCTCATACCCAGTAATGTCCTCAGTGGTACTCATTACCAGAAATTGAACATAGTAATGGATTTAGCACCCACCTCTTCATCGGATCATTTTCCAAAATCGATTCTTAATGTTATTATACTTTAGTTATATTGTTTAAATTTAAGCAATACTCATCGTTTTAGATGTCGGACTGGGGGTTAATGTCGTCCATGCATGTTTCGCCCATACAATGGGCTGTCTCAAGGACTTCCCCCATTATCAGCGTCAGCTTTGCTGGGGGGGGGGGGGGAGAGTGTGGAATGGATGGGGTTGTCAGAAAGCCAGGAGTGGTTTACAGCATCCCTCCTGAATCTTGGTAATGTGGCGGCTCTGCGTCCCTTAGCTTCCATCCGGCCTCTGTCCATTCTTTTTTCCATCTGAAACAGAGCTACTAAGTTACCCATTCCAGGAGAGAAAGAGACTTTTTGGCCTGTCCTGGGTTTCTGTCAACCTCATCCTGGTGCATCATGGGACCTCCAGCACTGATTTCACTGGATAGAATCTTCTGAACTACAAATCCCACACTGCTTTGGGATGATGTAAGTGTAAAACCAGGACCGGACAAAAAGTCTCCCTCGTGGAATAAGTAACATGACAGCTTTGCTGAAATATCTAAGACTCATATCAGCATGGAGTGGAGGAGAGTGGCCTAGTGGTTAGAGCTTGATCTTGCAATCCAGAGGTGGCTGGTTCAAATCCCGCTGCTGCTCTTTGTGATCTTGGGCAAGTCACTTAACCCTCCATTGCCTCAGGTACAAACTTAGATTGTGAGCCCTCCTGGGACAGAGAAATATCTAGAGTACCTGAATGTAAAGAGCTACTACTGAAAAAGGTGTGAACAAAATCTAAATAAATAAATTATATCTCTGCTGAAGGGGGATGGAGATAGAAGGTGAGAAAAGGAGGGATGTGATGTGATATGAGAGAGCCACGAGGAAAGAAATACTCCAGGGCAGTCTTAGATGGATTAGGCATGGCCCTGGTATTAATCAGTGGCTTGGCTGGGACATTCCATGAATTCTGGGCCATGGGCCTGGGGATGGAATGGAAATTAGCCTTGGAGTGAAATCCAGGCCCAGCCAGTCACCCTGCTGCTTCCGTTCTCTCAGTGGGGTGATTCCTCAGCTGCGGGATATATCAGGGTTGCATCACCCTCTCCAGCTCTTAATTGTGACTGACAGTGAAAGTATTTACAGCTGGGATGAGGTATCTAATGGACATGTTCAGACAGGCTCCGCTTGCTATCCCTGATTGCACGAACTACACTGTATCACTCCATATTAAGGACAAAACAGTGGTTCTCACTGACCCTGTTACACTGTATCATTTCATAATAAGGACAAAACAGTGGTTCTCAGTGATCCTGTTACACTGTATCACTCCATATTAAGGACAAAACAGTGGTTCTCACTGACCCTGTTACACTGTATCACTTCATAAGGATAAAATGCCCCCTCCCCTCACTGTCCCCAATACACAAGCTACACTGTATCACATTATATAAAAGATAAAATGCCCCCTCCCCTCACTATCCTTAATACAGTGTAGCTTGTGTATTGGGGACAAAGTGCCTATTTCCTTCACTCATATGAATAAAAAGCCAGCTTCTTTCACCATTTCCATACACTATCACTGGATATTAAGGACAAAATGGAAAATGGTTCCTATTTTCACTATCCCTCCCATGGAGCTACATTGTATCACTTTATATTAAGGAATAAATGTCTTTTCTTCCCCTTCCTGTCACATAAAGCTCTTCCTCTCTCCGTTCAGCCATGCCAGGCACATGGCACCCATTAACGGGCCGGGATTCATACCCAGCCAGGATTGTCAGCTCTTTAACTCCCTCCAGGTATTAATAACTAATCACCCCGGCCATGTCATTAACATTTCTGCACCTTGTGTCTCCCCGATGTGAGTGTAACATTCCTTCCCGGATACACCATGATCTCTTCCATCTTCACTAGGGGAGCAGTCGGTCATATGCTCAGGGTGGAATAAGCACGTTTGGTAACGGCCCGTCCAAGCTACTGACAGCCCTAACCCAACCTTCTTTTCAACTACTGATACCTGTGTGACACCTGTCCAAGGACCAGGAGCCTACCCGAATGAGATAATGCCAAAGATATATTAATATGTTTAGAGTTAAAAGTCCAGGAGAGAGCCTTGACCCCCTGTCCCAGGTGACCCCACACTCTTCTGGTTATCAGGCTTAGGATGAGGGTTTTTTTCTCATTACCTTTTACCTGCTCGTACCCTGGCATGGGAAGAGTGGAAGGAGATGGTAAGGGGCGGGGCTTTTTTGAGGGGGTACTTGGGGGTACTGAGTACCGGCACCTTTTCCATTGTCTGCTAAAATTGACCCACGGTCCCCAAGTTTTAATGAAAGAGCTCAGGCTCTACACACCAATTCTGCCTTGTCATAGATTCTGTGACTGGTTGCAGGGGGCCTGGCTATTGTAGGGTGGGTCCCTCAGTGATCACCGACCCCTGAAGGGTGGCCTGGCATTTGAGTATGGGCACCTTTTTTGCTAGAAAAAAGGCACTGGTAAGGGGTGATATTTATGGTCTACCTTTGATCTCTGAGGTCAGCTGAAGCGAGACGATATTGTTTTCATGTCAGGATTGTACTGGAAGGAAGAGGAAGATTATAGCAGGCAGGCGATTTCTGGATTGCAGGGGTGGATGGCATCGGGGCGGCGAGCACCGAAGACGCTTCTACCCACTGCGTTCTGCAACACTGATCACAACTGCGCAAAAAAAATCACAAAGACCTTCCTCAAGCAAAGAAATTGTAAACAAAACAAGGCACAATGTAACATGGTATTCTGTGGGAACTCTCTGGGTGTGATGCACTATATAGTGTGATATTCCTGTGGGAAAGTTCTGGATCTCACGCAGTAGTCATGTGAGAACTCTTTGAGCTTGGCATGTGCTGATTTTCGTGGTCCCCTTGAGAAACTGCTGATTGTTCATCCTCAGTCAGTAGCAGGTGTTGATGTCATTTGCATGTGGTCAGGGAACTTGTTTGTTGTTCTGAGCATAGCGACATTGGCGGAATGCTCCTCAAGTCATTTCACTGGCTCCCTATCCGTTTCCGCATATAGTTCAAACTCCTCTTATTGACTTCTAAATGCATTCACTCTGCAGCTCCTCAGTACCTCTCCACTCTCATTTCTCCCTACATTCCTCCCCGGGAACTCTGTTCACTGGGTAAATCTCTCTTATCTGCACCCTTCTCCTCCACCGCTAAGTCCAGACTCCCTTTCTTTTATCTTGCTGCACCATATGCCTGGAATAGACTTCCTGAGTCAAGCTCCATCTCTGGCTGTCTTCAAACCTTAGCTAAAAGCCCACTTTTTTGATGCTGCTTTTAACTCCTAACCCTTATTCACTTGTTCAGAACCCTTATTTTATCATCCTCACTTTAATATTCCCTTATCTCTTGTTTGCCTGTTTGTCTGTCCTAAATAGATTGTAAACTCTGTCGAGCAGGGACTGTCTCTTTATGTTCAAGTGTACAGCGCTGCGTATGTCTAGTAGCGCTATAGAAATGATAAGTAGTAGTAGTTGTTCTACTTCAAATGCACCAGTGCATTTGAGGTTTATGACTGCAATATTCTTTCCCGAAGGCAGGGCTAGAAATAAGAGCGCCACCGGAGCCGACACATCAGACAGACCGATCTCCCCTTGCCTTGGTGCAGAGCCGCTTTGTCTGTCTTCCATGTGAAACATCTGGAGTTTGCTGCTTCGCTGTGGATCCCTCACTGATATGGGTCAGGAGTGACCTCGTGTGCATGGAGTGGTAGGCCACGTAGCCCGTGGGCCTTGGAACACGCAGGCCACGGCGCAGTGGCCTTAAGTGCAAGCGGATCTGGTTGTGATGCTGAGTTGGTGCTGCCACCTGGTGGCCACTGAAGACTTTTTAAGGTCCTTTTTCAGAACCTGCTTTAATTGAAGCCACTTCTCTGGGACTATTATGTGCCCTTGTTTTGCCAAGCTACTGCATAATAGTAAAAGACACAAACGACAAAGGGCAGAAAGGACAATAAGAGGAACAGTTTCTGGGTTTTGGTGCCAATCTGGATTGTTCCTTTTCCAGTTCACTGACAGGATATCATAGATTCTGCAGGTCTGGCTGCCCTTTCTGCTGTTTCTCCTCTTTCCCCCAGAATTAGAAAGTTTTTCCTGATCCTTCTTTGATCTTCTCTTTGCTTTCTTTGGATTTTTCTCAGTACAGGATGAAATGCGTTTCTGCTTCTCTTTCTTTGCTCTTGCACTGCAGACAGACTCTGACATCTCAGGGTTTCCAGCTCAATTTGTGTCTGCAGGTTTCTAGTTCTAATTTGTAGTCTCTTATTCTCTGTTTTTCTCTCTTCTCTTTGGGAAATGTGCCTCTGATCTCTCTGGATTTTGCTCAGTACAATAGTAAATGCATTTCTTCTTCTCTTTCTCTGCTCTTGACTTCTCAAGGTTTTCAGCTCTGTTCTTGTCTGCACTTTTCTGTTTCTAATTTGTGGTCTCTTATTCTCTGTTTTTCTCTCTCCTCTTTGGGAAATGTCTCTTCTCTCTTTGGATTTTGCTCAGGACAGGAGGAAATGCATTTCTGCTTCTCTTTCTCTGCTCTTGCAGTGCAAAGACTCTGGCCTCTCAGGGTTTCCAGTTAAGTTTGTGTCTGCACATTTCTATTTCTAATTTGCGGTCTGAAAGAATCCCATGAGCTCTCTGTCCTTATATTATTGGATGTGCTTGACCAGTGCTACCAAGTTATCCAGCTGCAAGAGAATTAAGGTCATTCTTACCTTTCTGACAAGTTTATCTTCATGCATCATGGGATGTGCAGCACTGATTTCAATGGGCAGAATCAGGCACTACAAATCCCACACTGCTTTGGGATGTAAGTTCAAAACCAGGACTGGCCAAGCCTGGAACTGGGTAACTAGGCAGATCTGTTTGAGCACTCTTCTGCCTTCCACCCTTCCCCAAGGACTGAGCTGATTGGATGTAAGCGAAAATAAGAAACAGGGCAAGATCTCCTCCTCTGCTGAACTGATTGGCTGCAGGAGACAGGGTGGATGGGAGGATGCACTCAGGCTTAGCTGATTGGTTGCAAGAAAGAAGGAAATTGAGCTGGAAATCATCTGAGCCCCAACCACTTGTCTATCCCACTTCTGACACCATCACTGCTGGATTTCAGACATATCCATTTTTAAAAATAATGATACCACTCTCTCTATATGCTGTGTCTCACCCCTGAAGCAAGCTGCACTTGACAGACCCAAAGTATGAAAACAGAAAAACCATTGGACAGGACACTGGTACAGGTACATGCTATTTGTCCATTTTATTTCCTCCTCGTCTAATGTTTGAGATATTTTTTTTAATTGTGTGGGGCCCTGATGAAGATCTGCACTTCAACTGTCTGTGCAGTATTCATGCATTATATGTATCAGTATGACATCTGCATGGGGCACTGAGATGATCTGCTCTTCAGCTGTCTATACTATATTCATGCTCTATGTGTATTAGTGTGATGCCTGCATGGGGCTGTGATGAAGATCAGTTGTCTGTGCTGTATTCATGTTTTACGTTTATCAGTGTGACACCTGCGTGAGGCTCTGATGAAGATTTGCTCTTCAGCTGTCTGTGCAGTATTCATGCTTTATGTGTATCAGTATGATATCTGCATGGGGCTCTGATGAAGATTTGCTCTTCAGCTATCTGTGCTGTATTCATGCATTATGTGTATCAGTATGACATCTGCATGGGGCTCTGATGATGATATGCTCTTCAGCTGTCTGTGCTGTATTCATGATTTTTCCGGATCAATATGGTGCTTATATGGAGCTCTGAGAGGAATACATCTCTTTTACCTCTGTTCTCTCAGTGGACGAATGTGGAAGGACTAGAACTTTACAAAATTCAGTGCAAACTGTAAAGACATCCTCAGCAAAAGAATACATCAAACCTTTTTTTTCTGTTTCCTAAACAAATAGCGTCAATAATAATATTAATCCTAATCACTTTTATATTCTTTATTGACCTAAAGAAAGATAATTTAGCAGCTTAGCAAAGATAAGCTTGTCTCAAACTTCGCCAAAGTCTCAGGCTGCACAAACATATCCCTGTCTGGCTAAATCTCATTGCCTCGCTTTCCGAATGATGAGACCTAGGGTCACCTCTTTCAAACACAGATGAGGCTGAATTACTACTACTACTACTACTACTTAACATTTCTAGAGCGCTACTAGGGTTACGCAGCGCTGTACAAATTAACAATTAAGGACGGTCCCTGCTCGGAAGAGCTTGAATTAGCCCACGTATGACATATGGGAGCAGTGGAGCCAGTCCTCAGAGGCTTGTAAGAGCCCAGTGGAAGTTTCTGGTCCAGCAGCCACGCAGTCAGATGCCTGCCCTTTCTCTGCCCACACTGCATCTTTGATTGAGGACAGCCAAGGGGTGGCATTGCCCAGATGCTTCAGAAAAGTCTTCTATCTCCCGTAGTAGGAAGGAACCCCTCTCCCTCCCCCCCCCCCCCCAAAAAAAAGGCAGTGTGTTAAGTCCTGTAATTCCACTGTCGTGGATGAGGTAGGTCCAATCTGTCAGGTCTCAAAGCAGCAACTAGGTTTGTGAGCCCTTGGGCCGCTGCCAAGGAGCGGCAGAGGCAGGCAAAACCACCCCAACCAGCACTGGGCTAACACACACACAAAGCAGGGACTGCAGACAGGGATAAGCAAAGCAGGAACACACTGGACAAGAACACTTGGACTGGAACACAGGACTGGAGCAAGGCTTCACCTGCACTTGACCACCCTTCCCCAGGAGTTGAGCCCCTGGGTGCAGGTGGCCAGCAGGACTTACCGGACTGGGCAGGAACTGGATACCAGCAGGAAACACACAACAGAGTCAAGACTACATGCTGCCAGGCAGCCACTAAGACAGAAACACAGACAGGAGGGAGTCAGGACTAAAAGCTGCCAAGCAGCCACTAATAAAGAACACAGACACAAGACAAGGAAATGCAGACCAGAAACAAGACTAGGAACTAAACAATAAAACCAAAGCTAACTACACACCAACAAACAAGAACCAGGCAAGAACTAAGAAAAAAACTGGACTAGGCAGAAGTGCACAGAGCACACCCACATACCAGGGACCTTAGACGATGCAAAGGCAAACACAGAAGTTTCTAGGTGATTAATAAAGCCCATCAGCACCTGAGGCTCAGCTGCAACAATCTCAAGGCAACTACGGGTGCTGTTCAGGTACAAACAAGGAAAGCAATTCTGGCAGCCCGGAAGATCTGGACTGAACTGGGCTGAAGTCTGGAACGGGTGACAGTAAACAGACAGTCCATTGCAGCCACCAGGTCTGGCCACCAAAGGGCGAAGTGAGCTCAGACAAGAAAACAATCCAAGTTAAAACTGACAAGAAGGGTCAAAAGTGAGTAGCAGGGGCAGGGGGTGAGGACAGGCATTCAGATAATGTGGCCTCTTCGCCCCGGGTGGGTGGACCCAGACAGGCTGTTCCAATGCTGACCTTTCCCTGGTGCACACAGAGAATTATAACCTCTGATTCCCCCCTAAGAAAATCAGAACTGCGTATACCAGCATGCTGTGGGCGACGTGAGAACTGGATCAGCGTCTGTGGTTGTCCTGGAGTGAGCTGAGAGATGCCACTGTCGACCCCTGGGTGTTCAGCATTGATGACAGAACCCCAGTGAGGTTATGCCATTGACCCTCATCCCTCCCCGCCTTTAAATCTGGGTGTTACAGGAAAAAGGGCAACCAGATGACCAAAGCTTGGATGACGCAAGGGAAGTGCTCAGCAGCTCAGCCGACGCAAGAGGATAGGGAAACCCAAATGGCAGGGGGCAGGGCCACTGCTAGACACGATGGGGCCCCAAAGCTTGCTTGAACATTGTCCCTCTTTCAATTTTAGGCAGGTTTGGGGCCTCCAGTGATATGGGGGCCCATGGCAATTGCCCTGTTTGCCCATCCCTAACACCGGCCCTGGAGACCAGGTTTGAAGCCCAGAATTTATTTATATGGCTTTGGGTGACTGGAGGGTGGGGAACGAGGGCAGTAGCAAATGAAAGAAGGATTTAGTTAACCAAGGCAACATACCCGACCAGCTCCTGGAGTTTTTCTGTAGCCTCGGCTGCAAAGCAATAATCTTATTTCAAGACTTCTCACAGTGAACATAAGATCTTCACGGTACATTCAAGTGTTCCGATGTGCTGGGGAAGGAGGGTGAGACCCCCAGAACCCGCAGCAGTACCCTGAGGGTGGAAAAGTTCCTTAGCAATATTCCTGGCTTGTAGGTAGAATAACATTGTTTACCCCTCTCCCCTATTTCTCCCCCATCCAGGAGGTCCACCTGGTGCTTGAGGGAGGGGGCCATTGGGAACATCTTTGGATTGCCTCAAGCCCCTAATAGGTTTTCCGTCCAGGAGCTGCCTCATCTTGCAGACAGCCAGTCGTAGGGGCAAAGCATGTGGGGCAACCCTTTGTCCAGTTAGTCTGACCCCAGGGTGGAGAGGTCTTTTCTCCCACCTACCCACTATCCTGTCTTCACCAGGTGGTAGGAGAGGGAGGAAAAGGGGTGTATTGCTATTTGGGAGCAGAGGGTATCCTGGGTCTTGATTTTGGCTCAGCAGGGCAGCTGGTGGCCAGGCATGAGTCTGTGTCACTGGCGGTGTTCCAGGAGGTTGAGCGGTTCATGAGAGGTTTCCCTCCATTGATGGGGAGCAGAGAATCGCCAGTCGTACCTGTGGAAGAAAGGCATAGAAACCATGGGTCAAGCTGTCACCCAACTACTTTAGAGCCTTCCCACTCCCTGCACCCCACAGAAACCAGGAGGGACGGAGAATTTTCATTCTGTGTCATTTTCAGGAATTTTCCTGTTATTTGGGTCTTTCTGACCATTTTGTCAGTGCAGGAAAATACTGGTCACGATCCCCCAAATTCTATAAAATGGGCTGTAAACTGCTTGACAAACAAAACAGCGAAGATTTTTATTTCTCCCGATGAGAGACGCTGATACTAGCTCTGCTCACTTCTCCCGATTCGGGTGCACACTCGCTGTCATACTTTTTTTGAGAGAAATAAAGATTGCTGGATTAGATGATGTAAATATAGGAAGCGAGCTTCCCTATGGTGAAAAGACTCCTGATGCAGGCCTGATAGGCCGAAACACAGCTGTGTCGAGTCTCACTCACCTACCTTCTTCTAAAACTTTTAAAAACTTTTTATATATTATTATTTTTTGGTTTCATGTCCAATAAACTTGGTTTTACTGTATTTACAATAGAAGTGTCGTCTTCTTGTATTTTTTGAGTCATCTTCGCCGTTTTGTCATCTGATTTTTGCGAAGACTGGTTTCTTCTGTTTTTTTTGCACTGTAAACTGCTTGTCCAGTTAAAGAACAGGATCAGTTATGCGTGTAACGTAATTAGCTAATTGGTGCTAAATTGGCACTTGATTGGAGATTAGGTACCAAGAATTGGCCTCAACAAGAACTGATTGTCACCGATTAGCAGTTGCGTGTGTAACCGATTTACGTCCCTATTCTGTAAACCGAGTGTCTAACTTCTCACATGCGCAACTCCGAAGGGAGCGTGGCCAAGGGAGGGTCATGGACGTTCCCAGGATTTAGGTGCGGAGTTATAGAATACTTCTGCACCTAATTAGGCGCAAGCAGTTACACCAGCCTTTGGCAGGCATAAATTCTCGCGTCCTGAAGTTAGGCGTGAAAATGACTTAAGCTGGTACTTTATAAAGATGGCTCTGTGCAGAACTACCTTGATAGAATTTGCGCTTTAGCGAACATCTTCCTGGAAATTGTATGTACGATTATCAGCAAATGACAAAATGTAATTTTTTTTTTCTGCTGATTCCTCGTTTTCCATGCAGTTTATGCCTTGCACTCCATGAGAATTCTGGAGGCACATCTGTATATGTCAATTTGAAGGTAGGCCATAACTGTATTTTGTCTATATGCCTCTGTCCTCAAGGTGGTTAAGTTATCAGTTATTAGCATACTAGTAAGAAATGCCCGTTTCTGGCAAAAATGAAACGGGCGCTAGCAGGATAATCCCCCCCCGTCCTCCCTCCCGAGTTGCAGACACCCCCTCCGTGCCTCCGTTCCGAGTTGCACACCTCTCCTCCTCGTCCCTTCGTCCCTCAGTGACGTGGTTGCGAGGGCTGCCCCGCCCTCAACGTCATCGCGTTTTGACGCGAGGGCCGCCCCGCCCTCAACATCATCGCGTTTTGACGCGAGGGCGGAGCTACAGTGACTGGAGTCTGCAGGCCAAACCGGATATCTCGGGCGCCTCAAGTTTCCGGCTTGAGGCTTCAAAGTGCCTTTTATATATATAGATGATTTCCTTTCATTCATTAATTATAAATTTTGAAGATGTAATTACGATATGGGAAGATCTTGAATTATATTATATCATTATATCTATATATGTCCCCATTTTCACACTGTTTTTACAAGCGTCTGGGATCTGTTATAGCACTATTGCACTTATAAGTTTGTACTTTTAAACCTTTGTGATATGTATTATTTAATCTCATTTTTATTTTTCACTGCCATTTTATTCTTCACTGCCGTGTTGTTCTTAGAATATTTCAAATATCTCATATGCCACATTCTTCTTTTATCTTTGAAATTTTTTGGTATTACCCTTCAAATATGTGTGTGATATGTTTTTAGATGTCTTTGTTTTTAACCATTTTTTTTTATATATTTTCATTTATACATATATAAAATCTATATATATAAAAGGCACCTCCAACGTTCCATGAAGCCTCAAGCCGGAAACTTGAGGCGCCAGAGATATCCGGTTTGGCTACCAGTGTCTGGGCCGCCCTCTCGAGGGCGGAGCACTGACACTCGCATCTCCCTCTGCCCCTCGGCGGCCATTTCCCACCTCCGGAGGACTAACATCGCCCGCCCAACGTCGGAGGGAAGAAGAGAGGCGGGGTCGCGGGCGGCCGCGACACGCGATCTCCCCCTGCCCCTTGCCGGCCAATTTCCACCTCTGCAGGACTCCCATCGCCCCGCACAACCTCGGACACACGGAGGGAGCGACGTACGCAGCCAGCCTCAATGTCGGACAGACAGACGGAGCCAGCCAGCCAGCCTGCCTGCCTCCCTGAACGTGCGAGGAAGGGAACCAGCGTCAACGTCACAGTGGAACCCTGAAAGGCATAGCGACGGAGAGCACTCGACCCTGAAGCTGCGAGGGGGGAAGGGGGAGGCCAGGAAGGGGGGAGGGAAGACAGGGGGGAGGGGGGACAAAGGGCGGGAAACGGAGGGACCAGCATCCTGAAAGGCCCAGGGAGGGGGGAGGCCAACCCTGAAGCTGTGAGGGGGGAGGGGGACAAAGGCCGGGAGACGGAGGGACCACCATCCTGAAAGGCCCAGGGAGGGGGGGGCCCCAACACTCTGAAGATGGGATTCTCTCTCATACACACACTCTCATTCTCGCACACACACTCTCACACACACACACACACTCGCGCATTCACTCTGTCTCACTGTCTCACACACACTCTCTCAAACATACACACTACAATGCAGAAAAAAGCCGCCAGACGGAGGGGCCACGATCCTCAAAGGGGGACAGCGGGGGGGGGGGGGGGCACAACCCTGAGGCTGGGAGGGGGGAGGGGAGCACACATGCGAGGGGGAGGAGAAGGAAACAGGAAAACGAAACACGGGGGAGCAGGAAGGACGCCAACAGACGGAGGGGGGACCCTGCGGCACACTCTCACACAGACAGTCTCACTCTCTCACACACACACACACTCGCACATTCACTCTTTCTCTCTCTCTCTCACACTCACTCTCAAACATACACACTACGATGAAAACCTTGCTAGCGCCCGTTTCATTGCTCTCAGAAACTGGCCTTTTTTACTAGTTGTACATATTTTGATCTGTTATATTTTGTTTGATTTTAGACCCCTGAAGAAGGCCGGTTGGCCGAAACACGGACCGTGTAGGATCTTAATATACTTTTTTGGTGCTCTTACTCTTTGTGGTTTCTATCTGGTCTATTTTGGTTTTTCTCCCGCTTTCTTTGTTGCTTTATGTGTTTTGCGGGAGACCTGGACCTTCTTTTTGTTGTTTTGTGTTTGTTAATGACATGGAACAACAGCCCATCCCTGGAAACCAGTCCACTGGTGTAGTCTCTGTCCCTTTCCTCACTCTCTCCCCTTTCCCCTTTCCTCCCTTGCAGCTGCCCCCGCTGTTATGTTATTTCTGGCCTTGCCCTCCCCCTTCCTCGCCTTAGGGTTGGTCAGCCAGAAAATTTTTGTTTCTCGTTTCTGTGCCCTTTTCTGGAGGGTTCATTTTATAAGCACACAACTGTAGAACGCATTACCAAAAGCCTTGAAAACTACGTACGACCACCTAAACTTCCGGAAAAAACTAAAAACTAACCTGTTTAAAAAGGTATACCCTGCCAATCCAACATAAATGCCTGATATCTGCAACACAACAAAACTAAAGTACATAATGGACATAACACAACTCTTCCGTTGTACATTAATGTGGCTGTACCACACGAATTTTATCTTACCATAACATCACTTTGTATTTGTTTACACCGGAGTCTGCAAACTCCTCTCCGGTACTATGTAAGCCACATTGAGCCTACAAATAGGTGCAAAAATGTGGGATACAAATGTAACAAATAAATAAATTTGTTTTCGGTTGGCCATTTTGTCATTGCGGGTGCAAAAAACAACTTTGCACCCGCAATGACAAAATTGCCAACCGAAAACAAATAAAATGAACCCTCCAGAAAAGGACACGGGAAACAAAAAACAGGCTGACCAACCCTAAGGCGCTCTTTCAAAAGAGTAACCACTATTATTGGCAAATGAAAGACCGTGAACTGTGTCTTTTCTTCTCATTTTCATTCGTTTACGACATTCATCGACGCGTGATACGGCATGTTATTGAGAACGAAGGCTCGTTCCTACCCTGCGTCGCTTTTTCTCTAAGACGGAAGAACTCTTACCTCCAGTTGACTGGGTTTTACACTTCACCTTCTGGTTCGTCTGCTCTTGGAGTCTTCTCTCGTACTGGCGGACATCCTCCAAAGACATGCCTGGAAGATGAACACAGCAGATGATTAGGACGATTCGCTCATGCAGTACAGTCTCGATTATCCAACCTTCGGTAATCTGACCATCCGGCATATCTGACAGACCCCCCCCCCCCCCCATGACGTCACTGCTCTGTATTTGTGCTCCAATTTCCTGCTCTGAATCGGAGGAGGAGCTTCATTGTCATTTGGGACCCCATATCTTCAGAATCTTTCACATCGAGCACAAAGCCTGGTATTCGATGACTTAAACAATTGGCCCCACTCACAATCATTTTTGAGCATCACTCGTGGAAGGGGGGTCGGGGGGGGGGTTTGAGTTCTGTTTGGTCGTTGGTGGGGAGGGGGGTGTCATAAGAACACAGACCTTCTACTAATTTTGTTTAGATCAATGGGAAAGGGGGGGGGGTGGTTCCTGGGGGCCAGATGTCTAAGTCTGCTCTTGTATTTGATTGACGTTGGAGTTGTCTGTTCCTCTGTTACTTTAATAAAATAGGTTTGTACTAAAGACATAAAAAAATAAAAGAGTTGAAATGAATGGTAAATTATTCCAAAAGGAAACTGCTTGTTATGAAAATAATCCCTCTAACACTTCTAGAAAACTAACTCAGAGCAGTCAAGTAATGCCAGTTAATAAATATTATACCCCATAAGCCAATTAACACACAACATTGTAGGATTAGGGGGACAGTGTCTAGACTTCCTGTGACTCCGATGACCCCAGGCCTTCAGGGGACTCTTGGGGATCGTATGGAAGAGTCTAAGCTCCCTTTCTGCCTATTAAGAACATAAACTGGGTCACACCAGAGGTCCATGAGCCCAGCATCCTGTCTCCAAAAGTGGCTGATCCAGGTCGCACGTCTCTGGCAGGAACCTTGGAAGAATGTCCAGGTCGCACGTCTCTGGTAGGACCCCAGGAAGTACATCCAGGTCGCACGTCTCTGGCAGGACCCCGGGAAGTACGTCCAGGTCGCATGTCTCTGGCAGGACCCTGGGAAGTACGTCCAGGTCATAAGTCTCTGGCAGGACTCCAGGAAGTACGTCCAGATCACACGTCTCTGGCAGGACCCCAAGAAGTACGTTCAGGTCCACATGTCCAGATCGCACGTGTCTGGCAGGATCCTGGGAAGTATGTCCAGGTCGCCCGTCTCTGGTAGGACTCAGGGTAGTACGTCCAGGTCGCATGTCTCTGGCAGGACCCTGAGAAGTACGTCCAGGTCACATGTCTCTGGCAGAGCCCCAGGAAGTACGTCCAGATCACACGTCTCTGGCAGGACCCCAAGAAGTACGTTCAGGTCCACATGTCCAGATCGCACGAGTCTGGCAGGATCCTGGGAAGTATGTCCAGGTCACACGTCTCTGGTAGGACTCCGTGAAGTACATCCAGGTCGCATGTCTCTGGCAGGACCCTGGGAAGTACGTCTAGGTCGCATGTCTCTGGCAGGACCCCGAGAAGTACGTCCAGGTTGCATGTCTCTGGCAGGGCCCCAGGAAGTACATCCAGGTCATAAGTCTCTGGCAGGACTCCAGGAAGTACATCCAGATCACACGTCTCTGGCAGGACCCCAAGAAGTACGTTCAGGTCCACATGTCCAGATCGCACGTGTCTGGCAAAATCCTGGGAAGTACGTCCAGGTCGCATGTCTCTGGCAGGACCCTGGGAAGTACGTCCAGGTCACATGTCTCTGGCAGGACCCCGAGAAGTACGTCCAGGTCGCATGTCTCTGGCAGGGCCCCGGGAAGTACGTCCAGGTCATAAGTCTCTGGCAGGACTCCAGGAAGTACGTCCAGATCACACGTCTCTGGCAGGACCCCAAGAAGTACGTTCAGGTCCACATGTCCAGATCGCACGTGTCTGGCAGGATCCTAGGAAGTATGTCCAGGTCGCACGTCTCTGGTAGGACTCAGGGAAGTACGTCCAGGTCGCATGTCTCTGGCAGGACCCTGGGAAGTACGTCCAGGTCGCATGTCTCTGGCAGGACTCCGAGAAGTAGCTGCATTCACTGGTGCTTCCACCTAGAAATTAATGCTGGCTTTCAGGTCTTTCTGGCTTATAACATTTTATGAACTTGTCCTCCAGGAACTTGTTTAAACCCAGGTTATACTAAATGCTTTAACCTCATATTTGGGCAACAACTTCTACATCTTAAGTGAAAAAT